>NW_019525129.1:46786-53146 GCF_002814215.2 Seriola lalandi dorsalis | reverse complement strand
TGTATGTATGTATGTATGTATGTATATATATATATATATATATATATATATATACATACATACATACATACATACACAGTACACAACAGCCAGTTACTGACAATATAGCTAACACTTGCATGTAAAACCATATAATGAAAGCACGGACAGCACCCTTGAAACTGAAGTCTTGGTAGCACAATAACAAATGAAACACACCTGTGTTGGCCTGATGTCTTAAGCTGTTCCTTCAGTAGTCCACAAGAAATCCCTTCAAAATTCTCTCAAAAATAAATAAAAATAAATCACACTACATAAAGATTTTCCTACTCAGCTTCCCTCAGTGTCAATTTGTCCTCAGTAAAACTAGCTCCAACTTTCCTACACTGAGAGCAATGCCACACCTCACTGACAATGTGCTTGTCGGACAAGTGCATATCAAAGCCGGCAGGTATCTGGGCGGGGCTGAAAGTAGAGCAGTCTCTCTACCTGACTGAACGGGCCTGCCAACTCCATAGTCACGACGATCAAGGATGTCAACAAAAGCATTACATTGTATAGAATGCCAAATTACACTTAAGATAGGCAACAAACTGAACATTTAACTTTTATAGCAGAATTAAAAAAAAAAAAAAAAGTCCAATTCATAGAGAATACCATGTGCAGGATTCCTCTGTGCCATCGATGGACATACATGGACAAAATTGGACTGGTGCAATTTGGTCTGCTTGCTTCATATGTCTTCATTTCCCTGACAGAACAGTAACAGCAGCATCGCAGTCTAGCAGCCATCCGTCACGTTTTTCAGCAGGGGTGGAAAGAGTACTGGAAAACAGTGTCTTTTAAGTAGTACAGTTATTTAAAAGACATTTTAGTAAAATGACTTGTATAAAAGTGTTCTCAACATACAAAGTAATGAGTAAATGATTCATTGTGTTACATTTTTCAAAGGGGAGGGGTAAAAAATGTTGTTTTGAGATAATGATGATTATATGATAAAACTATTAGAACATATTTGGGCTACCAGGAATACATGCAGGCGTCAATCTTTCACCTGAAGGACAAACCCTTTGCCGCCTTTGTGTCACATTTAGAAATACACCATTTGTGTCTCTAGAATTTTTAAAATCTGTAGCAGCTGTCTCAGCTGATATTCGGCTGAATGAGAAAATTCAGATTCTTTTTAAACTGCATTTTGTTTTCACGTTTATCATTCCTCCTATCATGTACTGTATAGTCTGATTATTTTCCAGTGAAGAAAGACAAACAATATCCCAGTGTAACAATGGGTCTATAATAGCTGAAATACACATACTTTAAATATTCCAGGTCTCCAGGAGGATTTGTAGTTTAAAATGTCTTTGGGGAAAATTAATAAAAAGTGAGGTTTAAATCACACAAGTGTCCACTTTGCACTAATAAATGCCTAATGACATGGCAACTGAATATCCTCGTCTTGACTCCTCGTCCTGTTTTGCACTCTGACTCTGATCCTCTCCATGAGCAGTCCTCTCTACCTGTGGTTGTACTCCACTTTCAGACCTGACAAATTTTATGTATCTGGTCAGTAACATGAGTTATTACTTTTAATGCCTATGCCTGTGACAGCGCCAGGGTCGAAGGCATCATGTTATGTCCCACTCTTGTGATCAAGGGCAGACTGGCTATCTTGAGTACCAGGAGTTTCCCTGGTGGGCCACTGGACAACTAGGCCATTAAGTACCTCTTGGTTTTGTATTTCTCAACCTGCTGTAGCTTCTGTCTAGTTGAAGGTCATATCTTTTCAAGTAATTTTTTTATTATATACATATTCCATGTGTCTAGCCTGGCTCCAGCAAAGTGGTGCATCCAAATCTTATTTTATTGCATCCATGATCTATAAACTTTTAACCCCCCTGTCAAATATTTCACTTTGCTACATATAAAGTAAAATTTTTTACTGACTAATACATGGCTTGCGTGACCAACAGGTGCACGGTTTGTCTGGCTAAACGCTAAAATGCTGACAGTGGATCCTTCAACTATGAGTCCTATGTTCAGTTCTGCTGTCAGTAAGCTGTGCACCAACTTTCTGTTGGGGAAAGGGAAATGTGTTGCAGGAATGTTGTATTAGACTGCATTAGTTTTACTTCGCTGTACCTAAGAAACTGCAAACCGAGTGTATATTCGTACACACGCTGCAAAGAGCATAACTGAAATTTATTGGTTGCTTTCGGTGTAGTTCTCACCTGTAGCAGCATATATATGCATTGAAATACCAATACATACACCTGCACATATGCCAGGTAGCATAAAGATGTTCTCTAATTTAAAAGTTTTATTATATAATCATCATCATCATCATCATCATCACATAAAACATTTTACCCCTCCCCTTCCCCCTTTGACGATAATTTGGAAACCTCTTGCTGGGATTCAAAATAAGCAATATTCACCTGTTTGAACAGTCACAAAATATCAGGGAGCCACTGCCAGAAATGCAATTGCAGCTCTTTTCAGCAGCTTTAGTATTAAATATTACTGTATATTATGCGCTCCACTGCAAATTCTTTAATTGTCAAGTAGTTTGGACTAAACAACGTATAGTTGTATATACTCCATTGCGTCACATTGTGTCAAACCAATAACGAGGTAAGCAAGAGGGGGACAAAGAGTGGCTGAGTGAATCCATGCACTGCACGGCGACACTACAATTAAGTTGATTTTTAAAAAACAAACCAAAAAAACTAAACAAAAAAACAAGGTCAAGGTCAAACCCTAGTTTATGTCTGGACCGCCTCTGGTCAAATCCTGATTTTATATTTCTGATGTCGTCTGACAAAATCACCAAACACATAAATGAAAGACATAGACTGAGCTGTGATTTCAGCTGTATTTACTGTTACTAATTACATTTTGACTAGTCAAAATTGAATTACAGATATCAGCAATGACGTCACTGAAAACAACATTTGACTCGTCAAACATCTATGACAATTGCAGATATCTGTGCATCAGTTTTAACTAGGTAGAATTAAAGCTAATAATATCGCAAACATCATTTTGACTCGACAGAATTGTTGTGCATGATGTTGCTCATGCGAGGCTTTCCAGGAGGAGGAAGAGAGGAAGAGGCTTTCCATAGGATATTCACCCAGCAAATTTGAACAGTGTTAGCAGAAGAAATGACGGTTGCAGAACAAGAACTTCGTTCACTTGAGAGTTGTGCTAGAAATTTCCATCATATTGAATTTTTATCGTCTCTAGACATACAATTGTAAGCGGCTCCCACCTACAGCAAGCCCCTCCTCTTACTTGCCATAACTTCTGACATAATTACACATATCTGCAACATCAATTTGCTTAGTCATAACTCTATTTCAAGATATCTTTAATTGCATTTTGACTAGGCAGAATGAAAGTTAAAGATATCTCCAATCAAAATTCATTTGAATATCTATGACTTGATAATAGATATCTACAATTAAAATTATGACTATCCATAATTCCAGTTTGAGATATCTACAATTTAATTCTGATTAGTCACAATTGAGTTCAAGATATCTATAACAACGTTTTCACTAGTTAAAACATAATTTAAGATATCTAAAAAAGACAATATAGATATCTTGAACTGGAATTATAACTAGTCAAGATTAAAGTGTAGAGATCTCAAACTGGAATTATGGATGGTCATAATTTAGTAGCAGATATCCAGATTTGACATTGTGGCTACCTACAACTGAATTAAGGATATCTGTAATGAAAAACCCCATTAACATGAATGGGAAAAGTGACGTAATTTGTCCAAAGAAGAATGTCATTGTGAATATCTGAAATGTTCTTTTTGATTAGAAAGAACTGAATTACATATATCTGTAATGCATATCCAGACTAGCCATTAAATGTCAAAATAATACCTCACAGCTTATGTCATAACCCGATAAAGCACTACAAAAAGTCATCCTTATTCAGTTTAAAAACATGCTTTTACTTTGTTCAAAAAATATTAAGCCTATTCAATAGGCTATACAATTGTCTAATAAATAAAAGCCAATATGTCTCAGAACATTAACTTAGTACCGAACTAAAGAATAATAGGATTTCAAGTCAGATACAAGTTGCGTTCATGTTAATTATGCCTCAGAACATGCAGTCCTACGTGTATTTGATATCTCTACTATCTCCTGCATTTTCAAAATAAATAAATAAAAAAATTCACTAAACACCTGTTGAGTGCTAGCACACTGAACAAGGTGGGAGGGGGGGACCACACTACATAGCACACAGTGCTTTCTCAGCCGCAGACACCACAGTATTAACCACAGGTGATCGGTGACTAGAAGCATTAATTACCACCTAACAATTATGTAGTTTTAATGAAAATTGGCCAATCATGATTGGGACTGATTGGGGCATCCCTATAAAATATTTTTTCCAATTCAAATTGTGCTACGCTTTTTAGATTTCAATGGCAAAATGGTGCTGCTCATACGATAGATTGATACTTTATTTATCCCCTAGGGGAAATTCATGTGTCCGTTGGCCCATTGTTGATAATAATAAATAAAAAATAAAAATTTAATTTGTCCACTTCCTCTGGCTGAGTTGTTGTATAGCCTGATGGCATTGGAACAAAGGATCTCCTGGACCTCTCTGTTCTGCAGTGCAGTGATATTGAGATTTGCTGCAGCTGTAGCTTTATTGATCTGGTACTTTAACGATACCCCTAACAGTTCTTAACGTCTCTTAAAAAGTCACAAAATGAAAATAAATATGAAGAACAGACTAATACTGCTTTATTTTTCATTGGTTTTATACGGTGGCCCTGACAGCTCAAAGCACTGCAACTTAAGAAGACAAACCCGCTGCTCACTCAGAAAACATCATCTATATGCAAACACATGCGCTGTAAAAAAAACACAAGTGGAAATGTTTCCCAGGGACACTAAAAAGTAATGAATCTAGCTGGGACTTGTTCAATGCCCAATTGAACAACAAATGAACAAGTGCAGGTCCATCACTCTTTTCTTTTCAAGTAATATTTTGCCTTAATTCCGATAGAGATAGATAGATAGTGAGAGAGAGAGAGAGAGAGAGAGAGAGAGAGAGAGAGAGAGAGAGAGAGAGAGAGAGAGAGAGAAGTCTGAGTGAAAGAGAGGCTGACGGACTGAGGAGAAGAAGAAGAGGAAATGAGTGGAGGACTACTTTGTCCTAATTGCTATCAGTTTTATTAAATGCCAGTTTATAAAAGTAATAGAGGTTTAAAAAAAAAAAAAAAAAAAAAATCAGAAGCTGAAGCTTCTCCTGTTTTCTGTTCCATCCTTGATGGCTGCTGCTGCTCAGCTCCGGGGCCCTGCATGCATCCCTTCTGATCATGGTTTACTTTTTATAAATGTGATCTCCAAAAATGTGTAAGGAGGACTGCAGAGGGTAATATCCTCGGAGGAAGGGGTTGTAAACTCCATAAAGCGGAGGGATAGTATTTGTTTGTTCACGTCAGGGATGCCAGGGTGAAATTGGGCCAGATTTTTTTCAAGTGAGACCTCAGCGGGCCGAATTACACTTTCGAACTGAGTCAACATCACTGTTTGAAATTATTCATTAAGGCCTACACATCAAAAAGAAATTGCATTGGCACCACAATAGCCTCACAATGAGGCCTACAATTATATAGAAGCCTAAAGCAAGTTACAGTACACTCTGAAAATGTAACATTGTCCTATCCAGGGCTGTCAAAATTGCTCAAAAATGACGTTCGAATATTCCCTCTAAAAACACATATATTCAAACTATTTGAATATCTATTTGCACATTATTCAATGACACGCATCACATCAATACCAGGACAAAGTAATACAACGAGACATAACTACTGTATAGGTAGGCTAGTTTATTTAAGTTCAAACATATTTGACAACATATTACCTACATAAAAATAACATGAACTAATGGCCAAGACCGCAGAGCTCACTCTAGCTCTCACACTTGCTCGCTCGCACTCTCTCTCTCGCCCGCCCCCTCATGCTCTCTGTGCATACTAGTTTAAACTAGAAAATTCCGGGGAAATTTTGAGTGCCACGGGGGCTACTGCCGGGATGAGTACATGATTTATTTCCAGTGTTCAAAAGTCACCCTGATCATACTCTGGTTTTGAGAAATGTCTTGATATCAAAGACTCTGATATAAAACAATGTCACATCCCTCCATCATGTATTATGTGGGAAATATCTCATATTCTGTCTTGTTTTTTTTAATAAAACAAGAGGCAACATGTCTTCAAACTGGCATTTAAAGGGTTAAAATCCCGAAAACTAATAAACATTTGGTAGGTTTGAGCAGAACTGAAGTGGTTTAAGAGATTTATGCAAAAAAAGCAGAAAAAAATATTGATATATGATG
>NW_019525129.1:37062-46766 GCF_002814215.2 Seriola lalandi dorsalis | reverse complement strand
GCTGTAACACAGCCAAAATGATCAGCAAATCAAAAAAGAAAAGTGAAGAAAATGTCCAAAAAAGGACAGAGGGACCCCTGAGGGTTAATAAATCCCATGAACCGCTATTTAAATTACCACTATTATGTTTTTTTCTGTGCTAAATTTAACATTACTGGGGAGGAGAGCAACGCGACTAGAAGTGACAGCGAGAGAGGGCTACTAGCTTCTCCTCTCCTCTGTCTCAGCGGAGACCGTCACAACTTCATTCACTCTTTTAACAAAACAAAAAAAAACCAACGAAGGAAGCAGTAAATGGACTTACATATTTAAGACCTAACTAAATGTAATTTAAGACCTAACATGCAGCTAATGTAAAGATAGCGGAGCTTGGAGAGTTGGTTATCTGGTTGCTAGGCGCACGCACGCACACACACACACACACACAGGTCAGGAGCTGCCGTTGCCATAGCAATGTGAAAATCTGCCCAGAATTTGGCTTCTACATGGCTTCAAACAACTGCAAATTATGAGAAAACCGTTACTTCTTTTCATAAACCGAAAAGACCGTGCCAGACACTGAAGCCAGAAGTTTCTACAGTCTCTATTTTATTCAGATATTCCTTAAAATAAGTGAGGAAGCTCAGTGCGTAGACAGAGTGAGATTCTTTTGGAAAAAAAAAGACGATTACATTAGGTGTCAATGAGAGTGAGACAGGTATTGCTGCCGGACTCGGCAGCAATCACATTTCTATCACATTTCTACGTGCAGGTATGAGAGAGCTGGGTGACTCAGAAAAAAGGTGCAATTTTGTCAAAAAAAAAAAAAAAGGTGGGTTTCTAAAGAAAATTCCAATGCATTTCTAATGCATTATTTATTCCCAGTTTTTTGGGAATAACTTTGGGAAAAATTGGAATTTTAACACCAAAAGTCATAGCAACCCTTGCGGGATCAAGACACACGTTTTGATGTGTATATTACCGGGGTTTTCTCAAAGCTGCGGGACGAGTTACGTGCCGAAATTTGGCGGAAGAATAATAAACCAGAAACAGAAGATTAATAGATGCCTAAGGGCTCCGCGCCGAGGCACTCCTCTCAGCTATACTAGCTGTAGAGGAGTGCCTCGGAGCTGAGCACCCGTGGCACTAATGAACAACAACAATAAACAAATGCTGAGTGCTGATCAAAAGTTTTGTGCAAGCAATTTAAGCTTAGGGATGGGCGTTGTCTCCTTCACTGGTAGGCTATATCGTCCGCGCACGAGGGGAGGAGGGGGGCTCCATGCTCAAAGTCACACCAGGCAGCTCCGCAGGATTAATAAAGTATGTAACCTATTTTATTCGTTCATAACACATTTTTACCTAATGAAATTATCTGATTTAATTCACATTTTTGGTGTTTGTAAAAAATAAAACATTAAATTTAAAAAAAGAAAAAAAAAAAGCTCTCCCATATCAACCCACGGGCCGGATGTGATGTTCAATCGGGCCGTAACCATGGCATCCCTGGTTTACGTCCAAGCAGCAGAGAAATAAAAAGTGTTCTTTTTACAACATGCTCTTTGCGCAACTGGATGCTGTAAATGCCTCATCGTTGGCAGGTATTTAATTGTCATTTTCGCCCTGTTTTCCATACAAGCTGTAGTCCACCTTGTTTGAACTGATTGAGGGCTGGGGCCCATTTATATTGGGTTTCGATATCCATCACTACTGGCGGGGTTGTACTGGTGGCATGACTTTGCGGATTAAAAAAAAAAAAAAAGGAACAGCAACATGACCTCACCTGTCAAACATGGTGAGTTTCTGTTATGGCTTAGGCAGTGGAACTGGCACATTTGCATTTATTGATGATTTCACTGCTGACTGAAGCAACAACATGCTTCAACAATACAGGAGCACTCTGTCCACTCAGATTCAGCCAAATCAAAGCATCAGCTTTAAAACTCATTGGACAAAATTTTATCATTAGGGTGACGAGGTAGATTATCCTTGACTGGCCGTGTAAGTCGTCTGATCTCAGTCAGACCTAACATGTATTCCACTTGAAGACCAGACTCAAGTCAAAGAGATCCCAAAACAAGCAAAAGCTAATGGCAGCTGCAATGAAGGCCACAAGTACCCCTAGGGGAGATAGAAAGCACCTGGTGATGTCTATGGGTCGCAGACTTCAGCAAGTCCTTGACTGCAAAGGATTTTACAAGAAATGTTAAATATGATGATTCTGTTCGACTTCATGTGTATCCGTCCAATTACTTTAGAAGCCCTAAACTTTTGGCACTATGAGTGGTAGGTCTAACCCTAACCCTCTGCACAGTTCTTTTTCTATCTATAGTATTAGTCAAAACAGTGCGCTCTGTAGGTGCGCTTGTGTGTTCAGCAATTGAAAAAATTTAGTGCCATAACAAAGTGCTGTTTTCACAAGAAGATAAACCGCTGAAAATATTCTACATGAAATGTACATTTCAATGGATATTGGATTGTTTCGTGGGTGTTTTAAAAGTGTCTAAAACACTTTTTTCTGCTGGCCCTGTGCACAGCAACACATATCTCTCTCTCGCACATCTTTCCTAACTGATATCATGCTGATCTGAATCTACTGACTATTCGTGACTACTTCATACAACCCCACATCAAATAACCCAAACTATTCCTTTAATAGATTTTTTTTGACATCCCACTAGCCCACAGATGCGGTGGGATTTCTCCCTGTTCTCCCAATGGAAAGTCTGACTATGACATATGGTTCTGTTGTCAATGTGTTTGTGTGAGAGAGCGAGAGCAAGGGTCAAGAAGTGGGCACAGCTCTACAATGAAGCAACGATGCAAAATAGTAAGTTACAGATCTTTATAAAGATTTTAAGAAATGCTAAAATGGGTCACCAAATATACTTGGGTAGCCGTTAACATATATGGGCACCCAGCCCAAGTTTAAGTGAGGGAAACATTGCAATAATGTTGTCACAAGAAGTTTCTATGGGACTATTGTAGCATATAAGTTTGAACCAGGGTATACTGAAGAGGAAATGGTGCAGAGATGAATGAAGAGAAGGAGAGCAAAAAGAGGAGAGATGCCGATACATCATGATTGCTGAACCATAAAACGACAGCTCATGGTGTGGATGTAAAGACATTACAAATAGTGCAATCAGTTTTTTTTCTGCCATGAATAGGTCATTTTAGAGGCTCTGTTGGAAGAGTATTAGCAAGGCAGAAATACAGTGGAGAAACCTATCCGTCACTAAGCATCCTGGTTTCAGTGCTCTCTGGCAGCTACAAAGGAAAGCTGTTCCCATCTCCTAACTAGAATGGCTTCAGGTCTGAAGCCCCCCCCCCCCCCCCCAATGTCCTGTCAATCTTACCCCAAAAGAAGCTAAATGCGGTGTGCTTCATGGAGCAGAGTCTGTCTATTACATGATTAAGAGTATTCACTTTCACAAAATTCTCCTGTCCTTACCACACACACACACACACACACACACACACTAAGATAAAAGGTGAAATAACAGAATCTAGCAAACTAGAATCACTGCCTCGTTGTTTGCCTTTAGCAACCAGCCAAATTGCAGGAAATATGGTCACAATCTCCCCTTCCTGTTACAGCATTGAGTAATGGCAAGAAGTGTTTTTGCAGAACATTATGATGTCACAGTCAAGTTGACCTTTGCGAATTTTTGGATATTAAACGTCATAATTTCATCATTTTATCCTATTTGACATTTGTCTTAAATTGTGTCATAATTAGCGTACAAGTGAGTTATGGCAAAAAGTGTGCCTCTTTGACAAATCATCTTTTGCCAGATCTAACGAAATTACCTCAAGGTGGTCTGGAGACATCACATTCAAGGGGCCAAAATTGTGTTCTGTGAGGTCACAGTGACCTTGACCTTAGACCACCAAAATCTAGTCAGCTCATCCTGGAATCCAAGTGAATGTCGCTAAATCTAAAGAAATTCCCTCAAGGCGTTACTGAGATGCCACGTAAATGAGATGTCGCGTTCATGAGAATGGGACGGAAGCCATCCTTCCTCAAAAGACGGTCTCATGTACAGTATACTCACTAACACCTCCAGGAAACCTCCTTGCTCGTCTGAACAAAAATAAGTTAATTAAGACAGCCAGAACAATGTATGGGTCACCTGAGGAGCCAGGAGACAAGGCAAATGAACAAGCATTCCATATCTACATGTACAACCTGAACTAGCCAGATTTCAGATTGTATCATGGATTTGTTTTTAGTGTTGTCTAGAACAATCTGTACTATCACATGCATATCTATGTGATGTCATTTCAGACAGGGCTGAGACCTGAACAGACTGGTTCTCTCTCTCTCTCTCTCTCTCGGAATGTGCCAGAGAAACATGCACAGGCTGTTTGACCACAGTTCACTGATATGTTTACAAAACACTGTTTACTATCCAACTTAAGAGGTCTGGCTGCAGTTTTTTCCGAATATGTTAAACAGGAGGGAAAAGTCAAGTGCTTCATGCAGTTTAAAACTGTAGCCTCCTGCAGTGAAGACAAGCAATGTAGCTGGTGATATGAATTCCCTCAGAGGCCAATAAAATGTATGTCAACAAAGGAGAGAGAATCAGAAGCACTCTTCAATGTCTACTTATTTATTTATTTTCTAATACCACCTAAACCACAGTTGTGTTGCATAATACTATGTTGTGGTGACACAGAGACAAAATGATTTATCATTTTACTTTACATCACTGACAACTATGAGGGCTATGTCTCAAATTACTCTATTCTGTTTTGGCACAGTCTGAACTGTTCCTGTAAAACTAATTACTATTATTTCATTGAGTCAATCATTTAGTGTGTACCATAAAAATTTAAAATGCTCATGAGATTTTTTAAGAGCCCAAGGTGATGTTCAAATGTCTTCTTTTGTCTGACCAACAGTCTAAAAGTCAAAGATGCTCAACTTCTTACTAGAAAACAAGCAAATCCTCTAAACTGAGATGCAGCTATCAGTAAATGTTTGGTATTTTCGCTTGTTAATTGCCTTACTGTGGATTTGTTATTTAAGGTCAGTTTGTCTAGAATAATCTGTACTATTACATAAAAAAACCCACGATCAGAATTGTTGTTGATCTCCTGTATGTCGATCAGTGAATCAATTGACAAACTGTTAAATCACAAGATCATTTAGTCCTGACTTCTTTGGAATTTTTTTATTTAGGAAATATTCTTTTTCAATCACTTGTTTTTAAACATGTGAAATTCAAGAATTTTGGCTTCTTTTGTTCAATGAAAAACATAATTTGAAGATTAGCAAGTATTTAACAATCAGAAATTTGCTATATTTGAGCAATCAAAAAAACGATTTTAGATATTGTATCTGTGCTAGTAACAAAACCTTTCAAACAAAAAATCCTACATGTGACAGGACACATACCTGTGAAATAGACACACCTTTGAGCATTGTGAATTATAAATGTAATTTCCAGGACTCACAGAGCAAAGCATCTGATTACCTGCATGGTTCCCAACATTATTTGAAAAATCCAGAGAGTTGTTAGCACAAGAAATCAAATCCAAACACTTCCTGTTGACCTCAAGTTAGTTCCATAAACCCCAAAGAGTATTTTAACCATCTGGATGAAAAAACACACCCCTGACTGACTTGACTGCTCAAAGGAAGATTTTTAACTTGCTTCCCAAGCTGGTAGAAGATGGTAGCCAGAAATGACATTTGTACAACATGAACCATAATTTTAAATCTTATCAGTTCCATATTGATGTTTGTTTCCAATATATTGTTTTTCCGTACACAAATGATGTACTAATTTTAGCATGTATGAAACAAAAAAAAGCATATGCCATTTGTAGCTTGAGAAACGGGTTTAAAAATATTTTTATTTGACAAAGTCAAAGCAACACTTTGAGTGTTGATCCAGCAGCAAACTGCAGTGTTGAAATCTACCCAACAGGATAACACACCCTCCTGGCCTCTGGTTAAAAGAGGAGCAACACAGCGTGTATGGTTGGGAGCAGGTTTGGTTGAAGTGAAATGCTCAAAAACACCAGCATGGTGTGAGAAACACAATATGACACGCTTTAAATCTCCGACAAGGAGTTTTCTGAATTTTTTCGTAAAAAACTGCTACTTCGGTTTTAAATAAAATGTCGTTTAGTATCGTTTCTGTGACAGTCACATTTTTTCCAATGTTAAAAACAGAACCATTAACCAACCTATTTCACCTTGCAATGAAAAAGATCTGTTACAACACGACAGAACACAATGCCCCCGGGCCAAACCATACATAAAATGAGTTCTGTTTCTTTCCGTTTAGAAACTTTAACAGTAACGGACATTTAACTTGGCGTCAACTGTAAAGAAACATTTTTTCTTAACAAAAACTGACCTGTTAAGTTCTTAATGTGACGCTGAGTCTTGCTTGACTGAAGAGCACCTTCTGTACTGGTCATGTCCCTCAGCTTTCTACCGCGGCGCACTTTCTTTTCTTCTCTTCTTTTTTTTTCCTTTTTTTTTTTTTTTTTTTCTTCTTCTTCTTCTTCTGAATTTCCGACAGGTTGTACACTAAAAAGCGTAATGCTGCCCTCCACAGACCAGGAATACCTGTTTGTCCTATATTTTTTAAATATAGGCAAGTTGAATGAAGAAATTCTAGACTGCTCTATACCAATACAACATGTTGGGCTGTCTCCAAATTTCCACACTGACAGAGACCTTCTGAATGTTTGGCCATTTCTTTCAAATAGCTAGCTAGATCACAGTGCCCCAGTCTCAGTCTAGTTAAGATAACATCATCCCTTCTACAAGAGTTTATCAACATTCTCTTTCTTTTAAAGGATGGCTGCAAAGAGAAATAATGTCAACCCCTTTTGTTCTTCTTCCCACTCTTTTTGCCACTGAAACTCTAATTTTTCCTTGTAAATGCTAAACCATTCATCATAATATATATTATCTCAAGGCACTTTACAGGTTGAGGTCGAGACCTTACTTGATCATAGAGAGAAACCCAAAAGGTTCCCACAAAGAGCAAGCACTTGGCGACAGAGGGGAGATTTACATTATTCCTGTGCAGAGAAAATTAATTTCCCTTAACTCCAGAGTGCCCAGGTGTCCACAGAAAGCGCCTACATGACATCCCAAGTTCTCTATCCTGAACACACAGCACAAAAACTCCTGGAGCAATAGAACTGAATAAATGAACTGGTGAAAAAAGTTGTTTTTTATTCAGAAGTAACAAATAGAGTTTGCAGAGAAAATTTTATTTTAGCTGAAAGGACAGAGCTTTTGCACCAGAGGTGTAATCAAGGTCTGACTCCGAACATAATTTTGCATGACCATTTATAGCAAATCACAACATGATAGCGTTTGAGAGAAGTGATCCATTCATCTATTGTGATGAGTTAAATTAAGAGATAGATGTGCTTGTTATGAGTTCATAGAAAACTGATATGCTTGTTCCCATTTTCAGTTTGTCGAAAACTGGTTTTAGATCGGTTTTCATCAAACCCTACACAGAAGCTAAACATGATATGTAAATTTAAAATTAAAAAAAGGAATGACTACATTATCCAATTTCAGGTCCTCATATAGTAGGAGTGGTGGAAAATTACATTGCATCTGAATTACAGTGCATTTAACTAATTTACCCCTTGGTATCAATAAAGTATTCTGATCAGTGTACACAGCTTAATGATTAAATACTTTCTTACACAACAAGGCAGCCAAAGAATCTGAATAGATGACACTTTTAGGGGATTTGAGCTGCTTTATCCACCACATAGGCCATAAAATTACCAGTAAGTCAGTTGAAAAAACAGATATATTGTTGGATGTGCAGACTGCAGATTAGCCACATACTGTACACCCCAAACCCAGTTTTCATATATACTCTTTGTAGCGTTAACGCCATAATTTAGAATTTGCTCTCGTTGAAATGGGGCACCAGTCCTCTGGGAGGACAACAATGAATTACTTAATTGATACATTTATCAATCTCATATCAGAAGCAATGACTTCTCAGTTCAATGGATCTCCAGTCTGGATCACCAGAGGCAAGGATCAACACAAATGAGATTTGATGATTAAATATTACTATATTTCGACATCAACCCAGTCATGAGCAGAGTGTTAGTATCGGCCTACTGTGAGTTGCGCTGTAGCTGAGGACCCTTGGCTGGAACCCAGGTGGCTGTGGTTGCCATGGTAATCCTGGAGAGGTGGGATCTAGGTGAATTCTCCTGGAGGCCGTGTCCCATTATCATGGTGACGTATTCTGCTGGTGTCTCAGTGATTCAGCTCTGGTGGAGTTTGCCAGGGGACTTTCTGTCTCGGGCTCTCTTGATTTCTGGTAGGCTTGCCTGCAGGCGGTCGTGCAGATGTGCTGGCGTCTCTTGCGGGTTGATGTGAAATAAACTCTAAGGCACTTTGGCTGGATAACTTATAGATAAAATCTTCAAAAAGGAAAACTTGATGATAATTAAAAGTTACTAATTTACTGTGAGGCACTTCTGTTGTTTTGGTTCAGTTGGTCTTGACTTGGCTTTAAAAATAAAAGATTGTGCATGTAAACAAAATGAATGTTACTTGAAGCACATAGCAAAGAAAGAATAAAGGACGTGGACAAAACGATCAAGTGCAAAAATGGCTAAGAGCCATGAGTTTGTGGCTAGCAGCTTAGAGCTAAGAGTTTACAAAGCTTAAGAGCCGGGCTTTGAGCCGGGACTTTGAGGTTTGCTTTGAGCAAAGTTTTCAGCTTGGAGCAATGTGTGAATTGATCACGACTGTTTTATCCCCTGGGGGCTTTTCAGGGGCATCGCCTGCCTTGTACACTCAAAAAAATGAATCATGGCATAATTTCTTATTAAGTATTTGCATCTATTTCATTTTATTCAAATAAGCATATTTTTTTGTTAAAACGTATGTACATGGTTTAAATATGGCCAGCTGTGGAACAAGTAAGATTCAATCAGTTAAAATGTATGAGATTGGTTTACATATAAATTTTGTGAAATGGAATCGTTTAGAAGAGGAAATGACGTCAGAGTTCTCCCCGCCATCTCAGAGTAGTGCTGGGTTGTGACCGGTAAGTTACAGCTACACTCATCCTATTTAATCTGCCAGTTATCAGTGTGCATGTATGTTTTATTAGTGCAGTTGATATCATATTACACTAATTAGTGCCACGGGTGCTCAGCTCCGAGGCACTCCTCTACAGCTAGAATAGCTGAGAGGAGTGCCTCGGCGCGGAGCCCTTAGGCATCTATTAATCTTCTGTTTCGGGTTTATTATTCTTCCGCCAAATTTCGGCACGTAACTCGTCCCGCAGCTTTGAGAAAACCCCGGTAATATACACATCAAAACGTGTGTCTTGATCCCGCAAGGGGTGCTATGACTTTTGGTGTAAAAAATTCCAATTTTTCCCAAAGTTATTCCCAAAAAACTGGGAATAAATAATGCATTAGGAATGCATTGGAATTTTCTTTAGAAACCCACCTTTTTTCTACAAAATTGCACCTTTTTTCTGATTCACCCAGCTCTCTCATACCTGCACGTAGAAATGTGATTCAAACTATAAAACGGAGGAAAACTTCTGCTCTCTCAAAAAGATAGGAACTGTTTTTACATAACATGTAAACTTTTCAAACTGTGAGCACTCAAAGGAGGAGTGCAAATCACTTTTTCTTCAAAGTTAGAGTGAAAGCGTCAGTTGGCTAGAGTGCGTGAAGCAGTAAAAAATAAC
>NW_019525129.1:0-37032 GCF_002814215.2 Seriola lalandi dorsalis | reverse complement strand
AGAAGCCAAATTCTGGGCAGATTTTCACATTGCCATGGCAACGGCAGCTCCTGACCTGTGTGCGTGCCTGCGTGCGCCTAGCAACCAGATAACCAACTCTCCAAGCTCTGCTAGCTTTACATTAGCCGTTTTCTTTACTTTCCTTTTTTGATTTGCTGATCATTTTGGCTGTGTTACAGCTGAAGGCATGGATTTCTGCAAGAAAGTGTCTTTTTTTACATATTTTTAAAATCTAATGTCAGTTACTGTTACAGGTCTATTATACACTGCTAACACATTTTGTACCCTCTGGGGTTCCTCGCGTCCAAAAAAGGACACACAAAGAAAATGCTATAAAATCATCATATATCAATATTTTTTTCTGCTTTTTTTGCATAAATCTCTTAAACCACTTCAGTTCTGCTCAAACCTACCAAATGTTTATTAGTTTTCAGGATTTTAACCCTTTAAATGCCAGTTTGAAGACATGTTGCCTCTTGTTTTATAAAAAAAAACAAGACAGAATATGAGATATTTCCCACATAATACATGATGGAGGGATGTGACATTGTTTTATATCAGAGTCTTTTATATCAAGACATTTCTCAAAACCAGAATATGATCAGAGTGACTTTTGAACACTGGAAATAAATCATGTACTCATCCCGGCAGTAGCCCCCGTGGCACTCAAAATTTCCCTGGAATTTTTTAGTATCAATATATTGATTATCAAATCCAATCATTGCAGACATTTTCGTTTAGCCCACTAGCTAACTCCCGCACGGTGCTAATAAATATCAGCTTACTTTTAACTTTACATTTCCCTACAGTTACTATTATTAAATTATGCTTAGCCCATTTTATTTATTTTATTGCATGCAGGTTCATTATTAATAATTTAAAGAACTGATGGCGGAGTTATTCGGCGTTCTGTAGCGTCGCGCGCGCGTACACACACACACACACACACACACACACACACACACAGACACACACACAGCAGAGCTGAGAAGGCAGAGCACGGAGGACAGAATGAAAACTGTTCGATATGGGGTTGGGGAGGGGGTAAAATGCTGCTTCCCGCACTTTTCCATGATTAGGAGAACGGATTTTAGTGAGAAAACTGTGGTTAATCTTGATTCATATTCTGTAGTATCATATCATAGTGATCTCAAACTATGTGTGCATATGGTAGTTCTCATAGATTGTATAATATATTGCATGGAGATCACTGGCTCACAATTTAGCGCAGGCTTATAGTGTAATTAGGCATGATAGTTTTGAATTATGCAATAAAAATATGGGCAACTGTAGTTGAAAAAAACAAAATGTCAATAGTTTGCAAATGTTAATTACACTAAAAGAGTGGTGCAGACTTTTTCTGTTCAAAGGTTGAATTGAGTGATTGTTTTTCTGTCAACTATAAATTTGATTTATTGTGTGACATGTGACACATTTGAAATTTGATCAAAAGCATAGCTACTGGTGTCAGTATATAATGAACAAAATTTTGCTCTGAAGGATGACTCAGTACTATTCAAAAAACTCTGTAAAAAATAATACTGGCTTTGTGATTTCATAAGCAAAATAATGTCACACAATTATAGAATTACATGTTAAATGCATTTTGTTTCTAACTAGAACCATTTTTCTTTTACAGGTACCTAATTCATTGAAGCATCTTTTCTCACATCCAACTGTATGCCAGGGCAACCTCTTAGATCTGTAAGTATGTAAAATTAAAATATTAAGACACTGATTTAGAATACACAGAAAATTCAATACATCAGATGATGAACAATGAAACTCATTATGAAGTTCAGATGAATAAACATAAAAAGCATAAGCATAACATGCCTAATGCATAGTTCAAAACATTTTTGCAGTGTTTACCTGCATATCAAAGATATAGAACAGTGTACTATAAATCATATTTGTGTTTTTCCCAAAAAAAAAAGCTGTCTGTAAGTGTTTTTAATGTTTAAAGACAGCACTTGCTAATGACCCCACAACTGATAGGTTGTTGTTCTTCTTTGTTCACAGATACCATATGTGAATGTGGCCATGTAAAGTGTGTGACATTTCATTATCTACCAGGTATGAGTTGCTAAAACATTTTAGGCTGAAACATATCCACTATGGCCGCAAATGTCGGTATCCATGTGTATATGCAGATTGTGCATGTACATTCAGAAGTTGGAAGAACCTTTTGAGTCACACATATCAAACACACAGGAAGCTAGAAACAGCACATGTTCAGTTAACTACATTCTCATGTCAGACATGTGGATGTGAGGAACTTTCAACTGAGAAGGAATACTTACTCATATAAATTTACATCTTAGGCAGTATGAAACCATAACTTGTATGTTTGAAGGATGTGTATTTCAGACAAACATATATGGTACATTTAACTCACATAAAAATCGGAAACATAATCCAGATTTTAAGGCAGGCGTTGTTAAACTCACTGCTCAATCTAACAAATCTGGTAGTCCTGTAGATGATGGCCTCTCACCTTCTGCAGACATAGATTTTGGTACTCTGTCAGATGCAGATAGTGATGTTGATACTTCAGAGGACCTTCCAAAAGTAGTAGAACAAAAAATAGCCTCAATTTGGAGGAGAGGGAAAACATTTTTCATGTTCCATCTACAGCAATTGATGAATTGCTATAGAACTACACTACCTGTTAAGTACTGTGTCTTTGCCTGTAACGTGTAGCAGTCTTTCTGAATTATTCAAAAACAAAAACATGTGATTGATGGTTGATAGCTTAATTATTAAGGAACTAGCTGATATACTGTGTAAATCTAATCCTTTTCTTTTCTCCTCTTTCAGATCAACTTGGAGTTCATGCGTATTACAACTGTTCCTCTGATATCAAAATTTATTGGACAACTGGACAGATACACTGATGACCTGATGAAGGTTTTCTGTGCCAAAAGAGGAACTGCAGGCAAGAAAATCCGCACCATAATGGCACTGACAGCTAATGTAAATGTGTTTTTATGTATCTTTTTGTCAAGCAACAAGCTGCTGGAATTCTTCTTCCTCCTCTCCTCTCTTTTTCTAAAAGTTAAACAGATTTGCAGACCTACAGTAATTTCATGTAGCAGAAATGGGGTTGTGAATTCTGATTCTGATTCTTTGAGACCTTTAGTCATCTTTGTATTAAAGGAGCTTAATACACACATACGACGTACAATTCAGAAAATGTACATCATATTATACATTATATTTGAGATAATATGAGTGACTATATCAAAGTCATTAGGACATGTCTAGGGAGGGGTCCAGCAAGTACAGCCCTGGCTTCTCTAAACTTAAAATATTACTTAATAAACTTAAAATTCAGCATTACTTAAACTGAAAATCAATGCATTGACTAATGTAATTTTCTTTGGGATCTTGTTGGTATGCTTGTTTCAGAATGAAGACATAAACATTAAGCGTGACTGTCCTGAGGAGTCTAAGTGTCTACCTTAATGAAGACATGGGGACACTCGTCAAAGAATACGGGGTAAGTGTATGTCAGCTTACTCTCTTTATAGTATAAATGTGTTATGGATGTATTTGCATTGGTAGTTATGTTAATTGTCTCATAGGCATCACAGTCTAGCTTTGCCCATGTGTGGTTAGTGTGCACTGAAAGATTAAACTATGCAGCTATCAGTGTGGAGCATGATTGAGCCAAATGAGAAACTTGTCAGCTGTAAATGACACTGGTAAAGGATAAAACAGTTTGCAGTACCAGGGTTTTTTCTGGCTTAATATGAGGTGGTGGTGGTGGTGGTGCCTGATCGTGGGCTCACACTCGCATCTGTACTTTGCCGTCAACTGGCTCAAGCAAATGTTTTACTAGCAGTCTATTTATTATGGAGTTATAATTAAATGATTGAAACAAGTATTATTTTAAAGTACCAAGGTTAGGACAGAGCTCCTGTTATCTGGGAGTAAAGATGCGGTAGTTAGTAAGGTGGTTCCAAACCCAATCAAGGGGAGAAAGTGGAATCCAAGAATGGCAGTGCAGGAGGCGGAAGCAACGCTCAGGCATACAGAGATTGTGGGTATTGTCCAAATAGGCCGGGGAGGCTTGGGGCTTGGCCCAGGCAAACCGATGTGGAGTAGAGCAGGTCCCAAGGAGAAGAGAAAGCTAATCGTGGAGCAGGTTCGTAGACAGGAGGAAATATTAAGGGGTGCAAAGGCAGTGGCCCAGGCTAAGCAGGGACAGTGGGTGAATTGGGAAGGTGTAGACAAGAAAAACCTTAGCTGGAAAGAGCTGTGGAGTATGGAGGAAAGTAGTATTAGATTTTTGATAGGGGCAACTTATAATGTATTGCCAACTCCCCAGAACCTAAAACTCTAGGTAAATGGAGACCCACTATGTTCATTGTGTTCAGGTACGGCAACTCTAAAGCACATTCTGTCAGTCTATCGCAAGGCAGGTATACGTGCCAACATAACCAGGTTTTAAAAAGCTTAGCTGCAGGAATTGAATAGTTACGGAGGCAGGCAAATTCAGGAGGGCCTAAAATGAAGAGAGTTGCAATCAAGTTTGTTCATGAGGGAGAGAAAGTTGGTAAGACAACAAGAAGGCAAGGCAGCTTAAAGGGTGCTTGTGATTGGGAAATACAGGTAGATTTAGGAGGAAAGCTTGTTGTTCCCCAGGAAATAGCCAGTACAAAGCTAAGGCCTGACATAGTCTTGTGGTCTAGGAGTAGAATGAAAGTATATTTCATAGAGCTGACTGTTCTGTGGGAGGCTTTAGTTGAAGAAGCATATGATAGGAAAAAGCTCAGGTATGCAGAGCTAGGGGCAGAAGCAGAGCAGCGAGGATGGAGAGTTAGGATTTGTCCAGTGGAAGTAGGATGTAGAGGATTTGTAGCAAGGTCTGTTGTCTCTTTGGTAAGGGAGTTAGGAGCAAGTGCACAGAGTGTGAGGAAAATAGTAAAGGACATGTCAGATGAGGCAGCAAGATCCAGTCAGTGGATTTGGATGAGAAGGAGTAATGGTAGCTGGGGGCCCAGCAGGTGGAGCACTTAGGATAGACAGACTCTTAGGAGAAGCAAGGAAGAAATCCAGGAAGAGGAAGTGTTTTTAAGTGGGGGGTGTGGCCTGTGTGAGCCTCTTTGAGACCATGCGGTTAGTCCAGGTGAGGTGGCCTGTATTGTCTGCTTGTATTGAATTGGTTTGTAGTGTGTCTTTGGCTGTTTAGGTGAGTTTGTTTGTTTTAGGTTAGTTGCATGGTGTGGTGTTGGAGAGTGGTGGGGGGAGGGGTAGAGCACAGCCTAATCCGGCAAGGGGGAGTTTAGCTCAAAAAGGCATCTCTCCTTGACTCTGCCTCCCTCATTCAAAATGGCCGCCACTTTCTCCAACTGTTTAGGGGAGTTTGTTTGCTGAATCTGCTAGTGTGTTTTGTCAGAGTTGATAATGGTGTTGTTTGTGGTAGCATAGGCAAGATAAAGAAAATAATCGTGGTGTGTGGAACAGTGATGGCTGGCATTAGAGGAGTGACTCTGGGAGCCAGTGATCACTGTCTAGCCTCCTGGAGGTGTCGTGGGACCAACTAGACGAAACACTGGTGAAAGGAGGTTCCCACCTGATGACCCCAAAGACATGTTAGTTATCACTGCTCATTAGTCTTCATAATTAATAGTTATCATAGGACATATTAAGCTTAGGGAGCTATTCACTGATTCTGGTCCATTTTCTGTAGCACAAGTTTCTTGTGTTTACCTTAAATTTAAAGCATATTCATTTATTTTTTTAAAGTGCTTTGTTCAACATCTTGGAACAATAACTAACAGAGATCCCTGGACCTCTCATTCTCTTACTTTAAAATAATGTTAACATTGTTTACACTCCCCCTTTGGCGCCTGAATGAATACCCACTGCTTGACTCGCTGTCCTGCAATCGGACCCTCGTCATCCGCTTCTGGCTCAACTGTGTGGCTTTCACATCTGACAAATTTACTACATCTCATCAAAATATGCGCTTAACTTTCACTTCACCATATCTGCAAACCTGATAACGTTAACTCATAACGTTAATTAGACATGGCTGGCTCCACTTCTGGCGGTTGCGGGCAACTGCAGCTACAAATGACTGAAATGACAGATCCTGACAGGAAACGATTGATGGAATTTAAAAACATTGAGCCGTGAGTTGGTGGCGGTAACAAATTTGGTAGTGGCGGCTGCCACCAAATACTCTATGCACGGAAAACCCTGAGTACAATGTATGTAAATATGAATCAGAATCATGAAAAACTCAAAACATTATGCTGATCTCATATTTGTAACTTTTGAATTTATTTTGCACTTGAATGATTCTACATATCTGTAACGTCAGAGTTTGCAAAACAGTGTTCTTTAAAAAATTCTGAATATCACAATGTGACCGGCATTGGGACACAGCTCATTATTCTCTTTTTTCATCCTCCAGGACAGTGAATTTAGAGAGGCTGAGCCGAAGGTTGAACAAATAACGATGGGCATCTACGTCATTCGCGCGGAGGGTGCCCGCCCTAGAGATGAGCCTTTTGCAGATGTTGGCGTTATACTTGAAGGCGTGGAAGTTCTGCTAAACCTAAAAAGTGTCACCCTTGGATGTGTGATGCTTTTAGGACTGATTTATGCACTTAACTTAAGCTACCCTAAGGACCTCAAGTGCACATTTGAAGTGTTTCAGAAAGTCTTGATGGAACTGGACACAGCCAAGCTTTCACCAAAAGTCCAAGCACTGAAAATTAAGATGCTCCAGTGATTTAGCAATTGGCCAGATACACTGATATTTCGATCTGGAAAATATATATCAGTGGTTGACTTGCTGCAAAATTCGGTACTTGTTTGAGTGAACTTTGTCTATGTAGAATGTTCAACTGGTGTTTTTCACTTTTCTTGATTGTTATATTTTTGCTGCAGAATATGCCTTTTTATATTCCTGCTCCTGTAATTAAACATGCTTGATAGTGTGGTGGTGCAAAGCCACTCAACCACTGAGCCTTATGGCAATGTGGTGGATTGTTAAGGATTCCTTGAAATGTTAGTCTACTGTAAGCATTACAGTTATAATGATTGATTTACCTGTCTACCTCAAGTAACAATTGTTAGGCACAGTTCTTGAGGTCTGTTTACAGTATATATTGTGTCATGTAACAAGTAGCAAAGTGTTAAAGCCAATGAGGCATGGCTGTTCACCTGAGCCTTGTGATTAATATTTTTGATCTTAATTTCAAAATCGATTCAGAGTGCAGAAGTCCAGAGTTCCCTTAAATGAGCTTTTAAAATGTTTGCATTTCTTAGACCAAAAAGGTTGATTGTGGCAAAACAAGTAAATGTTTGACAATCGAGCACTTTCTTAACCTTAAGAGGTTATTTTCTTTTTAAAATTTTTTTTTTCTTTTAACAATATTTTTATTTAAATTTTCCAAGAGGGCATTATCTCTTTTATGATTTGTTTGTTTTTTGCACACAACACATGTGTATGAGCACTGGTACTGTGTACAAGTATGCTTGCTGGCTCCACTTTTTGTGGCTGCCGTTAGGTCAGTGTATCATGCTGTTGAATGGAAGTGTCCTTTTTGCAATGCCCAAACTTGCCACTTTGAGAAGCGTTAATAAATTGTTCAAATGTGAAACAAGGAGGTCTGACTTTTTAGGTATTGTAGTTACATATTGTCGTAGGTATTGGGTGAACCGAAAGAAAGAATTAACAATTGGAAATATCTGATTATAAATGAATTATTAAATTATTCAAATACATTGAGTTTATTTATAAACAGTACATAGATTTGATGCATTTTGAGTGAATTGGGCTTATTGCATAAGCCTAGTTATTATGAATTCAAAATGGATAGGCTTTATTAATATTGAATACATAAACTCGGTTCTTATGAAATTAAAACAAATTGGATTTATTGATGATAAATAAGTAAACCTGGTTATTGTGTATTTAAATCACATTGGGTTTATTAGTACTATTACATAAATCTCATTCTTGTTTCATTTATGTTTGACTGACAAATATGCATCACATTAAGTTTATTAGTTTGTTTATATTAAAACTAATCCAAATGGATGGAAATTTTATATGCAATTAAAATACATAAATCTTAAATATTAGGCCTAAATATTTTGAGTGTAATGTGTTTCAACTTGGAGAAGAGAGTAAGTTTCCACTGAACTTTTAAATAGTTTAATTCCAGAGTTTTCTTATGAACTCACACATCCGTCTTCCACCATGGCCATAAAACATTACATGAAATAATATATAAACCTAATGATACTAATAATGACAGACATGAGTAATTTGAGTAGAGATTTTGCCTATGTTTTCCAGTTTTCCTGGTGTCCATTCATTGATCCTGTGGAGCTGACTCTTTGACCCTTAGTCTGATTCTGTGTTCCTCTAGTATGCTAAAAGCATGGTCTGTTTGTGAGAGAGGGGTCTTTTGTCTCTGTTTCCTATCAATTTGATAGTTTGATGGTGGGAAGAGTAACAAAGTGTCAATTTTGGGTCCATAACTCTGCATGTCCTTACAATCAACTTCTTTAATGGCTTGTGACTGATGCCAGGCCTGGTATGTATGCTACATATTTCTGAAATTGATTTACATATTTGCAAACATGACTACAAGGAATTTTATTATGTGTCTGATTAAGCAAAGATAAATGCACCTCAGGAGACCTGACAGACCCAATCACACTATCTTCTCAAATCCAATGTTTTCTGCAAGCTGTTTTATGGACTGAAATTTGACTTACCTACCTATGAATTCCCAGTAATCTTCTATCAGAGATGTGCTGCCGAACTATATTTAAAGACACTTAATTTAACTCAGTAATGTAGTCCAAGTTTGTTTCTCCTGATTGCTAAAGAGGATTCTCCCATTTCCACAAGTAAGGCTAGACAGGTGTTGTTCTAAAAGCTCCACAAAAGATCCTTAGGGCCTTTGCCTGGACCTGATCAGGTTTGCTAAGAGTAGTCTTAGCAGCTGACCCAAACACAACACAAACCTTGTCAAATGTAGATCTTATCATGGCTTGATGAATAAAAAGCAAGGTGTCCCTCTCAGCCCCCCAATCACTTCCAGCTGAACTACTGTACGAAGAATGTTATTTACTTTGTCACACTTACAAATTATTTTATATACATGAGTAATCCATGTTAACTTTTAATCCATCCACACTCCCAGAAATTTGAAACCTTGACTCTTTCTAAGGGACACTCATACATAGAAAGATTTAAAGCAGGAGTTTGCCTGATGTGGAAATCCTAAATCCCCACTGATTTGTTGACTGGACAACCTGATCTAAGGCCTTTTGGTTTTGATGGAACAAATTATCAATATTTTTCTCTCTGTTCCAGATGGCACCATCATCTGCAAACAAACACTTTACAAAACCTTGCAGAACTTTTTGAAATATGTTGTTTATCATTACATTAAAGAGGAAGTTAAAGAAGTTTTAGAAAAATATTCCCCGAACTCTCACCTGAATTGATTTATGATTGAGAAAGTCCTTTATCCAATAAAACATTTTGCCATTAATACCTGTTCTGGCTCCGTTCCTGTTCCTCCTGTATATGGCAGACTATACATACATCTCTGAGTCTTGCCACATCCAGAAATACTTGGATGACACAGCTATTGTGGCGTGTACCAAGAATGGACAGGAAGAGCCGTACAGGGACCTGATAATGACCTTCAGTGAATGGAGCAACAAGAATTACCTCCTTCTGAGCACCTTAGGACAAAGGAGATGGTCATCGACTTTTGGAGGCCTACCCTTCAGCCAGTCAACATTCGAGGGAAGGACATTGAGGTGGTGTACACTTATACATACCAAGGCGTGCACCTGGACAGGATGGATTATCTATCTATCTATCTATCTATCTATCTATCTATCTATCTATCTATCTATCTATCTATCTATCTATCTATCTATCTTTCTTTCTTTCTTTCTTTCTTTCTTTCTAGGTATATGCTGCAGTCACTTTGTAGATGCTCTATTTTAAGCAAACAGAGAAATTCATTTTAGGGGGTTGCCTAGCCCTTTAATGGTATTTCAAGAGGTCAAAAATAACCCTCATTGATGAAATTAAATAATTTTGAGGTAGAAAACACTTTTCAGTATGAAAGATGTTGCAGTCACTTTTTGGTAGGCGAAAAAGTGCATTTTATTTATTGTATTAATCTTTTAAAGGTATTTCAACAGATGAAATGGTCTGGGTGAGATATAATCTCTCACATATAACCCTCATAGATGAAATCAAATCATTTTGAACAAGATAACATCTTTCAGTATGAAGGTAGATGTTGAAATCAGTGTTTGACGAGCTGAAAAGTGCATTTTATGTTATGTATTAGCCCTTTAAAGGTATTTCAAAAGGTGAAATGGACTGGGTGAGGTTTAATCTGTCAAATATAACCCTCATTGATGAAATCAAATCATTTTGACGCAGAAAACACCTTCCAGTATGAAGGTAGATGCTACAATCCAAATCAATAGAGAGGTGAATGGAAATTATGAGACAGAGAAAGGAAAAATTACAACACAGGTCCCAGCCTGGGGATGTTGGGATCACAGTATGTGATGTCTTTATCACCAGGCCACAGCCTTTCTAATGTATGCCAGTATATAATTTAACATCTTCTAATTCCTAACATTTCTTTGACGTGTCATTGTCCACTACACAATAGCAAATACAGATGTACATATTTCTTAAACATACCATTTTGTGTAAGTCTAAGAGTCTAGTGTCCGCTTCAGGGTTTTTATTGCAGGGGAATATAAATAGAGTCAGTTTCCTCACAATAAAAACATGAGTTCAGACTTGTCTTACACAGAAACATACGTACAGTACAGAAGCAGGACAGAAAGTTAGAAAGAAAGGCAAAATGAAAAGAGGCAGAGATGATATTTAATGATGTTAATGCTGTGTATGACTCAAAATGAACTGCTTGTGGCAGGAGAAGCATTCAGATGAGTGCTTTAACTTTTTTCTTACAGACTGACATAATATTACAGACAAATCTGTACAACTAGTACAAACAACATACTGAGGCTTTCCTGTTAAAAAAGACAGGCAAAGTGAAAAAAGGTGTGAGTGATATGTAATGATGTTAACGCTGTGTATGACTCCGAATGGACTGTAAACATTGTATTGCGCCAAATAGACTGCTGTTGGCACTACAGATGCTCAGATAAGCACGTTAACTTTTTCGGTACAAACTGACATAATATTACAGACAAGTCTGTTTCACTTCATATTCATCCTATTTGTAACTAGTGCAAACAGGAAACACCATACTGAGGCTTTCCTATTAAAAAAAGATATCTTAATGCTGTGTATAACACCGAATGGACCACTGTTGATAGGAGAAGACTAATAAACTGCTGTTTGCGCTCAGGACGCTCAGATCAACACTTTGACCTTATCTGTCCATACTGACATAATATGACAATAGATTCTGTTTTAACTTCATATTCATCCTCTTTGCCACACGTACACATGGGAAACAGCATGCTGAGGCTTTCCTCAAACAAAAGAAGGGGGAAGTGAAAAAAGGCACCAGACTGCATTTTAACAATGTTAACAGTGTGTATAAGTCCTGTTGGAGTCCGAATACTATATTTCTCTGAATGATCTTTAAACATTGTATTAAGCCTAATAGACTGCTAATCACACTCGGGACACTCACTTTGACCTTATCTGTCCATACTGACATAATATTACAGTAGAATCTGTTTTAACTTCATATTCGTCCTTTTTTTGCCACACGTACTCATGGGAAACAGCATGCTGAGGCTTCCCTAAGAGATAGGACAGGTGACCTGAAAAAAGGCACAAGACTGCCTTTTAAAGATGTTAACAGTGTGTATGAGGCCGGCTGGAATCTGAACACTATATTTCTTTGAATGAATTGTAAATACTGTATTAAGCCTAATAGACTGCTGTTCACACTCGGGACGCTCAGATCAACACTTTGACCTTATCTGTCCATACTGACATAATATTCAATAGAGTCTGTTTTAACTTCATATTCATTATATTTGCCACATGTACACAGCGTTGACATCATTCAGTATCACTCTCCGCCTTTTTTCACTTCGCCTGTATTTTTTAACAGAAAAGCCTCAGTATGGTGTTTACTGTTTGTATTAGTTGCAAATCAACACTTTAACATTTTCAGCACAAACTGACATAATATTACAGACAAGTCTGTTTCACTTCATATTCATCCTATTTGCAACTAATACAAACAGGAAACACCATACTGTGGCTTTCCTGATAAGAAAGACAGTCGAGTATGACCTCTCAGGTCAAATTTGAAAATACGTGTTGAGTGGGAGTGCTGCTGCTGGGTGTCTGCACTCTGCACTGCTACTCAGTAGTCTGTTACCTGGATTATTTTATATCTGCCAAATTCATGTTTTGAGCGAATTTTAGTTGTAGGATGTTAATGGAAACTGGAATATTATGAAATGTTGGATGGAATCTGTTTGGTCACCTAAGAGAAAAGAGAAAGAGAGAAAGAGAAGATTTACTCTTATTTACTTACTTATTTTTGTGACGTTATTTGTGTTCATGTCGTTTATTTTGGATTAAATAATGCTATACACAGATAAAAAAATTTAATTAACTATGTATGTTTATACTGAATTATTAACGTGTGTTAAAGCAGAATCAAGCGCGCAGAGCGCTTAGACAGTACAATTGAAGTATGATGCATTCTCAGGTGTAACTGATAACTTTATGACATTTAAGCATGAAATCCATCATATTCGTCATGAGTGCTACTAAAATACTAAAATAGCAAACCTCATCCTAAGGGGTTCTGTACAGAAAGAACAGTGAGTGTGAAAAACTGAGTTTGCATACACATAGACAGCTTCTAACGAGGATTAAGGCAGATTTAAATGCTCAGGGCGATTACACAGCGCTATTTAACAGTGATGCATTCTCAGGTGTAACTGATAACTTTATGACATTTAAGCATGACATCCATCATATTCGTCATGAGTGCTACTAAAGTAGACAGCAGACCTCATCCTGAGGTGTTCTGTATAGAAATCACACTTAATTTGAAAGCTCAGTCTGAATGACACAGAGACAGCTTCTGACGATAATTGAAGCAGAATCAAGCCATCAGAGCGCTGAGACAGTAATATTGTAATATGATGCATTCTCAGGTGTAACTGATAACTTTATGACATTTAAGGATGAAATCCATCATATCCGTCATGAGTGCTACTAAAATAGACAGCAGACCTCATCCTGAGATGTTCCGTATGGAAATCACACTTAATGTGAATTACATTCAATAGCGCTGTCTAATCGCTTGCTTGATTCTGCTTTAATTATTGTCGGAAGCTGTTTCTGTGTCATTCAGCTGAGCTTTCACATTAAGTGTGATTTCTGCACAGCATACCTCAGGAACTACATTTAAGCATGAAATCCATCATATTCATCATGAGTGCTACTCAAAGTCTGAATGACACAGAGACAGCTTCGGAAGATAATTAAAGCAGAATCAAGCGCTAAGAGTGCTTAGACAGTATTTTTGAAGTATGATGCATTCTCAGGTGTAACTGATAACTTTATGACATTTAAGCATGAAATCCATCATATTCGTCATGAGTGCTGTTCAAATAGACAGGAGACCTCATCCCGAGGTGTGCTGTACAGAAATCACACTTAACAGCTTCTGACAATAATTAAAGCAGAATCAAGCGCTCAGATTGATTAGACAGCGCTATTTAACAGTGATGTATTCTCAGGTGTAACTGATAACTTTATGATATTTAAAGTGAAAAGCTAACCACGATCAGCACACTAGCCATAACAGCATTTTTTTCAATGTAGAAGTAGGTAATTATACTGTGTTGCTAGTATGTGTTAATATTGTCAGCTGGTTTAAAGCTTAAAAGAACTGGGCATGAGAGGTAAATGAGTGAAGTGAATGAGTAAAGTGACTGAGAAAACCGTACACACTTGTACACTTAGACAGTCAGGACCAGGAAACACATTGAGGAGCAGAAGTCTCCAGCGCAGCTGTCGCTTGATCTGGACTGTTGTCTCCAGCCCTCCACTTATGGTTCCTATTGCTGGGCATCACCCAGTTCCTCATTGTTTACCCATATTCCAGATGACAACTCAAGGATTTGTGATTAATAACTAACATGCTATTTTGTTTGTAGCTCCGGATAGCGAGAGGAGCTATGTGTCGATGGCATGACAGCAGACATTGCTGAAGTTGTAATAAACATCACATTCCGATATTCTGAAGCTACAAAACCACAACACTCTTATGTACAAGTAAATTTGTTGGTCCAAGACACACACACTGAGCAAGGGAGAGAGAGAGAGAGAAAGAGAAGCCAGCGCTAACTGCAAAAGTAACTAATCAGTAGTAACTAAGCTAAAGTAACAATCAGTTCTGAATAGCATGTAAATAAATGCTGAATCACTAAAATTCGCTATAGGCAGCAGAGAACTGTGAACCAAGAGCAGAACTGATAAGTTTAAATGTACAGCAGGTAGTTAGTCACTGTAATGAAGAAAAACAACATTAACTGTGTTCAGTTAGAGCAGCAATAAACTCTACCAGTAAAAGAAATTCCAGAGAATGGCGATGAGACACTACAGTCAGCATGTAAACTGTCACTCACTGCTGTTAACGAAAGGTAATGTACTCATTTTTAAAAGGGGATTTAAAAGGGGAAGAGGAGGGGTCCAACGTCTTATATGGTGATGATAATAATAATATATGATAAAAGTATTAAACATCTTTAGTCTGCCAGGGAGCCAGTATCAGTTCCAAGTTGAAAACAGCACCAAAAGAAATCAATTAATTCCAGTCAGGCTCTTTGCTGCCTGTGCATAAAGCTGATCATTATTAATGTACACTCAGTCGACAATTTATTAGAAACATCTGGCTAAAACTGAGTGACTAGTCTAATTGCAGGACTGTTGTAGTCCTGCAATAAATCGTCCTTCATGAAGATTATATTGTTTATACAGCTGTGTTTCTGTTATTTAGCCTATCTTCTTTGATATAAATGAGTTGGACAAAATAACAGAAAATAATAGAAACTTGAAAGCCATGGCAAGTGTCTTTATGTAGCAGTATTTTTTGGTTGGCATTGGTTCCCAATATTTCTGTCTCTTTGATTACTAATAATTAGAATCAGTCCTGGAAAAAAAACATATCAGTTGATCCCTATTGCTGTTAGTCAATTTAGGCTAATTCTGGCAAGTTAATACAAGCAATACACCATGAATGAATTACTACTTATCTACTTGGTTCTATACAGTAAATAATATATACAGTTCATCATACTATTTGCCATTTAAAAAAAAAATTCTAATAAGTAACATACTGTTCTGATCATAGGTACTATCTTCATCTATAATCTGGTGTTCCTTAACTAGTTAGGAAATAACAAACAATAAAGTATTTTGATAAACATGACGTACTCTGTCTGCAGTCTGCTGAGATCAAGAACTGCCGGGCGAGATGCTGTGATGCATTGTGGGGATTATAGTATGAACAACTTCAGGCCTTCCTTCAGCCTTGCAGGTAGCACTCTTCCAAACACACATATTTACACATGATATAAACAGATTTATTTACTCACTGGTGTTTAATATCTTTGGTTTGATCTGAAGTTAATGTAAACATTGATGTGTGTAGGGTAGATGGCAGTCACTGTACTAAAACCCTCCCCAAGAAGTATGGTGTGCAGTTACTGATGTCAACAGCATGGAAGTTATTAGTAAGAAGCATATCAAATATTCAAAGGTAACAGCTCTGAGATGTAACTGAATATTTTTTGGTGTGTCCAATTGTATTTAACACAGCCAAGGACCCACAGCAGTACATCACCTGTGAGATCATGAAAATGTTGAAGAACCAGGAGTGACCATATATCACTAGATGGTGCGGTACAGAGTCTTTCTGGTTTAAGAGCACCATCCTCCAGCATTTAAGAAATGGAAGGTCTTTAGTTTCGTTTTAAAAGATCACATTGATGGGGCAAGTCTACGATCAGCAGGTAAGCTGTTTTAGGTGCATAGATACTAAAAGCCATCTCACTACACTTTGAAAATGCTCTAGGCACATGGAGAATTCCAACTTGGGATCTGCTGGGATTGTAAAGTAACAGCATGTCTGAGATGTACTGTGAAGCCAGACCAGCAAGTGCTTTGTAGACCAAGAGGAGGATTGTTTAAATTGTACTCTGAAAACAAGTAGCCAGGGAAGGTTTCAGAGAAGAGAGGTATGTGGCCAGATTTTTGGCTGGACCACAGTCCTACTGACGCTGACTGACTGCCTGACTGACCTTAAACCTTTGGTCAGCTGAATACTACGTGACGTTAGTCATGAAGTTACACCATTGGTCTGTTGACTTGTTTTTACTGATCTGGAATCCAGATATTCACAGATCAGCGGTCTCTGTTGCTGTTTTCTCCATGTTCAGCTGAATAAAGTTTTCTGTCATCTAGTGGTTATCTGCGTCCACAGCCTGATGGCTATGGAGAAATTACAATGAGTCCATGAGAAACACATCTGAGAGACAGATTCATCCAAGGGTTGTTACTTGGCATTCAAGAACATGTCAAAGAACACTGTGCTGGTTATGAAACAGCGAGACTATTGGATGAGGAGAAACATGCTGCACATGCTGAAAAGATGGTGAAAGATCAAGAGAAAAAGAGAGAGAAAAAGAAAGAAGAAATCAGCAATGAACTTGTGATGGCTCAGCTTCAAGTTTATGAGGGATGGCAGCGAGGCAGAGGTAGAGGACGTGGCAGAGGTCACGGAAGAGGAACGAGAGGCAGAGGTAGAGGATGCAGTGAGGGTTGCTACAATTGTGGAGCATATGATCATTGGATCAAAGCCTGTCCTCGCCAGCAGATGAAGCACGAGGGTTCTGACTGACTGGTGGTGGAGCTGAGGACAAGCGATCATCCGCTTACAAAGTCGTCAACATGTGAGAACATCATAAGACAAACACAAACACAAAGCATACAGGATCAGAAGCTAAGGCTAAATGACACTGTTATTCATTTAGAAGGAAAATGTCAGAACAAATCTCAGGGTACATTTGTGATGTTGATGCATGATGCATACAAAGTGATGCCTAAGCTAACATTAAAGATCACAGGTCAACCAATCTCCTTTTTGGTAGATTCAGGGGCAACAGAATCAGTAATAATGGAAAAGGAACTGACTACAAAACCAAAAATGAGTGGGAGATTCATGAGAGCAATTGGAGCAACTGGGGATACCTGTAGGAAAAATATACAGTTCCACTAAAAGTTGAAGAAGATGTAGATTAGATTAGATTAACTTTATTAATCCCACAACTGGGAAATTTATTTACCACAGCAGAAATATAAACATCTATAGAATACAGCGAGGATGTAAAAGTCTGCTGCTGAAGAAGCTACTCAGAGACCCTACAGTGTCATGCAGAGGGTGAGAGTTATTGTTCATGATGGATGTCAGCTTAGCTAACATCCTCCTGTCACCTACTTCCTCAATGGAGGCTAGGGGGCAGCCTAGGACAGATCTCGCTTTCCGGATCAGTTTGTTGAGCCTCTGCCTATCCCAGTCAGTGCTGCCCCCTCTCCAGCAGACCACAGCGAAGTAGATGGCTGAGGCCACCACAGAGTCGTAGAAGGTCCTGAGGAGAGCCCAACACACGCCAAAGGACCTCAGTCTCCTTTGCAGGTGATGGCGACTCTGACCCTTCTTGTAGAGAGCGTGGGTGTTGGTGGACCAGTCCAGTTTGTTGTTTGGGTGAACCCCCAGGAACTTGTAGTTCTCCACCACCTCGATGTCCAGTCCCTGGATGTTCACTGGTGTGAAGTGGGATTTCTTCCACCTGGGGTTCACAATCATCTCCTTTGTTTTGCTGATGTGGCGATGCGAGGGCTCAAAATATTATACTACAGTTATGAAAGTTGAAACAAAGACACCAACAACGCCAGCCAGGGAGTTGCACCCAGGGAATTGTAAATAAATATAACTATAAAGGAAGGCACACAGGTAAGTAATACAAGGAAGGGCAGGAGACGTGGTTCACGGTAGCAAAAATAATTAACACGTTTATTGGAAGTTGGTCACACAAGCTAAAAATGGTAGTTCACGACAGAACTAACAATTAACAACCTACTCCAGTAGCTGAGGCTTACCAACGGTGAAGGACAATGTGGGGGTAGGGAGTCCAAAACAAAGAAAAGGCACCCCACTCTCACGTGACACACACACACACGGTGAAGTGCAAAACAACCAAATCCAGAATCACAGCACACGAAGAGGAGCCACCACCCAGGACACCGCCACCACCGTCAGCTCGCAGCAACTATGGAGGGAAGGGAGAACACAATCAACACAAGATACATAAACACAAATCCCTTATAACAATGTAAACAAAACAATATTAACAGTCTAGGACTGAAACTCAATGAAACAAGAAAACAATCATTAGACCATTAGCTTAATGACAACTTAGCAAACAAACCAAACAAACAAACAAACAAACAAACAAAAAGAAAGAAATAAAGTAAGTAACCAATGGACACAATCATTCAATAAAAATAAACTAAATGATAAATGACCAACCAATTAACTCAAAACAATACATTCAAAGAAAACATAGATATACCTGGTCCCATCTAACCCCTGCACACGCTCACTCATGCACACAGCCAGTCAGTGAATATGACCATTCATCCCTTCACAACCAAACACAACAACGCACACACACACACACACACAGTCCTGACGGAGCAGCTCTCGCTATGCCCGCCGCCCAGAAGGGGAGCCGGACACCGGCGACCGGGGGGACCGAGCAGCAGCCTGCAGAAAACCGTCACCGTAGCAGCAGTAGCAGCGGCAGCAAGCGAAGCAAAAAGCAAGCGAAGCAGAAAAGATGCACAACCGACAGTCTATTTAGCGGGGCAACAGAGCCATCCACAGCATCCAGCCACCACAAACTGCGGGTCGGCGAAGCAGCAGTGTTCCTGGACCTTACTTAATATCCACCGTTAGCCACGGGTCCCGAACAGCAGGAACCCTTCCGAGGAGGACAGTGACGAGGAGGCTCGGCACCGCTCCGTATTTAACTGGAGCGCCTGTGGTGCGCCGGTGATGCGCTCGGGATCAGCTATAAAAAATGGACAGGTGAGGAGTTTAGCACCTTGGCTAACGGCTATAGTTGGAACTAAACATAAATGCTAAGGTGTCCATACCTTGTCCTTTTAATGTCTTTGGCCACCATCCCCTTAACCACAATGGACCACTACGCACACAAAGTTAAACAGTTCAATGCAGAGGCTAATAAAAGCTAAAAGAAACAACCTGAAAACAATGCAGCCGTGCACCTACCCGTCTCGAGTGCAAAGGAGGAAGCGGAAGGCCGGGAAGCAGGAGGCCCTTCGAGCCAGGAAGTGAGAGGACGAGAGAGGGACACAGCCCCCTTTTATTCCCTCGCCGTCTGCGTTGATAGGCTACGGCGCCAGGTAAAGTGCAGAGCAGCAGACTTGAATGCAATCAGCCCCAGCAGCATATCATATTGCTACAATCCACTCCCCCCTTTTTCATCGTCGACCCGACGATGCGCTGGAAAGATATAAGGGTCAATGCCAGGGTCTGAAGAAAACAGACACAGCATTGGACTGGGCGGGTGGAGGCCTCGCCTGAGCCATTTCATTGGCAGGCCTGGGAAGACGATGGGGGTTGGGATGATGGCCAGCCGTGGATCGGGCTGTCCGCCGCATGGCAGTTTCATTAATCCCTGGGGGAGTGACTGCCAGAGGGGCAGAATGGGGAGGGGGCACAGGTGACTGCAGCAGCAGGCAGTGCCAATGCAGGTGCTGTTTGGGTTTCTCTGGCCACCCGGCCAGCAGATGGGGGAGGGGTTTCCCTCACGAAAACCAACAAATCATCATCGGATGATTTGTCTTGCATCACCAGCTGGCCCGGGGGAGTAGAAGGAGAATCAGAAGTGCTGCCCGGAGAAGCGACCCCAACAACGGCCTTAAGCAACGTTCGATGCACCCGCTTGACCTTGGTGAGGTCATCTGATGGTGCCACAGTATACACAAGACCTTCTCCAGGGGGAGCCTTAATCACCCTATGCACAACTGAATTCCACTTATCCTGAATCTTGCAACGACCTCTCCTGCCAAAATCTCTCACCAACACCATCTGGCCCTCCACCAGGGGCTGTGACCGAACAGTCTGATCATGGTTCCCTTTCCGGCGCTCAGCTGCGACTTTTAACCTTTCTCGAACACCTTCAAAAGCCAGGTGCAACCAGGTCTGGTGCTCTTGCACCCAGTCATTTACTGCCCCGCCAACAGGATCCTGCACTCTCCCCAACAAGAAGTAAACTGGGAGCCTTGCCTCACGACCAAACATGAGGAAAAAGGGCGACTCCCCAGTCGATTGGTGGGGGGTGGTGTTATAAGCATACATTACCTGTGGTAGACAAGAATGCCAATTGCTTTTGTGAGAGGCTGGAAGGGTGCGCAACAAGTTGTGAAGCGTGCAGTTCAACCGCTCGTATTGCCCATTGGATGGTAAGGAGTGGTTCGGGACTTCTCAATCCCGTAAAGTCCACATAGCTGCTGAATAAGGGCACTTTCAAAATTCCAACCCTGATCGGAATGAATTCGCACTGGGACACCGAACTTTGAAAACCACTCATTGACAAGCACCTGGGCCACAGTAAAGGCTCTTTGATCCCGAGTGGGGATAGCAAGAGTGTATTTGCTGAAAACATCGGTCAGCACAAGGACATTCTCAAGCCCATTGCTGGTTGGTTCCAGCATGATATAATCCATTGCCAAAAGTTTAATTTGGCTCAGAGGCCAACAAATGCCCCATGAAGCTCCGGGCCGGTGGCCCAGAATCCTTGGCCACCTGGCACCGCTCACAGGTTTGACACACATCAGACCTCACATCAGAGGTCATCCCCGGCCAATAGCAGCGCTGCCTGAGCAATTCCAAGGTCCGAACCGCTTCCCCACCATCGGAGCGCAAAACCTGCCTGTAAACCACTCCAGCCTGTTCAGTCAGCCGATCCCACTGTTTGAGGAGCACCAAAGCTAGCTGGGATAGCTGTCTGCGCTTCTCACGATCAGGGTATTGCTTCTGCCGCCAAAATGCACACACCTCCATGATCACAGAGTCCGCCTGCTGAAATGCAGCAATGTCAGCAGGTGGATGCTGGGGCAAAGCTTGGACAGCAGCCTGACAGGCTTCAGGCCATTGAGCTTGCAAAGTTTGCTTCAAGGGCGGTGGAATTGATGTACCAGAGACTATTGTGTCAAAGTCTACTACTACAGGTGGGTGCATGCGGGACAGGGCATCTGCATTAGCGTTATCCTTACCGGGACGGTAGCGAACCTCAAAATCAAAGGCTGCAAGCTGGGCTGCCCAGCGCTGCTCCAGAGCACCAAGTTTAGCTGACGACAGGTGGCTAAGAGGATTATTGTCCGTAAAAACAATGCACTTGTGGCCAAGCAGATATTCACGGAACTTTTTCGTCATAGCCCACTTTAACACCAAAAACTCCAGCTTCATGGAGCTATAATTAACTGGATTGCGCTGTGTCGGCCTCAAGCCTCTGCTTGCAAGGGCTATGGGCCGGATCTTTCCTTCCTGCTCTTGTGAGAGCACTGCGCCCAAGCCTCCATGACCTGCATCCACCTCCAAGATGAACGGGAGGGCAAAGTCGGCGTATGCAAGCACGGAACCATTGGTAAGCTTGGACTTTAAGGCCTCAAAGCTCTGCTGGTGTTCTGCTGTCCACTTTTCTGAAACCCGGCGTTCAGACCGCTTGGACTTTGATCCCTCGAGCTCAGCCACCAGGCAATGTAGAGGGGCAGCCAACTTGGCAAAACCCTCCACAAAGCGGCGATAGTAGCTAGCGAACCCGAGAAAGGACCGCAGCTCCAGGATGGAAGTGGGGGGCTGCCAGTTTGCTACCACCTCCACTTTACCTGGATCCATGGAAACACCGTTGGCAGAAATAACATGCCCTTGGTAGCTCACCTCTTGTTGAACGAATGAGCACTTTGACATCTTGGCCTTCAGGCCCTCTTTTTGCAACCGCTACAGCACCACCTCCAGCCGCTCTAGATGTTGTTGGAAGGTGGAGGAAAAAACCACAATATCATCGAGATACAACAGCAAGGACTGACACTGCTGGTCCCCAAAGATCCTCTGCATGAGCCGCTGGAAGGTGCTAGGCGCGTTACACAACCCAAAGGGCATGCGGTTCCACTCAAACAACCTGAATGGAGTGCAAAAAGCTGTCTTGGGTCGATCGACCTCCGCAACCGGAACCTGATTGTACCCGCTGGCTAGATCCATAGTGGAGAACCAGCGGGCTCCGGTCAGGGCATCCAGCGACTCCTCAATACGCGGCAGGGGGAAGGCGTCCTTCCTGGTCCTGCTGTTAAGGTGTCGGTAGTCTACGCATAAGCGCAGACTGCCATCCTTTTTCTTAACAAGCACAATTGGGGAGGCAAAAGGGCTACTGCTTTCTCTTATAACCTGCGCACCCAACAGCTGGTTAATGTGCTCTTTGACCACCTCATATTCTGATGGTGGAATCCGCCGGTAGCGCTGACGGATAGGAGTGTTATCCAAAAGTGGGATTTCATGGGAAATCAAGTTAGTACAATCCAAGTCACCATCATGTGACGAAAAGACTGAGGCGTGTTTCCGCAGAAGACCTCGCGCCTCCTCCTGCTCTTCAGCTGACAAGAACAACAGGTCGACTGCATCCACCTGGTCTTGAAGCGGGGGGACCACAACCTGGGATGCTACGGTGGCTATTTGAGATGGAATCTCTTCAACACAAGGGGGCAAGCTCACCACACGAACCTCATTCAAGGTTCCTACCACTGTTCGAGGGTAGAGCAGCACATCCGAAGAACCCACGTTCACAATGGGGATGTATGCGGTACCACTCTCAACTCGAACCAGTGCTGGGGAAGCCAGAAGACCAGCAGGAAGTCCCTGATCTGAGGGTTCAAAGAGCACCGTAGCGCCAGAGCAATGTGCAGAACAGGTAGCTAAAACCACCTGCATGGTGCCACCAGGGATGCGGCAAGCCTTCTTGCCTCGCACCTTGACTTTACCAGCGGCTTCAGAGGGAGGATCCTCGGATGCCTGATGGCATCTATGTAGTGCTTGCACAACAGATTTTGGTGCTTCAATAACAATGGGTAGACCAAACAGAGCGAGACCATGTTGCCCAAACAGCATCCTGTAACACCTTTGCAAAATATTCATCCCCAACACACCAGGTGCGGGAGGAGATTCATCAGCTGGGGGGTCCTTGACCACCAGTAACCCACACTCCGGCAACAACCTGCCACAAAGCTCGACCTCAAGCTCCAGATAGCCCAGGTAGGGAATGGGCAACCCGTTAGCTGCTCGAAGTCGCAGCCAATGGCAGGACCGAAGCCTCTCTTGGCCCCAAGGCTCAAAGTGCTGCCGGAAGAAGCTCTCCGTAATGGTTGACACCATAGACCCCGTGTCCACCAGACAAGGAACCACTACTCCTCCCATGACCACATCTACGTGTGGACAAGCGGCAACTAGCTTAGCTTCTTCCCCAGCCCCTGAAGAAACTGTTGAGCCGGTGGTGGCTCCCCCCGAACTTTGGCTCCGCAGTTCGGCAGGCGCTAGTTTCCCAGATGCTGAACTGAATTATGTTGCATGCCCAGCTGAGATGAAGCAGGTGCTAAAGGTCGCGGATGGGGAAGAGCATGCCTTCCTTCGCACTCCCTGGCAAAATGGCCAGGTTGCTGACACCGTCTGCAGATTACTGGACCACGGTAATTGGAATGATTATGCTGCTGATTGGTCTGCAGCTGAGCAAGACTATCAGTGAGCCTGTTAAGCTGTTCCTGCTGGCGCTTTAACATTTCTTTCACCTCCAGCAGCTCACCAGCCTGAGGTCGATTAGCCACCGGAGGGGCACTCTGAACACCATACTGTAAACCCAGAACTAAGGGAACCGAGTGGCTCCGGCCCCGCACACCTCCTGGCAACCCCTCTCGCTCCCACCTAATTGCCTCTGTCCTTGCCTCAAGCAAAGAGACAGCAGGCTGCCTATGCACAAGTTGCTTCAGCTCTCGGCGAAGGGAACCGTCAATAACGCTCTCGACAAACTGATCTCGCAATAAAACCTCTGCATTTAACATGTCACTCGGTGCACTTTGTCTCACAGAAGCCATCAGACTCATCAGCGCAAGGGAGAATTCCTGAAGCGTTTCCCCCTCTTGCTGGTGTCTAGAGAAAAAGGCTTCCTGCAAGGCAACATAAGAGTCTGTACAACCATACAGCTCCCGCAGAACGGCAATAATTCTAGCCGGGTCACTTCTCTCCGCGCTAGAACGGTATTTTATTTCTTCCCGCGGCTCTCTCTCCAAGTGGTCAAAAAGAAAAAATGCCTGATCAGATAGGGAAAGGTGGCGAGCTCTCATACAGGCCTGAACCTCTTCTATCCACCCTTCTAGCCCTAGGCCTGTCCTACCCCTTGAGGAAGAATATACACAGATTTCAGTGTATTCAGTGTAGACTTGCTGACACCTATAAACAACCCTATAACCCACTGAGTTGACTCCTTGATCGTTGATCAAGGAGGTACTACTTACCTTAAACAAGTACCCTTCCCTGTTTATTATCAACCACCGTCTGTCTCCCCCTTACATCACCAACACTTCATTGTCTTAACAACATCTTACTTAACAACATCTTACCTGTAATGTTAATTCAGTCTAGGGGCCCTGCCTGCCCTATCCATACATATGCTGATCTAGTCTAAGGGCCCTTCCTGCCCCACCAGTGGATATGCTTATCCAGCCCAAGACCCCCTCCTACCCCCTGATAACTTGAACCTAGGTACTACACTACAAGACCTCCTGATAAACATACCTTTTGTTGTAACTTCCTTCCCTGTCTGACCAAATGTCTGTAACCCCAGGTATATGCAAATACAGATGTCCATCCCATTGTCTTGAACTGTATAACTGTTCCCCTGCCCTACACTCTGGGTCAGTCTACTGCCTCAGACCCGCTCTGTGTCAGTTGGCTCACCGTATCCTTGGATACCATTAAACTTACTTCTCTACAGCAAACTTCAAACTAAGGACTTGAGTGAATTTTCTTCAACACCCTAAAGACTGGACACTTCCTATCTCGGGGGACCAGGACCAGCCTCTCTGTTACAGGAGCGCTAGAGGTGGAAGGTGCTAGAAGAGGCTCGGTGGAGATGGGAGGTGCAGCGCTAGGACCAGGTACGGCCGCAGCCTGCTCCCGCTGCAACCTATCATTTTACGCCCTCAACTGTGCCACCAAATCCCTCAATTCTTGCAGTTCCCCCTCCATTACTTTACTGTTACCACTAAACCCTGGACGCTAGTCTTACAACACTAAACAGGAAACCCACTGCTGCTTCGCCTCAAACTCAATGCATCCACTCACACGCAAATCACAATCCAGAAGATGGACATATCAGGAACAAAAAAAAGAAAACAAAACTACAGAGAACACACGTGTCCGCCTTCACTAAGTATATCCTGCCGACAATGACAAGTTGTGGCGATGCGAGGGCTCAAAATATTATACTACAGTTATGAAAGTTGAAACAAAGAAACCAACAACGCCACCCTGGGAGTTGCACCCAGGGAATTGTAAATAAATATAACTATAAAGGAAGGCACACAGGTAAGTAATACAAGGAAGGGCAGGAGACGTGGTTCACGGTAGCAAAAATAATTAACACGTTTATTGGAAGTTGGTCACACAAGCTAAAAATGGTAGTTCACGACAGAACTAATAATTACCACCCTACTCCAGTAGCTGAGGCTTACCAACGGTGAAGGACAATGTGGGGGGAGGGAGTCCAAAACAAAGAAAAGGCACCCCACTCTCACGTGACACACACACACAAAGGTGAAGTGCAAAACAACCAAATCCAGAATCGCAGCACAAGGAGAGGAGCCACCACCTAGGACACCGCCACCACCGTCAGCTCGCAGCAACTATGGAGGGAAGGGAGAACACAATCAACACAAGACACATAAACACATATCTCTTATAAAAATGTAAACTAACACTTGTCCAAAAACAAAACAAAACAATATTAACAGTCTAGGACTGAAACTCAATGAAACAAGAAAACAATCATTAGACCATTAGCTTAACGACAACTTAGCAAACAAACCAAACAAACAAACAAACAAACAAAAAGAAAGAAAGAAAGAAAGAAAGTAATCAATGGACACAATCATTCAATAAAAATAGACTAAATGATAAATGAACAACCAATTACCTCAAAACAATACATTCAAAGAAAACATAGAAATACCTGGTCCCATCCAACCCCTGCACACGCTCACTCGTGCACACAGCCAGTCAGTGAATATGACCATTCATCCCTTCACAAACAAACACAACCGCGCACACACACACACACACACACACACACACACACACACACACACACACACACACACAGTCCTGTCGGAGCAGCTCTCGCTAAGCCCGCCACCCAGAAGGGGAGCCGGACACCGGCGACCGGGGGGACCAAGCAGCAGCCTGCAGAAAACCGTCACCGTAGCAGCGGCAGCAAGCGAAGCAAAAAGCAAGCAATCAGAAAAGATGCACAACCGACAGTCTATTTAGCGGGGTAACAGAGCCATCCACAGCATCCAGCCACCACAAACTGCGGGTCAGCGAAGCAGCAGTGTTCCTGGACCTTACTTAATATCCACCGTTAGCCACGGGTCCCGAACAGCAGGAACCCTTCCGAGGAAGACAGTGACGAGGAGGCTCGGCACCGCTCCGTATTTGACTGGAGCGTCTGTGGTGCGCCGGTGATGCGCTCGGGATCAGCTATAAAAAATGGACAGGTGAGGAGTTTAGCACCTTGGCTAACGGCTATAGTTGGAACTAAACATAAATGCTAAGGTGTCCATACCTTGTCCTTTTAATGTCTATGGCAAACAGGGAGAATCGCCACCATCCCCTTAACCACAATGGACCACTACGCACACAAAGTTAAACAGTTCACTGCAGAGGCTAATAAAAGCTAAAAGAAACAACCTGCAAACAATGTGTAGTCGGTCTGAAATAGCCACATATAGTTCATTATGTTAACAGACATCGCCTCTTTTTCATTTTAATATTTGAACCTTTACTTGAACCCTGACGAACACAGTTTTGCAGAAAGCATTACATCGTTGCACCAGTAGAGGGTGCTCTAACACCAGTGGGTCCAGCATACAGTCTCTGCTCTGCTTTGCTCTGCGCATGTGCAGAGAATAAACCTGCCGAGCAGTAGTCGCATGAGCTAACAGCTCTCGTGTCGTGTGTTTGGATCCACAGGTATGGAAAATGTATTGATTGTACAATTTTGTTCAGTTAAACAACATTAGGCGAAGCCATGAAGTGGAGCTAAGCATTGTAGGATGTTGAAATATGTACTTTATTGTTGTAGTTCATTATCAGGCGTTCCCGCCCGCGAAAGGTCGGTTAAACAAGAATGAGTGTATATGTGTGTGTGAGCAGTTCCGACCATAAAAGTGGCTGGCTAGAGTTATTATTGTTGTTAATACTACTCTGAAAGTAGTTGGTACGTGTTTACAATGTTGTATATCGGAAATGTGAACATTAAGCGCATGTGCAGAGAATAAACCTGCCGAGCAGTAGTCGCATGAGCTAACATCTCTCGTGTCGTGTGTTTGGATCCACAGATACACAGTTACACTGTAGCTCAGTGCCCACCGCCTGAGTGGCTCATGCTGCCGGACCAGAGACCCCTTGCTCTGGCGCTGGTAACAAATGCAGCCGTGCACCTACCCGTCTCGAGTGCAAAGGAGGAAGCGGAAGGCCGGGAAGCAGGAGGGCCTTCGAGCCAGGAAGTGAGAGGACGAGAGAGGGACACGGCCCCCTTTTATTCCCTCGCCCTCTGCGTTGATAGGCTACGGCGCCAGGTAAAGTGCAGAGCGGCAGACTTGAATGCAATCAGCCCCAGCAGCATATCATACTGCTACACTGGCATTAAGCTGAAGCTGGTTGATCTTGCAACAGCTGACAAAGTCCCTGATGAATGTCCTATATTCCAGTTCATTTCCCTCCGAAACACACCCAACAATGGCTGTGTCATCAGAGAACTTCTGGATGTGGCAGTGTGTGGTGTTGTGTGTGAAGTCCGAGGTATACGGGGTGAAGAGAAAAGGGGAGAGCACCGTACACAGTACCTTTAAACATTAATTTCTACTCTCATCTTGTTGTCCAATAAATTTATTAGGTTGTGACCTTATGTGTGTATTAGGACTCACTTTGGCTGCTGGTGAAGCAGGTGTAGAACTGTTAAGGCAGGAAAAAGAGAATCTGCAATTAGTGCAGTATAAGTCAGAAGAATTGTTGTATGTGTATCATTGGCAGCTTGTGTCTACAGGACCAGGTTCTATAGATAAACATTTAGTACAGAAGGCTCAGAAACACACATAACAACAGAAGGCTGACATATATACACAGACTTTAATGGTAGAACCTACTCTTCACTGTATGGCATATGTTTCATCATGGCCAGATGCGGAGTATGAGTTACTGTGGCTTAAAAAAAAGTCAAGGAAGTGATGTTTTGTGACTGGATTTATTGGAATAATGATATGTGTGTTGTAGGGGTAATACTGACAGATGAATTACAAGAGACAATCTTCCGACTTCAGGATTCAAGTTTACATATTTTACTAAGTAAAGCTCAAAATGTACAGTGGTGGGTCCAGGGACTGTGGGTAAAACAGTGTAGAGAAGACCACCGGTGGCAGATAACAAAAGCAAAAGGGTTTTTTTTATCATCCAGACCTCAATGTTTATAAATGTAGTTGTCCAACGCGTTTACATGTGCAAAGGAGTGTGCAAATATTGCCCGAAGAACAAGTTAACATCTTTGTACAAACATGTCTTACTCCAGAGTTAGGGGACATTCCATATACTCTATGGGCAAAAGAGTAAATATGATGAGGGATTAATAAAAGGAGTGGCACCTGTAGAGTTGATGCCAAAATCTTCTTTTCACCCCTGCAAGGAACAATATCCTTTGAAGCCAGAAGCAGTGCAAGCAATAACACCATTGTTTGAATCATTGCTAAAGGCTGAAATTATTGTCCCATGTGAGACATCACTGGTGTGAACACCTATATTTCCTGTTAGGAAAATTAGAGATGCTGGCCAGCTGGAGGAGTGGAGATTCGTACAAGACCTGCAGGCAGTAAATTAAGCAGTACATGCACGAGTACCAAATGTGCCTAATCCACATACTATTTTATCGCAAGTTCCGCCAGTGAGTAAATGGTTTTCTGTTGTTGATTTGGCAAATGCTTTCTTTAGCATTCCAGTGCATAAAGATTCGCAATATTGGTTTGCATTTTCCTTTAAAGGGAAAACTTGGACTTGAACTCGATTACCTATGGGTTTTTGAACAGTATTGCATTCTCGGGTGTAACTGATAACTTTATGACATGAAATCCATCATATTCTAATAGACAGGAAAACTTATCCTGAAGTGTTCTGTACAGACAGGACAACGAGTGAGAAAAACTGACTTTGCTGAGAAAGAGAAAGCTTCTAACGAGGAAAAGAGCTGATCCAAGTGCTGGAACCGTTTAAACAGCGCTATTGAACAGTATTGCATTCTCAGGTGCAACTGATAACTCTATGACATGTAAACATGAAATCCATCATATTCTTCATGAATGCTACTCAAATAGACAGGAAAACTTATCCTGAAGTGTTCTTTGCAGACAGAACAACGAGTGAGAAAAACTCAGTTTGCAGAGAAAGAGTGTGGTATCTTGAGGTGCTGATGTGAAGAAGTGATCACCGCTGACACGTCTTTACTTGCAATCAAAAAGAAGTTTATTTACAAGAAAGAAACAGTGTCAAAAATGCAGAATCCTGGAGCACCTCTGCCAATGTGAGATCTCCCCCCTTACTGTCTCACAAACCCCTCTATTTATCCGTCTCAACCCTCCTTTGGGAATTGCCCTTCTTTCAATAGAGGAGCCTTTACCCAGAGGTTGACCACATCTGGTCTCAGGCCTCTGGTATTTGACCTTTAACCTTTTGGGCCAGCAAAGACCCCCATATCCTGAGTCTCTCGTATCATGTTTAACAGAAAACTCATGTGTGAACAGTTTTACCCCTTAATGCACGTTCCTTAACCTCAACTTATAATGGATGGTTCAAGGAAACCTTCAACAACATCTTAGTTGACACCCTTCTTGAACTTATCAATAAAACTCACATAAAAGAACAAACAACAATAAAACCCTCATGATTAAAATAATGAAAGAATCCTGAATGGCACCACGATCTGCCCACAGCTGTTTGTCGATTTCAGAAACTGCTTCCTGCATCAGAATCACATCAGCAAGTGTAATTTTGTCTTCTAAGTCAACTTCATGTGTGACTAAAAGAACTTTACCCAAGTTGTTCGCGCCCGTCACTGCTTTTGCAGCATCATCAGCCGCTTTATTACCCCGAGTGACTCTGGACGTGTCCAATTTATGTGCTGCACATTTTGCTATCGCTATTTCTTTTGGTTTCATCATAGTGTGCAAAAGTTCCATGATCTGAGCATAATGTTGTATTGGAGAACCATCAGTTTTCTTAAACCCTCGATTCTTCCACACTGCTCTAAACAGATTACACACATTATGAGCATATGCAGAATCTGTGAAGATTGTCACAAGCTTTCCTTCAGCTAACAAGCATGCTTCAGTCAATCCTAAAAGTTCAGCAAGCTGTGCTGACGCAGGTTGTGGTACCATTCCAGTTTTCTCTACTACAAACCTATACCCTGGGCTTTCACTACAGCATAACCTGCACTCAATTTATCCCCTACACGGTAACAAGAACCATCAGTCCAATATTCTAGATCTGCCTCACGCAGTGGGAGGGCTTGCAAATCTGACCTCAACCTTGGATATTTTTCTGCTTCCTTAATACAATCATGTGGTTCTCCATCCTCTGCAGTTGGCAAATTCTCAGCTGGGTTTACTGTAACACATCTTGCCACCGTAACATCTTCCTGCTCTAATAGCCTTTGATAATCCCTAAGCCTAGGCATCGTTAATGTATACTTGCCATAGTTTAAAAGATTTCTGGGGCTGTGGTAAATAAGAATTGTTACTGGGTATCCCATCGTAACAGATGATGCTTTATCATACATCAGAGAAACTGCCACCATTGCTCTGTAGCACAGGGGCAGTCCTAGCTCTACTTCAGAATAAGCAGTGGAGTAGTATGAAATGGGTTGAGGACTCATTCCTGTACCTGTTGGCTGACAAAGAACTGCGCATGCATATTTACCCCCAGTCGAGGTAGACACATACAACAGAAAATTCTTAGAGTAATCTGGAAGTACTAGTGCTGGAGCCTCCTGTAATCTTTGTTTAATCGTTTCAAAGGCCAAAAGGCCTTCCTGTGTCCATCTTAGCACTACAAATTACCTCGTGCCCTTTGAACAGCTTAAGGTTGCCCATATCCTTGAGCAGAAATCATAATTCTAAGAAATCACTGATCTTCACTCCTCCAAATAGATAGATTTTCATCTATTGGCACAAACAGCTTTCCTTGCTTTCACCATCATTTCTCCTATATGCTTCTGCTCATATTCTTCAGACACATACAAAGTCACATGTGGCAAACTCTCTCTGATTTCATATTCTCTACTCACATAATCATTTATGTCAACCCTCATGGCTGCTCCTTGTGGCCCCAGGATTATGCAACTTGAGGTGAGTTCAACTTTCTTTGGTTGATGATTCAACCAATCTGCAGAATTTGATTGGGTGGCATTCTTAAAATATTTTAATGTATAATGCAACGGATATTCTGGAAACTTTGCATCAGGCATGTTTGCCACAATGAACTTCTCCCACTACTTGACAGGTTCTAAAAATTCAGCACTAAGGTTTCCAATCCAAAACACTGAAGAGGCTTCAACTTCTGTTGTCATCAATAACTGCTGAGCAGTATCATTTGGCATTTCTATCAAACAACCATCTGATGTACACTTTATTGTACAATTTAGTTTACATAAAGCATCTCTTCCCAAAAATGCAATTGGTGTGTGCTCTGATACAAGTATAAGCGTTGTAGTTTTTTGATCTTTGTAACGTAGCTCGATTGGTTCTGTAAGAGGTACCAGCTGTTTTATTCCCTCAAACCCGATTGTCCGTGTTAGTTGACCGGACATGGGGAGGTGCATATCATCTTCAGGCCGAACACAAGTGAAAGCTGCTCCGCTATCTACCATCACTTCCAATGGTCGATAATTGACTTTCACTACTATTGTTGGATCTTGCTCCGGCCCTGATACTACCAGCTGACACCCCCATTTCAGGTTTTCTGGGCACCCCTAGAATCCCGGCTCCGGACCCCTAAAAGGATTCGCCGGTCCCCTAGCTATCATTGGCTGACCTCTAAATCCTCCTCTTGGATTCCCTCTGAAGTTTCCTCTTAATCTGTCACATTCACGAGCAAAATGGCCAGGCTGCTCACAGTTATAACATACTTCTAAATTTTGTTGAAAGTTCGGATAAAAATTTCCTCTTGACCTTCCAAAATTTCCCCTTCCCCTTCCTCTCCATGCTTGCTGTTGTCTGTAGACTGGCTGTGGGTTGAATGCCACAGGAACTGCTAAACCAGGCTGCTGTACTTGAAATTGATTCGGCTGTAGTTGTGGCTGTAGTTGTGGTGCAAATTGATTTGATTCAATCTGATTCTATATGAGTAGAGCTTGTTTTCTTCTCTTTCTTTTTGTTATCTATCAGTTAAATTTGGTTAAGTTTTTGAGGGTCTCCTAATCTTGTTCCCTCTGGTCATGTTCCTTTTTTCTATATAGCTCAACTTGATGAGCTATATGGTCAGTGTAAACCCCCTTTGTCATACTGCCAAGACCAACTACTTCTGCCAGCTTGCTCCTCACTGGGAGGGGTAGCCCCTTCTGTATTTTACCTCGCAGAATTGCCACCATGTGCTCTGTTTTGGAGAATAAGTAATTTGGTTGTCGTCATCTCTAATACTATACCTACCTTCCTGACTTATCAGTGGAAGCTGAGGATAAAGTTCCTTAAGCTCCACCTCCTTCTCATAAGGTGGGGGTTTTTGTATTGGAGCAATTTCTGCCCACAACATTTCTGTTTTCTCTTCAGCTTTCCCTTTCTGTTCCTTCTTAGCCTCCCGCCATTTCTGTCCCTCTTGTTCCAACAACTGGAGCATAGCAAGTTCCATTTGTTTCTTTCCCTTACATTTCTCCCCCTTTTTCCCTTTTTGCCCTGTTACATGATATGTAGACACGAGCACCTGCATTGTTTTAATCACGTCTGGATTAAAGGTCCCTACCACTGGCCATGGTGGATCGATTGACCAGCGCTTACACCATTTTTAGACATCTCTGCTACACCTTTAATTAGAGGATTGTTCTTCTGAACAACCTCAACGGGAGTGATGACTGTTAGAGTATCTGTTTTTTGACATTGTGATATTTTTATATATTTTCTTTTTTCTTTTTTTTTTTCCAAACCACAGCCAACAAAATCAGATGAATGAAGTTACCACCCTCAAAAGAGCCAAAGACAGTAGTATAGGTAGATATCTACAACACCAAGTCCTCACACAAGATTATCAAATGATCAGTCAGCTGCCAAGCTCCCTCCAACTATAACACATATATGTAAACAGATATGGTAGACAAATGTACTATCAAATATAGATGTATGCACAAAAGTACAGATACATTTGTCAGCAAGAGTTTGTGGATAAAATCGTACTGGCCTTATTTCCACTGGATTCAGATGCAGGCGTTGCAGGCTCAATCCATGTGATGCAGACCAGATGTCCGCTTGACTCCAGACTCACCCCTTGACCTTTTGGTTCCTCCCCACAGCGCACACTCGGAAGAAAGCAAACATTTTATTTCCAGAGGGCTAGTAAATACTACTGGTCACTAGTATTTGACTAATATATTTTCTAGACCCTGGTCTAGTATTCTATCATTTCAATCTAACAAACCCTAAGTCTCCCTTCTTCTGTCTTAGAGAATCATTATTATATAGATTTATCATTTAATGAACACTTTCTCAGATTTTATCAAAGAATCTCTCACATATCTAGTCTTTCTGGGGCTCATTCTATTAACAAATTTATTTTTCAAAGTCTCTCAAACAGGAACTCATAGAATTTTACAAAAAAGTCCCCAAGAAAGCTCATATATTTATCAAAAAGTCCTTTTCTTTAAGGCTCATGGAATTATAAAACGTCCTTAAACAGGCTCGTGAAGTTATAAAACGTCCTTACAAAGAAGGTTCATGAATTGAGAGAAAGGGTATTTACACTTTCTTAAATACTTAATACACTAATGTTCACAAACAAGTTTTTATCATTATCATGTAGCTTAATCTTCTGTTAATCATATTCTATTATCTCTTATACTTTAGTTGACATCATATCTATCACAAATTAGTGGCTTCCTTAACGCTTATTCTTTTCCTTATTCTTTTCTTTTTCGACAGACTTATTCCTTTAGCCTGCCTTTTTCTCTAACTTAGTAGGTATATTCATTTTTCCTTTTTCAACAGACTTTTTCCCTTATAGCCTGCCTTATCCTCTAACTCAGTAGGTATTTTCTTTTTCCTTTTCAGCAGACTTTTCCTTATAGCCTGCCTTATCCCCTAACTTAGTAGGTATTTTCTTTTCCGTTTTCAGCAGACTTATTTCTTTAGCAGACTTATTTTAGCAGACTTATTTAGAACAAACTTATTTCCTTTAGTCTGCCCTTTTCCTTTACTTCCCCCTTTTTGCGTTCCCAGCAACGCAAATAAACCCCCCCCCCCTAAAATTTAGAATAATTTAGAACGGTAGACGACTACTAATACCAGCACTACAAAAACCCCACAAATATTCTTTTAAACGGTGTAGCCTATCAGCGACCCTACAGCAGCAGCTCTAATCTAGCAAGCCAGCGCACGATATTGTGAAAAACTCACCCTTTAAAGAAGCTTCGATTGGTGCAGGAGTTGGTCCGATGGAGCCGCCTGCTGACGCTGAGAAGGCCACAAACACGTCCAAGTTTGTGACGCCAAAATTGTGGTATCTTGAGGTGCTGATGTGAAGAAGTGATCACCGCTGACACGTCTTTACTTGCAATCAAAAAGAAGTTTATTTACAAGAAAGAATCCTGAATGCCGAATCCTGGAGCATCTCTGCCAATGTGAGATCTCCCCCCTTACTGTCTCACCAACTTCTCTATTTATCCGTCTCAACCCTCCTTTGGGAATTGCCCTTCTTTCAATAGAAGAGCCTTTACCCAGAGGTTGACCATATCTGGTCTAAGGCCTCTGGTCTTTGACCTTTAACCTTTTGGGCCAGCAAAGACCCCCACATTCTGAGTCTCTCGTATCATGTTTAACAGAAAACTGATGTGTGAACAGTTTTACCCCTTAATGCCATCCTGAACCTCAACTTATAATGGATGGTTCAAGGAAACCCTCAACTACATCTTAGTTGACATCCTTCTTGAACTTATCAATGAAACTTACATAAAATAAGAACATACAACAGTTTAGAATGTTTAAGTGAAAGAAATAAAGTGGATAATACAATACAAGAGAAAGCTTCTAACGAGGGAAAGAGCCGATCCAAGTGCTGGAAGCATTAAACAGCGCTATTGAACAGTATTGCATTCTCCGGTGTAACTGATAACTTTATGACATGTAAACATGAAATCCATCATATTCTTCATGAATGCTACTCAAATAGACAGGGAAACTTATCCTGAAGGGTTCTGTGTAGAAATCCCACTAAATGTGAATGCTGAGATTTTGGAGACACAGAGACAGCTTTAACGAGGGAAAGAGCCGATCTAGGGGCTGGAAACGTTAAAACAACGATATTGAACAGTATTACATTCTCAGGTGTAACTGATAACTTTATCACATGTAAAAATGAAATCCATCATATTCTTCATGAATGCTACTCAGATAGAAAGGAAAACTTATCCTGAAGTGTTCTGTAAAGACAGGACAACGATTGAGAAAAAGTCGGTTCTCAGACACAGAGACAGCTTCTAAGGAGGAATTAGAGCCGATCCTGACGCTTAACAGCGCTATTGCATTCTCAGGTGTAACTGATAAGTTTATGACATGTAAACATGAAATCCATCATATTCTTCATGAATGCTACTCAAATAGACAGGAAAACTTATCCTGAAGTTTTCTGTGTAGAAATCCCACTAAATGTGAATGCTCAGATTTTGGATACACACAGACAGCTTTAACGAGGGAAAGAGCCGATTTAGACGCTGGAAACGTGGAAACAGCGCTTTTCAACAGTATCGCATTCTAAGGTGTAGCTGATAACTTTATGACATGTAAACATGAAATCCATCATATTCTTCATGAATGCTACTCAAATAGACAGGAAAACTTATCCTGAAGTGTTCTGTATAGACAGGACAATGAGTGACAAAAACTCAGTTCACAGACACAGATAAAGCTTCTGACGAGGACTTAGAGCAGATCCTGTTAACAGCTCTTTTCTAGAGTATCGCATTCTAAGGTGTAGCTGATAACTTTATGTCATGTAAACATGAAATCCATCATATTCTTCATGAATGCTACTCAAATAGACAGGAAAACTTATCCTGAAGTTTTCTGTGTAGAAATCCCACTAAATGTGAATGCTCAGATTTTGGATACACACAGACAGCTTTAACGAGGGAAAGAGCCGATTTTGAAGCTGGAAACGTGGAAACAGCGCTTTTCAACAGTATTGCATTCTAAGGTGTAGCTGATAACTTTATGACATGTAAACATGAAATCCATCATATTCTTCATGAATGCTACTCAAATAGACAGGAAAACTTATCCTGAAGTGTTCTGTGTAGAAATCCCACTAAATGTGAATGCTCAGATTTTGGATACACACAGACAGCTTT
>NW_019525128.1:1360678-1361154 GCF_002814215.2 Seriola lalandi dorsalis | reverse complement strand
GCTCTGTGAGGACACCTGTGCTGTGACATTTAGCATCAATCAAATGTAAAATGTAACTTTTAGTTGATGTGTCACACACACAGCTGGAGACACAGATACACACGCAGCTCTCTATCTCTCCTCACAGGACTCAGTGACACCCTGACAGCTCATCCTGGGTCCTGATTGAAGTTTGGATCCAGTTCGAGGTCAGATAACCTCCAACATTAGCAAGTTTCTTTCAAATCTTCTATCTCGATACCTTTTTTTTTTTTTTTTCCTATCAACAAAATTAAATGTACAAAATATTAGCAGCTTCTAATTTTTAGCCAGTGCTGTTGCCTTCACTGGGTGGAAAGAAAAATACAAAACATACAATAGGTATTAAATGACTTCAAACCCGCAAATGTAACGTTCAATGACAATGTTTTTTTCTTTTTGTTCATTGCCAACATTTTTTAAATTCTTGGTCTCTACACCTACAGTGTAGTTAAGGG
>NW_019525128.1:1358810-1359957 GCF_002814215.2 Seriola lalandi dorsalis | reverse complement strand
CACACACACACACACACACACACACACACACACACACACACACACACACACACACACACACAAAAGTAACTCTTGAGGCCCCCTGGTAGTCACAAGGCTCCATAATATAACAGGTAAAAATACAAGAATTTCATGAATTGGCCTACAATGGCAAAAAATGGTTGAATCTGGTGGAATACAGTAAAAATGTAAAATTTCTCTGCTTTTCTTCAAAATCAAATGCTGACATTACAGAATGCATGGTTTTATATTGTAATGGCAGTGAGATTAAAAAATTTGGTTTTAATGGAAGTCAATGAGGCATTTTTGGCCACGAAGGTGTCCAGAGGGAGTATCTCACACTACATAAAATATACTAATGCAATCAAATCAATTTTGTTGTTAATCTTTGACATATCCAAGACTCTAATCACCACCAAAGCCTCACCCCCCTACTATTTATTATATGGAAAATAATGGGTTTTTTTGTAATAAATAATAAAATTATTCAAATAATTAAACTGGAATTGAAAGGGTTAAAATCCTGAAAATGATTGAATGTTTGGTAGTTTTGAGCAAGTTTGAAGTTGTTTAAGAGATTTATGAAAAAAAAAGCAGAAAAAAATATTGATGTATGATGATTTAAAAGCAGTTTTTTTGGGCATGTAAATTTTTGCCACGAAGGTGTCCAGAGGGTAGTAAATTTGAGGAGGGCATAAGGGTTAAATTAATAACACTGTGGCTGTAGGACCTGGAGTTGTAGGCTGATGCTACTCTGATCCGTTAGCACAGAGCCCTCAGGCTGTTGGCTGCAGGAAACCAAATTTCTGAGGAAAATCTCCTTCCTGTGTGGGTCTTGCCAGATTTTTCTGAAAGACTCCTTTCCATTTTTAATCAACTAAATCAATTTGGCTTTAATTACAGTTTTACATTTTACTCAAGATGTGATAGCACAAGTCATTGTGAAGGAGGCAACAGGACTTCTTTACAAGCTGAATAATAGCAGAAGGCTATTACAGTTCATTTTCATATTATTAAGGTAGCAGGGCCTGCACAATGGCTTTAAGCACAGTGAAACCCCCTTTCAGTGTCCATGCAGGCTTAAATACGCCTGTTCATTCACAGTCCTTGTAACATGCCTCTTGTGAATGGACTGCACCTATATAGA
>NW_019525128.1:1357934-1358256 GCF_002814215.2 Seriola lalandi dorsalis | reverse complement strand
TAGTAAGAGCTAGTTGGACATGTTAGGATGTTAGGAGAGGAAGTGCTCTCTGAAGAGAGGAGTCTTCAACAGAGTCTTGAAGATAGAGAGGGACGCTCCTGCACTGATATACTTTGGTAGCTTGTTCCACCATCAGGGAACCACAGACCAGAAAAGTCTGGACTGAGGATGGTGATGCCAGACCACATTCATCAGAGGAACACAATGCCTGAGAAGGAGCACAAAGCTGGATGATTGAGTTCAAGTAGCTGGTCCAAACCCAGACATCTCTCTGAAGGCAGCATTTGTGACTAAATTTGATTCGGGCAGCCATTCAGTTCGT
>NW_019525128.1:1356736-1357884 GCF_002814215.2 Seriola lalandi dorsalis | reverse complement strand
CACTGAAGGAGCGACCAGTATGATAAGATTCAAGCCAAGAAAGGGTTTTGCCATCCTGCTGTCTGTCAGAGAGCACAGACAGCAGGATGGTTCACTGTATCAAAGGCTGCTGAGAGGTCCAGCAAGATGAGAACCGAGGACAGACCTGCAGCTCCAGCTGCTCTTAGAGTTTCTGTCACAGACAACAGGGCTGTTTCAGTGGAGTGGTCGCTCTTAAAGTCTGACTGATTTGGATCAAGGGGGTCATTCCATGAGAGGAATTCTGAGACCTTCTTAAAAACTGCTCTGTCTATACATCTAAATAAGTATTGAAGTAGTGAGACTGGTTGATAGTTCTCCACTTGATCAGAGTCCAGTGAGGGCTTTGTGAGCAGAGGAGTTACCTGAGTCTGTTTGAATGTGGTTGGAAATGTTCCTGAAGACAGTGAAGTATTTATCACATGTGTGACTGCTGGCACAATAGTGAGATGGCAGATCTGGGGAGCAAACAATGAAGCAAACGAAACAGTGGTTGCATAGGTGCAGAGATGTGACTCCGGGCAGTCTAAAAGGAATAGACAAACCTGTATTTATTTATCTTAAAAACCCCCAAAATAATCTTGCGCCTCCCCCTGGGGGCGCTGCTCTATGTGTGAAATGTGTAATTATATTTAAAAAATTGTATGTATAAATAATGTTTTTGTACAAAAATATTAAAAGTGTTATGCTACATAGTGATACATAACATAGTTGTTTGCTATCTCAGTCTGATTGCACACTAAACGATTACAAGGTTGTACATGGCAAAAACTGGAGAATCAAAATGGATATCTGGTTAGCAACAGGAGGGGTTAATAGGAAAAAGAGTGAAGAGACAGATGGTGAATCGGCAAGTGACTTCAATCCACCAGGAGGTAACACAAACTCACTGGACTTTACATCCAACACTGGAAAGGATTTCTTTTGTTCCTGGAACTGGGTAAAGTTGACTGAGTCTAACCTTACCTAGCACAGCATAGCACAGCATGGCGAAGCAACAAAACTGATAACATTTGTCAATGTACATGTACATGTTTGATTAATCTATCTACTTAGCTTGATGGTTGTAATGTCTGCTTAGGTTGTGGTTAGTCACACTGTTAATTCGGCGGCACCTGTATGTTTATACA
>NW_019525128.1:1355113-1355506 GCF_002814215.2 Seriola lalandi dorsalis | reverse complement strand
AAATTTCTTAACAGGTTGTTGATGGTGGTGCTTCCACAGGTGGTAATTCAATAGGCCAGCTCCACCAAGGCCACGTTTTCACAAAAACAGTGATTTATCATGTTCCCACTGCACAATGACCACCTTCCTGCCAGTGTCATTACCAATGTGATCATGAATACATTTTTGATCACAAGAGGGATCACAAACTTGAGAAATCTAGGTAGCACCATACGTTCATGGTAGTAGAGTGGTATGCAGATGGCGAAGTAGTGAGCCATTGCCATCCACACCAAAGCTGTTTTTCCATCTTTCCAGTGTCCCCAGGGCCTCTACCAGGGCTTGGGTGCGTGTTGTGTTGCTGTTGTTTTGTTTTGTGTTCATGCAGATTCCTTGTTGGGTGGAGCTGGAGGC
>NW_019525128.1:1354729-1355063 GCF_002814215.2 Seriola lalandi dorsalis | reverse complement strand
GGAACTCCACGCTGACGCTGTCCTCGCACTCGTTTACATCTGCAAACACACACACAGGTACTATTAATTTGATTCACTAATTATATAAAAACTGGCCTCATTATCTCTAATTCATCATGACAGAATAGAAAAAGAAAAGAAACATAAATAGATGAACAACTGTTCACAAGTGGCAAGTGACTCCAACGACTGTCGTCATAACACGATAGAGCACTAACAAAGTCGAAACCAACTTTCCACCAACGACAGTCATGCAAACGACTGTCGTTGACACTTGGAGCACAAAAGGGAACCAGTGACATCATCAGCCTTGTGAACGCCCACAAGAGGTTAA
>NW_019525128.1:1352869-1353826 GCF_002814215.2 Seriola lalandi dorsalis | reverse complement strand
AAGGGCTGAATATCTTAGGAAAAAGAGAAAGAATAAAGAGTATGTAAGGACAGCGTTTTACAGGGACCCTTTCAAGTTTGTTAAAGGATTGTTTAACCAGGAAAAGGGAGGGCAGCTTAAGGCAACAAAGTTAGAAGTAGAAAAATATCTAAGAAACACATACATGTATTCAGATTTGGAGCAGAATAGAGTAGTAGGCCTTCCACCTGACATGCCGCAAGTAGGAAAGATAGATCATGAGATGGATGTTAGACCACCCAGGTGGAAGGAGGTTGAGGAGGTAGTCAGGCGTGCAAAGGCTTCTTCGGCCCCAGGGCCAAATGGAGTCCCCTACCGGGTTTATAAAAGCGCACCTGATATCCTAAAGTTTTTGTGGAGGCAATTAAGAATAGTTTGGGAGCAACAGGTTATTCCCAGAGCATGGCGTAGGGCAGGAGGTGTTTTTATCCCAAAGGAGAAGGAATCCTCAGACCTGAGTCAGTTTCGAATGATCTCTCTCCTAAATGTAGAGGGGAAGATCTTCTTTAGCGTAGTCGCACGGAGATTAGCTAGTTATTTAGAAAGGAATAGCTTAATTGATACTACAGAAGGCAGGAATACCAGGTTTCGCAGGGTGTTTAGAGCACACTAGCATGATTTGGCATCAGATTCAGGCAGCCAAGACAGAGAAAAGAGACTTGAATGTCATATTTTTGGATTTAGCAAATGTGTTTGGTTCAGTGTCACATAGCCTTATTTGGGAGGCATTTGAATATTTTAAAGTGCCTGGAGTAGTGGTTAATTTAGTAAAATCGTATTTCCAAGATATTAGGCTGTGCTTAAGCACAGCAGGCTTCACAACAGGATGGCAGAGGCTAGAAATAGGCATTATGGCAGGGTGTACTATTTCTCCATTGGCATTCACAATGGCGATGGAGGTAATCATTAGAGCTTCTAAGTGGGTTGTAGGTGGAGAGA
>NW_019525128.1:1352217-1352842 GCF_002814215.2 Seriola lalandi dorsalis | reverse complement strand
GAACGCCCACAAGAGGTTAAATACCTGGGTCTCCACACCAGAAAGTTGGACCAGTCCCAGCCTGGTCAGATGCGTACATGAACTGATGAAGCCTCTTGGATGAGAGGTGAAACGTCTTCACAGACAAATAATCAAGTCCAGTTGTTTTTTTTTTGTTTTTTTTTTCGATTTTCTTTTTTCTTTTTTTTTCGATTTAAAACTCCTTTAGGTTAATTACACAACAGTAAAAAAGGTTGTTCACTCCATGTTTCCCAAACTTCTGATTAGTTTTCCAGTATCTACAGATCTATCTTCTCTTTTCCTCTAAAATACCCAGTAGTTACTCTCTGGTTCCACTGACCCTACATGTAAGTCCCAGTGGGAACCACACAGTCATAAAGTGTTTCCAAGATTATAAAACACCTTTTATAAGTGCAAGAGGGGATGCAGCTGAGACTGAGGTGAATAGGCCAGTCAAAGAGAGAAATATGGAGCAGAAAACTAGAGTAAAATGGCCGAGGGCAAATAGCAAGAAAGAATGGGAGTCAGTCAATAGAGATTTGTCAGCAATTTTAAGCAGACTAAGAGGAAATGCAAGCGATAGACTAGAGAAGATGGGGGATATAATTTACTCCTATGGTGCAGA
>NW_019525128.1:1350489-1350803 GCF_002814215.2 Seriola lalandi dorsalis | reverse complement strand
AGGATGGGATGCGCCTTACACCAATTAGGGCCTACATGGATGACATGACGTTGATAACTACAACGGTGCCATGTATGAAAAGAATACTTGAGAGACTTAAAAACTTAAAGTGGGCTAGTATGAAAATCAAGCCTAGTAAGTCTAGAAGTATCTCAATAAGCAGAGGGAAGTTGAGTGATAGGAAGTTTGTAATAGACGAAGAGGAAATTCCAATAATTAGGGAAAAATCAGTAAAGAGTCAAGGTAGGTGGTACAAGGCAGACTTGAATGACGGAGAACAGGTAGTGCAGTTTCGGAAGGATGTTGCTGAGGGA
>NW_019525128.1:1346714-1347691 GCF_002814215.2 Seriola lalandi dorsalis | reverse complement strand
AAAAAATACTTTAAAAGAGTAATACGCAAGGAGGATTTTAGTTTAACATTTGTATCCACATTTGAAAATTTTTCCTGAAATGTGCAACCTTATTAAACAACCTTTAACAGCCTCAACAGGTGTGATAACTCAACCAATAACAATGTCTGTGAACACTTTCAGTCATTATTTTCCAAGTTGAATCAAGGGCAGTTGGACTTTGTTGAGGGATGTTTCTCTACTTTGTTGAAAGAGGAGTCCTGAAAGAGGATTGTACGTCAGAGGAGGAGGTCTACAACACCACTACGCCCGCCAATAATACTGTGCTTTCATCCCTCCCTTGAAGATTTAACAATCATTCACATCAATGACCTTGATAACGACCCCACAGAGGTTCAGGCTACGTCAACAAAACTACATTTTCATTTTAAATGAAGACAATCTCCGTCCAGAAGAGTGTTTTAGCTCTGTATCAGAAATAATCTCCATCCATACTAACACACCTGAAAACTCACACATACATGACCATTCACCTACTCTGGGCATGTGCGAATCAGTGTAAACAGGAAGCAGATTGTCTACTGTGCAGTTGGTTAACTGCAGAAAATTCTGTATCAGAAATAATCTCCATCCATACTAACACACCTGAAAACTCACACATACATGACCATTCACCTACTCTGGGCATGTGCGAATCAGTGTAAACAGGAAGCAGATTGTCTACTGTGCAGTTGGTTAACTGCAGAAAATACTCTGAATAAGGAACAGTAAAGACAGTTGTAGCATTAAAATACAGAATTTAACTGATCAACAGCTGCTGGCAAAGACAATTAGGTCAGTAACACTTGTAATTCATTATCCATGTTGCATTCGCCACTGGTAGACAAAGCCAGAACCAATCAGGAGCGATCGTGGGTGTCTATGTCATCATTTCCAAAGTCTCAGTTTCAGTCTGTCCGGACTACAACAGTTTTCAAACTAAAACTGGTCCAGCAGAG
>NW_019525128.1:1342964-1346664 GCF_002814215.2 Seriola lalandi dorsalis | reverse complement strand
AAGCTTTTTTGTGAGTAATATTTTTGCTGAAAGACTTTCATTACATTTTTTACTAAATGTGTGTGTACAAAATTTCACCTTCTACATTGTTAAAATGTTTGATTTGACACCGGGATTATTCATATGAGAAAAGTGTGGATGAATTTATCGCAAAAAATTACATTTCCTAGCCAGAAATGCAGCCTAATGTGTTTTATCAAAAGCTTTACACAAGGGGCGTTGAGTGGCGCAGTGGGTTGAGCAGGCGTCCCATGTGTAGAGGCTACAGTCCTCGCTGCAGCAGGCCCCGGTTTAAATCCCGCATCGGACTGCCCTTTACTGCATGTCATTCCCCCTCTCTCTGCCTCCCCATTTCCTGTCTCTCTCTACTATCCTGTCCAATAAAGGCACAAAAGCCCCCCAAAAAATACTTTAAAAGAGTAATACGCAAGGAGGATTTTAGTTTAACATTTGTATCCACATTTGAAAATTTTTCCTGAAATGTGCAACCTTATTAAACAACCTTTAACAGCCTCAACAGGTGTGATAACTCAACCAATAACAATGTCTGTGAACACTTTCAGTCATTATTTTCCAAGTTGAATCAAGGGCAGTTGGACTTTGTTGAGGGATGTTTCTCTACTTTGTTGAAAGAGTAGTCCTGAAAGAGGATTGTACGTCAGAGGAGGAGGTCTACAACACCACTACGCCCGCCAATAATACTGTGCTTTCATCCCTCCCTTGAAGATTTAACAATCATTCACACTTTGACCTGAGGTGACATCAATGACCTTGATAACGACCCCACAGAGGTTCAGGCTACGTCAACAAAACTACATTTTCATTTTAAATGAAGACAATCTCCGTCCAGAAGAGTGTTTTAGCTCTGTATCAGAAATAATCTCCATCCATACTAACACACCTGAAAACTCACACATACATGACCATTCACCTACTCTGGGCATGTGCGAATCAGTGTAAACAGGAAGCAGATTGTCTACTGTGCAGTTGGTTAACTGCAGAAAATACTCTGAATAAGGAACAGTAAAGACAGTTGTAGCATTAAAATACAGAATTTAACTGATCAACAGCTGCTGGCAAAGACAATTAGGTCAGTAACACTTGTAATTCATTATCCATGTTGCATTCGCCACTGGTAGACAAAGCCAGAACCAATCAGGAGCGATCGTGGGTGTCTATGTCATCATTTCCAAAGTCTCAGTTTCAGTCTGTCCGGACTACAACAGTTTTCAAACTAAAACTGGTCCAGCAGAGAGTCTCTTTTTTAGGGGCTCAAAACGTAGCAACGTACCAGAAGTGATACGTTTTAAAACTAAAACGTATTAGTGTGGATGTAACCTAAATACCTGTGTCTCCTCACCAAGTCAGTCAGAACTGAGGAAGCCTCTTGGATTAGAGGTGAAACATCATCAAGTATCTACAATCAAGTCCAGCTATCAAGACCCTCTATTCTACTTTTCTTGGATAATGTTGGTTAAGTTTAGATTTATTATTAAGTATAATATAATATCACCGGACTGATCCTTCACACCAGGTTGGTTCAGTCTGTACTTACAGAGACTGAAGTGTCTTTCACCCTGCAGAGGATGTTTCCACTGAATACTGACTGATGTAGTTTAACAGTCACAGCAGGACAGAAGACACAACATCTGGCTTGAATGAGTCTCAGGTCCACCAGAAGCGGTGAACACAATCACATTTCAACCCACTGACTGCTTCTTGGATCAGATATCTATCAGCAGCTTGGCTGTCAATTTGGTTTTATGTGCAAAGTGACATATATAAATAAACCCTTGTTTGTATCTTATATACTAAAGTTTTCATTCTCACCCATACTCAGGCCTGTGATAGACTCCATCAGGCAGACTGAAGGAGGCAGGTGTCCTCCCTCTGAAGCCTGACCTGCTGCCTCCTGGTGGAGAGTAATCATCATAGTCAGGGCGACTGAAGTCTCTGCTGGGAGCTACAGCTGGAGGGAAGGAGTCTATACTGTAGGAAGGGAAACGTGGAGAAGCTGAGGAGAGGAGGAAACAAGTGTGAAACTTAAGAACAAACTTCAAAACCCTAAAACACATTGAGGAATAAAGGAGAAAAAAATTGAAATAAAAGAAGATTAAATCATTTACCACTCGCTCCTCCTCCTCGTCCTGCTCCTGGACCTGCTCTCCCTCCTGTTTCTGATCCGCTCGAATCCGGATAACTCGGAAACAGGGGAGGAAGAAAGGAGTTGCACAGAAAGGCGTAGTCGTCTGCAGAGAAGAGAATTATTCATCTCAGTCTGTGAAGCCAACACACAAACTCTGCCTGTTTCCTGCTGTTTGAGTTTGACACCAAACTACAACTGTCAGGAAGACTCAAACACTCTTCAGTAAGTTTACTTTGCGCCTCCTGCTCCTGTTGAAAATAAGTGGTTTTAGTGCTACATTCATTTTCAGTGTGATTCTGAGACAATAAAATATAGTCGCCAGTCTTCATTAACATTATGACCAGCAGAAAGTTTGAGTTTTTAATCTGCAGTGTTTTTGTTTGAGTGTTTCCTGTGAGATTTGTTACCGGAGTTGGTGGAGGGGCAGAGGGCACACTCCATCCCCCAGCCCTCTCCGTACAGACAGCAGCAGATGGTGAAGGTGACCTGCGCTCCCAGCAGAGGACTCTGACACATCAGGTCTGCTGAGACATGCTGCCAGCACACAGACAGGTTCTCATCTGGAGGCGGAGCAACAAGACAGTCTCACTTCTGCATCAAACCAGACCAGGATCTCTCTATAACCTGAATCACGTTCTATGAGAGTCTGAACAGAACCAGAAAACAGTTTAATAATACAATTAAAATGCCCCTGAATCCACTCCAACCTGAGCAGTCGCTATTGGGAAAATTGGGAAAAAAAGACAAGTGGACAGTAAATGAGAGGTCGTAAACATAGGGAGGAAAGACAGCAAAGGATGAGAGGAAAGAAAAAGAAAAGAGGAGGTATGTAAATGATGAGTGAAGGGATGGAGGAGGATGATGAAGGCAGGTGTCTTACCTACAGTGAGGTGGGAGGAGTTGACACAGTTTCGCTGAGTGTCGTCGAGCACCAGCGGAGGCTGACAACTGCAGTAGTACGAACCCACCGTGTTCACACACACTCCTCCTACACAGCTCTCCTCCTCACACTCATCATGATCTGAGACACACACACACACACACACACACACATACACACACACACACACACACACACACACACACACACACACAGTTACTGCACACTCACAGCGTCTCAGCATGTAGCTGTAACTGTACTACTGTACTAATCTGAATAATGAAGCATATTTTTATTCCTGTGTGTGTGCGCATGTGTGTAGGTGTGCGTGTGTTGTTCATACCGACACACTCAAGCAGTGTGCTGTTGTACACGTATCCACTGGAGCAGTAGCAGCTGTATCCGGGGATGTTGTTGACACACACTCCGTTTTTACACACCTCCAGGTGGAAACGTTTACACTCATCCACATCTGGGAGCAGAGGCAGAGGAAACACAGCTGGATGTTCAGAACAACTAATTATTAATATCAGTCAGGCATGGTATGTGTTGTTGAAATGTGAGTGCTAATGTACAGTACCATTCAAAAGTTTGGACAACTTTCCCAGAAAGGGAAACTTTTTTGACTGATACAATCAAAAATAGAATAGAATGTTCTTGGATTCTCTTTAGTT
>NW_019525128.1:1318651-1342727 GCF_002814215.2 Seriola lalandi dorsalis | reverse complement strand
TGTGTGTGTGTGTGTGTGTGTGTGTGTGTGTGTGTGTGTGTGTGTGTGTGTGTGTGTGTGTGTGTACCTCTGTAGCTGAAGGCTCCTGGTCCAGTAGTCACATATCCTCTCCCACTGGGACACAGAGACAGAAACCCAGCTGCATAGAAACATTCAAATACAGAAACTTTATCTGTCAGGTAATAAAGTGAGAGACACCGTGCACAATTCTCTAACAACTTTACAACAGCAGAACTGTAAGTTGTACATCAGATTTATATAAAACTACAAACACATTGTTAAATACAGACAGTGAGGTTATCTGAGCATCTTGTTTGTCTCATGAATATCAGTGAAATAAATTTCTCACATATCAGATCAGATGTCTCTCTCAATCCGTCTTCAACTTAACTTAACACACAACTAAAATCAAGACACAATTATCACAGGACATGAAGTAAAATGGTGCGGTGCAAATCATCAATGATGTGTGACCTTATCAAAGCCATCAGAGTGAACATCCAGCCTCTGTTAAAGGGGTTATATGTATATAGTGTATGTGTTTTCTCTGCTGCCGAATGTGGTCTCTAGCCAGGAGGTGGTGGTGGTGATAATGGTCACTTCCCAAGAGCTTCAGCCATCATTGTGTTTACAAGACAGAGGTTAGAATAGGCCTTCTGTGTACCTGTACTTCTTCACCCTCTCATGCTGAAATGAGGGCACACAGGACGCTACAGCGACTCATTATTGCAAAATGATATTTTGCGAAGGGATAGGAAGTTAGCATGCTAACTTCAGCAGCAGAAAAGTAGTGACAGAAATAGAAACAAAACAAGAGTTGACATTGGTGTTTCCACTTCTAGAGACAGCTGTTGGTGAGTAAAGGAATGAAGCTTGATGCTGAACTCGCAATGTTTCTTCTAGACTGGTAAGTAAACAGCTGTTAATGCTAATGTTAGCTATGGTGTGATAGCAAAAACTTACATATAGCACTTTTAACATGTCTTCATGTGTTGTTCAGCCTCCCTTATTGCATGTGCAATAAGGAGAGACACCTTTCATAACCTGTGACTGATAAACCACATCTGGAGGATCACATTTTTCATGTGACACTCATCCTCATGTCTTCCAGGACACACAGTCTGACAATATCAGTCATTATCACAGTTTCGAAATCTTTATCATGTCCCATTTCTCTCTGTAACTGCAGACACGTTGTGTGATCTGGTTCTTTTCCAGCACCACCTCAGCTTGATGAACTTCCTGTGTGCCCGGTGTCTGACCTGTGTCTGTGGGGGGGCAGGCGTGGTACTGGCAACCCAGCCCCCAGGCCTCTCCCAACGTGCAGCAGCACTCCTGCTGGCTGGTGTTGGTGGCCAGCAGGCTGCAGGTTCCTTGCTCTGCCAGGTTGTAGTAACACTCCCGCAGCTCGCCAGGACGGGCTGCAGGGAGGGGGGGCAGCAAAGGATCAAACTCCACCACACTGACATGGAAGGATGAGGATGAGGAGGATGAGGACGAGGAGGAGGAGGAGGAGGAGGAGGAGGAGGAAGAGTAGTTGGGGCCCACTGCTGCAGGAGAAGAAAGGAGAAATTCACCGGTTGACTTCAATAATAGAAAGAGTTTAGTGTACTGATAATCACATGACCTGAGGAGCTGCACACTGATTCAAAAGGAATCAACAAAGCATTTCTGCTCCACTGAAATGTTTCTATTTTTTCACTTTTTCATCAAAGAACTAGAATCACCTCCTGGTGGTTGTCTGCCTCCTCCACTCAGACTAGCTTCAGGTTACATCCCTGTTTATCCAGAGTCATAGAAAATATGAAACATTTGTGGGAAGTTTTCTCATAACTGCTGTGTGAAGTCTTGAGTAATGGCTAAAGTGTGTTTTGTGAGGTCACACTGACACTGAATCTAATCAGTTCATCCCACAGTCCAGGTGAATGTTTTGTGCCAAAATTGAAGAAGTTTTTATCAAGTGAGATATTGTGTCCATGAGAATGGGATGGATGGAAGGACAGGTCTGGCTGTGGAGGCATAAAAAGTGAGAATGGGACCATAGATCAAATACTGTGATTAAATACTGATACTAAGTCTTGTTTTGAATATCAATACGATCAATCAATAGGATCAATCCCAGAAAGAAATGGACCCCCCTCACTGTAGATGACGTTCTGGATTCGTGAACACGCAGCACTCTCTGATTCTCAGTCTAAAAGGATTCCAGAGGTTTAAAACTTTATCAATCACTTATTATCTTATTTGTGGTCTGGTTGTCAGAACTTCACGTTAACCTCAGCGTCCAGGATGTGGATCCTCAGGACTGACAGGATCAGGTTTAATAAACAGGTTGTTTCTCAAGCTGGTGTAGAGAATCTATCAGTATAAATTTACATGTGGTCAAGAGGAGATATTTAAGATTGTATCGAACACTTTGTACTTTATGTTTGACTGAAGATCACAGTGACAAGTCTTGTTGTTTGTTAGTTTTTAACGTTGGGACAAACAGACTTAACAACACTATATGATTAATTATTAAACATTAACTATATCAGTTTGTTTAAACAATTATAGATAGTTTTAAGCAGCTAGTTTGTTGTTTGCAGCCTTGTCCATATGTTTATTCATTTATTTAGCCATCATTTCCTGCTTTTCTGGCTTTTATCAGAATTTCTACACTTTTAATAAATTCAATTCAAGACTTTTCAAGACACCAGAGAAATTAATCAGAAGGTTGGTGGTTCAATTCATGGCTTCTCCAGTCCACTTGTCAATGTGTTGTAGGGCAAAATACTTGCTGGACTGAACTGTTACTGAGACAGATCGGAGTTTGTTTGTATACATGTCTTGTTGCAGATAAACTTGCAATGAGTGAAACTCTCAGAATCTCAGTGTGCTGAATGAGTCTTGTCTATGGTTGATTTTAATTCACCTATTCAGATGGTTCCTGTGGAACCTCACGCAGTCAGACTGGGGACTGGATATAGTTTCTGCTGTAAAAGGTGCCGCTCTAAAACCTGAATTCTGCTGAGTTCCAAAACAAACCATGACACTATTAATCTATAATTCCCAGCAATATAATTGACTTGGACCCATGTAGGGTTACTGAACAGGTCAGCGGGGCCAGACTCTCTGTATGAACTGACTGTTAATAGTTCTTGTTTGAAAGTCATAGAGATCAGTTAAAAGAATGCAAAAAAGAGACAGAGAAATAAAGAAAAAGAGACACACAAGATGACGACAGCTCAGTGTGTGGTCGTCTTGTCTCTGTCATTCTGCCCAGTGGTCCATTGTCCCATAATCTGTCTGTGCCTGGACGCAGCAAACAGACAGATGGAATAAACTATTTAAAACATAAATCATTTAAGTTGTTACTGAATTCGACTCTTGTCCATTCTGAGTGGGTGAGTTTCCTAACAATCAAAAGTTGAAACTGATGTTACCGTCTACAGCAGGGCACAGAAATATTCAAAAATATTCAATTGTTGTAAATTAAATTAAAGACCCTCTATGGCACTAAACAAATATATGTATTTCTGTGTGTGCATGTGTGTGTGCGTTATTTGCATGTACCTGATTGTACAGGGCTGACACACTTCCTAGCCGCAACGTCAAACTCCTCCAGGTCGTCACACACACATATGAAGGATCCCTCCATGTTCTCGCAACGAGCAGAACCACACGCATCCTGCAGAGACACACACTCATCCTCATCTGCGTGAGAGAGAGAGAGTGACAGAGAGAGAGATAAGAAAACATGGCTGCCAGTAGAGGAGTGGGTGTCATCACTGTGGAGGACAGCTGTATAGACAGAGCTGCACTTCCTCTCTCTGTTTTTCATCTATTGATCCGTCATTTAAATAAAGGAGTTTAGGAGTTCATTCAACAGAATACATACACACAAATATAACAAAAGGAGTAAAAACAGTTCAATACAGTTTGTGATCATGGTTTAAAATTCAGCGGTTTAATGAAGCTCAGATAATGAAAAATGACTAATTGTACTGGAGAAGAAAAAGAGAGTAGAGTTGTGTTGTGTTGGTGCATTTGAATGTCTCTGCAACAACATGAGAGAATCAGACTGAACTGCTCTGTCAGGACACTAAAGCATTTATTTAGTTTGATTTATATTTTGTTTATTTATTGCAATACTCCTCTGCTTATTAACTTGTAATTAATATTATTATTTATGCTTATTTGTAAACCATGCGCACACACACAGAATGACACTGTCAGGTTTAGTTTTTCTTTCTAATGTAACTGTCAAAAGATGGTTTGACATAGTGAAGTATAACTGGCATGGTTTTTCATTTGAATGTGATTTGAGGTTTTAAAAACAGGCTGTAGAACCAGTAGAACAGCTGGCTCGGACCAGTAGAGGCCTGCTCTGGTGATTTTAATACCAGTACCATGGTGAAACACTGATGATAACAACATGGTTAACAGCTTCTATCATCACCATCAGAGGACACAGAGCTCCTGTCTTCATTAACAGCTTTGATCAGCCACAAGGGGGAGCCTCTCCACCAGAGGCAGAACTGAGGCAGCCAGAGCAGAGTGTTACGTTCTGTTCTGCTTTAAAAATATGACTTCAACCATAAACCAGTAACAGAAATCTGAACATGTTGGACAGGTGGGTAAAAATTAGACACTAAAAGAAAAAAGGCTGAAGAGAAACACATACCCACGCAGGCTTTTCCATCGGCAGTGGTGGTGAAGCCCATGTCACACACACACAGGTAGGTTCCTATCAGGTTCTGACAGAAGGCGTGGTCCCCACACACCGTCTTATTGGTGCACTCATTAATATCTGGAAGAGGAGAGAGAGGTTCAATCTGAAGTGTGTGTGACTGTCTTTACTGAAAGTGATGTAGGAAATGGAAAAACAAAACACATCTGCTCTCTGAATCTCCAACTGGATACAAGAATATATTCAAAATGTTTCACATAAAGGAAACACTATATATCAAAAGGTGTCCATAAAAGTACCAGACTTTCCTCTCATGGTAAATTTGGTTTTCTCTAGTTTTAAATTAAACATGAAACCTACCAACAACGCATCAGAAGGGGGTTTTGAATTTTGAAGATGACAGGCTGAGAAGCAGGCAGTGTAAATGTGTTTTCTCTGAAGGAGCTGGTTCAGTGCTTGTGTTGTAAGAATCACTCAGTGATGAAGAAATGATGCAGATCAGGACACAACCACAGCATGTGGGTCAGAGCAGCTAGAGACGACTAACATCTGTCACATTTAAGATCTAAAACTGTATATGCTTTGGATGAGTTGCCTTTTGTTAAATGGACAAGATGAACGATCTCAAGCTAAGCTGTGTGTTTTGTATCTGATCTGTTGCTGTCTGTTTGTTGTTGATGCTGTTTGTGCAACTTGTCCTCCATCTGTTTCTCATTCACCGTCATTTCACTTCCCTGGAGGGCTTTTATTGTGAAACATCTGCAGGAAATGTTCAGTTTCACAGTGAAAAAATTGGCCTCAGTTTCACTTTGTGTCCAGTCACCACGGACTGAGAGGCTGCAGTCAGAGCCTCAGTATGAACATGTAGATGTTTGTGATGTGCAGGCAGACTCACCTACACACTTGCCGGACTGTGTCACCTGGTAGCCCGGCTCACAGGAAGTGAGGCAGCGGTACGAACCAATGGTGTTCTCACAACGCTGTGACCCGCAAACTGACCCGCCAGACGAAACGCACTCATCAACATCTGAAAGAGAAATGTGTTGAACATCAACATTATAGAAAACACAACTTTTACTACAGTTGTCATTGTGTGATTATTGGATTATTTAACTTTTGCTCAACAGCAGCCACTGTAGGTACAACTGGGCGACTGTGGATCAGGAGGTAGAGCAAGTCGTCCACTAATCAGCAGGTCAGTGGTTCGAACCCCGGATCTTATATGAAAACACTATATGAATGTGTGTGAATGGGAGGAAGCCATATGGGATACTGCGAAATGCTTTACCACTTTTCTAGTATTTTGCTGAACTGCTACTTTGCTGTAACAACCATACAGCCAGGGAGCTAACTCAGTAAAGTGTGATCACTCATCAGTCATCCAGCATTTTAACCCGCCTCAAAACATGACATGGATAAATAAATAAATAGTTCATAAAATGCTTAAATATGTTAAATAAGTTAAAATGTTACACTAAATTCATTAAGAGTTTAAAGTCTTGCAATTAAAATGCGAAAATTAGTTCATTTGTTTTAAATATGTACATTTGATCCATTCAAAGTCAGTTAAAAGCAGCCAGACAGTTCCTTTAATGGAAATAAATAAAAGTATGGCTGTGAGAAATTGTAACGGCACTCCCCCTTTAAGAGACTTGCTGCCCTTTGCCTTTAAGACGAAGTGCAGTGCAGAACAGGCATACAGCAGAGGAGGGGAGTAGAGAAATTAACTGGTGAAATACCTAAAGAAAAGTTGATTTAAGACCCTAAAAGAAATAATACCTACCTGGTTGCTGATACATGAAGATTGTGTAAGAGTTAACCACAACGGTTTAGGTGAGTTTTGAGATGTTTTATTTTGACGTTTTGTAAAGTTTGCACATGTGGATGCTAGCAAAGAGCCTATGCCGAGCTGTGTGGAGGAAGCCATTAATGTTGTTTAGCAGTTAATGTGTTCTGTTTATCAAGGATGCATAGTAGTAGATGGTAGATGTAAATTTGCATATTTGATTTGTGTAATTCATTTGAATAATTTATTCTTTTCATGGCCTGTCGTTCAGGTCAGGTTCTTTGATCCTGTTGAAATTGGTTGGGGACTTTCTTTGCTGTGTTGTGTGGGGAGACAACACCCACGATGCAGGACACAAGATGTCGAGCCATGCCCCTGAACCAAATTTCTATAGACAAGAACTTATCTTCATCGCACCAGTGAGGACATCCACTGCCAAGGTCGAACTATTGGTACCAGAGTGGTAGGAGTGTTGGTCTTTTTCTTTCTTTTTTCCCCTTTTTGCCTGAACTGAGTTGGAACCTTTACTCTTGTACTGAGATTTGGAGTGTTACATGTATTATACTGTGTTGTTCATTATTGTCGTTTTTATGAATAAAGTATAATTGTGTTTCATTTCATTTTGATTTGGAGATTGTGAATTTATTTTCTTATCAGGGAAAGGTGGAAAAAGAGTTAACTTAAAGGAAATAAGTAATTCAAAAATAGGTACAAACCCTTAACCTCAACCAAGATGACTACTCATAGACCGGTCTAATCTAAAATAACATAGAGGCTAACTTAAAATAGAGAATCTATTTGCCGTTTATTTTTTATTTTATATTTTACTTCGCCTGCAGGATTATTGAACAGCTGTTATATTTTCATATTACTTCTGTCTCGGCTCCGGAACCCAAGTCCTTGAGAGGGGCTGGTCTTTCCTCTTTGCTGGAGTTGCTCCAGGGGAGAGGCGGAGGGCCGGGGTGGGCTTTTTGGTGGCCCCTAGGCTCACTGCCTGTATGTTGGGGTTCACCCCGGTGGACGAAAGGGTTGCGTCCCTCTCCTATTGGGAGACTTCAACGCTCACGTGGACAACGACAGCGTGACCTGGAGGGGTGTGGTGGGGAGGAACGGCCTGCCCGATCTGAACCGGAGCAGCGTTCAGTTATTGGACTTCTGTGCTAGTCACAGTTTGTCCATAACTAACGCCATGTTCAAACATAAGGACTTCCATAGGTGCACATGGCAACAGGACACCCTAGGTCGCCGGTCTATGATCAACTTTGTAATCATATCATCAGACCTGTGGCCGTATGTTTTGGACACTCGGGTGAAGAGAGGAGCAGAGTTGTCAACTGACCACCACCTGGTGGTGAGTTGGATTAGATGGCGGGGGAAGACGCCGCGCAGACCTGGGAGGCCGAAATGGGTTGTGAGGGTCTGCTGGGAAAGCCTGGCGGAAGAACCCGTCAAGATGATTTTCAACGCACGCCTCCGGCAGAGTTTCGATCGCGTCCCAAGGGCGGTGGGGGACATTGAGTCCGAATGGGCTGCCGTTGTTGAGGCGGCTGTTGAAAGCGGCGGCCGAAGGGTAGCTGGGGCCAGTCGTGGCGGTGGCCCTTGTACCCGCTGGTGGACACCAGAGGTGGGGGAAGCCGTCAGGCTGAAGAAGGAGGCCTACAGGGCGTGGTTGGCCTGTGGGTCTCCGAATCAGCTGACTGGTACCGGCGGGCCAAGTGGAGCGCAGCCGCGGCAGTTGCTGAGGCAAAAACTCGGCGTGGGAGGAGTTCGGTGAGACTATGGAGGAAGACTTTCGGCTCCAAAAAGGTTCTGGCAAACCGTCCGGCGCCTCAGGGGAGGAAGGCGGCAACTCGCTCACACTGTTTACAGTGGGGGGGGCGAGTTGCTGACATCAACTGAGGATATAGTCGGACGGTGGAGGGATTACTTTGAGGAGCTCCTCAATCCCACCAACACGTATTCCGTGGAGGAAACAGCGTCAAGAGACCTGGGGATGGATGGTCTAATCTCCGGGGCAGAAGTCGCCAAGGTAGTGAAACAACTGCGCGGTGGTAGTGCCCCGGGGGTTGATAAGATCCGCCCTGGGTATCTCCAGGCTCTGGATGTTGTAGGACTGTCTTGGTTGACATGCCTCTGCAACATTGCGTGGATGTCAGGGGCAGGGCCTCTGGAGTGGCAAACCGGGGTGGTGGTCCCCATCTTTAAGAGGGGTGACCAAAGGGTGTGTTCCAACTACCGGGGTATTACAACCTCAGATAGAGGAGGAGCAATGTGGTTTTTGTCCTGGACGTGGAACTGTGGACCAGTTCTTTACCCTCGCTAGGGTGCTGGAGGGAGCATAGGAGTTTGTCAATCCAGTCCTCATGTGTTTTGTGGAATTGGAGAAGGCTTACGACCGTGTCCCCAGGGGCTCCCTTTGGGGGGTGCGCCGGGAGTATGGGGTGGATGGCCCCTTGTTAGCGGCCATTAACTGTGAGTCTGGTTCGCGTAGCCGGCAGTAAGTCAGACCTGTTCCCGGTGAGGGTTGGACTCCGTTAGGGCTGCCCTTTGTCACCGCTTCTGTTCATAACTAACCAAGTCCTCTTAGCTTCATTGAGCACCGACCTTCAGCTCTTGCTTGGGCGGTTCGCAGCCGAGTGTGAAGCGGCTGGGATGAAGATCAGCACCTCGAAGACTGAGGCCATGGTTCTCAGCCAGAAACGGGTGGATTACCCGCTCTGGGTTGGAGGGAGGTCCTGCCTCAGGTGGAGGAGTTTAAGTATCTTGGGATCCTGTTCACGATGAGGGTAAGATGGAACGGGAGATCGACAGGCGGATTGGGGTGGCGTCAGCAGTGATGCGGGAGCTGAATCGGTCCGTTGTGGGGAAGAGGGAGCTAAGTCGGAAGGTGAAGCTCTCGATTTACCGGTCGATCTACGTTCCAACCCTCACCTATGGTCATGAGCTTTGGGTAATGACCGAAAGAACGAGATTGCGAATACAAGCGGCCGAAATGAGTTTCCTCTGCAGGGTGGCCGGGCGCAGCCTCAGAGATAGGGTGAGGAGCTCGGTCATCCGGGAGGGACTCGGAGTAGAACCGCTGCTCCTCCATGTCGAGAGGAGCCAGTTGAGGTGGTTCGGGCATCTGGTGAGGATGCCTCCTGGACGCCTCCCTGGGGAGGTGTTTCGGGCATGTCCCACCGGGAGGAGGCCTCGGGGCCGACCAAGGAAACGCTGGAGGGATTATATCTCTTGGCTGGCCTTAGAACGCCTCGGGATTCTCCCGGAAGAGCTGGTGGAAGTGGTTGGGGAGAGGGCTGTCTGGACCTCTTTGCTGAGGCTGCTGCCCCCGCGACCTGGATCCGGATGAGCAGGAGATGGCGACGACGACTTCTGTCTAACTTTCCGTGTTGAACTTCAGTAAAGTGCCAGCTTTTATATTTAAGGTATATGGCCTTCGGTCAAATTTTTATGCTATTACCCCACTCCTTCAGAGCCTAGAACTGGTCCAGTAGCATCATAGGGTTGTATCAGCGATACAAGTGCTACAAGTGCATGGTGCCTGGAAGTGTTGTATGAAGCCAACTGGACTTGCTTGATGTTCTTGAAAGCATTTCACCTGTCATCTGAAACTCTCCTTCACTTCTCTGATGAGCGGTCTTCAAGAAGTTACCAGTTCTCTTTGTAAAGCTCTTAGAAAGATTAATGATAGTTACACAGCAATATTTACCTATTTACCAAAGTACTTATACTAGCTACCATGCTAGTCTGTGCATTTCTTTTATATTACTTAAACTTTCAATTTGTAAGTGAAATCTTTCAAGAGCTACATAGCCTCACTGTAATGATGCAGTTGGTAAAATTGAACTGGTTTCAACCTAAAACTAACAACTCCAGGTCTTAGAAACAGTTTTGTTAGAAAGGTTTAAATTAATAAGATGGTGATAGACTAAATTCTGGAGGTGGTACCTTTATAACATAGGAATATGGATCAACCAGACATCTTCTCCAGTTATTTTAAGGGTTTGTCAGAGGAAGGTTAAATAAGTCAATAAGAACTCTCTGGATCTCCAGTAAGTCGTCCTCAGTCATTATAATAATAATAATAATAATACATTTTATTTAAAGGCGCCTTTCTTGGCACTCAAGGACACCGATTATGCTGTAACTTAATGATGTCATCTGGTCTCAAGGCTCAGCTCAGTTCGTGCTCAGTCACAGTGTGAAATAAATGTCTGTTTATGTGCTAATGTTGCTAACGCTAGTCAATAGTGTTTACCATTATGAAACAGCCCACTAAGAATGTCAGCTTTGTGGTTACTCCTGTTACTAATTTATCATTATTAACTACATCATTGATTTTGTCTTTGTTTGATAAGCAGTGGAGATTTCATCAGTCTGTCTGTTTAATGGTCTGTAACCATAAGTGTTGTGTTCAGCTTTAAACGGCGTCTTCATGAACAGCGACATATAAAAATGAGGGTTGCCTTTTTTTTCTCACTACAGGGATCTCGCCTGTTTCTCTCCACTTGTTTCTGCTGTTTTTCTGCAACCACTCCAAACTGGTCTGAACTTAAACTTATACAAACTTTAAAAGACTTTTGGCTGGAGCAACAAAGTCATCACATGCGAACATCTGCAGCCAAACAACAAAGGACGACTGGACTGTGACTATCAATCAAACTGTTAGCTGTATGGAAAATCTGACCATTACCCTGAGACTGTGATATGGTCAATATGTAAAACACTGTAAAAAAAATTGACTACATATACTGTATGTGCCTATAAGACACATGATATCTTGTAAGTTGATCAAATGTTTTGAAAGTAACCAGTAACTATATGTCAGATAAATGTAGTGCAGAAAAAGGACCTGATTCCCTCTCAAATGTAGTGAAGTTGGACTATTAAGTGGCATAAAATGAGAATACTGAAGTACCTTATGATGTACTTAAATTACAGTACTAGAGTAAGTGTACTTAATTATTTTTATGCCTTAAGAGTGACATCGTTTAACCTCTGCGCACAGCTGATGGAGGTGAGACACAGTTTTTGTGTGTGTGTGTGTGTGTGTGTGTGTGCGTGTGTGTACCGAGGCAGGTGGTCTTCTCTGGGTTGGTAGTGAAGCCAGTTTGACACTGGCACTGGAAGGAGCCTTCAGTGTTCATACAGTGACCGTCCAAACACACACCTGGCTTCAGACACTCATCCACATCTACAGAGAGAGAGGGAGGTCGTGACTACATGCAACACACACAATATACACATCTACACGTCACCACGAGTACAGGCCAAAGATGACATCAGCATTACATCAGCTGTAAAAGCAGAAACAGAGGACCTCAGAGCTGAGCGGTTGGCAGCAGAGCCACATGAATACTGAGCTCAGTGTTTCTGTCTGCAGAACCACAGCCGCCTCTGACCGGCTGCTACCAACTCTAACATACACTACAGGACCTGTGTGGACTTGGATCTGGACTTTGAATATTTATGGTTCTAACTACAGTGGAGTGAGTCATACTCCAAACCAGCAGAGTGAGGCTCCTACATGTTGCTGTGATTTAAAGACAGAATCTGAACCTACTGAACTGTGTGAAACACAATCAATCCATAAAGTCGATTTGGACTTTATTAGCAACACCTGTACACCTGCTTATTCATGCAGTTATCCAATGAGCCAATCATATGGCAGCAGTGCAGTGAATAAACTCCTGTGGCAGCAATTCACCATCTTTTAATGGCTCCTTCCAGCAGGATAATGCTCCATGTTGCAAACTGGTTTTTAATCCACACGACAGTGAGTTTAGTGCTTAGTAGATCACAACTTACAAGAATCAAATCTAAACACCTTGCTCACTCACAAATTTGTGATCATATATGACTGTTATATAGATGTCCCTTGTGGATGAATGAGCACACAGCTGTGCACAGGACTGTCACTTAGACTAACCATAAGTAAAACTGGGATGAATCGCTGTCCTTAGCAAATGTTCCAGACTGCACAAACTTGTCAAATTTTCTCTTACTTTCAAATGAATGAACACCATGAGGAGATGCGAGTATATGATGTTTCATTCAGAATTAGAATCTACACCTCATGGTTGTTTCCTCCACTAACCTGTCAAGTTACAGGAAACATGGTCAGTCTCTCCTTCCTGAGTTACAGCAGTGAATAATGGCCAGAGGTGTTTTTACAGAACATTGTGATGTCACAGTGAAGTTGACCTTTGACCTTTTGAATATGACACGCTATCCCTTTATTTTATCCCTATAGACATTTGAGTTAAATTGTGTCATAATTAATGAATATAGTAGTATGAATTAGTGAGTTATAGCTAACAGGTGTTTTGTGAGGTCACAGTGACCTTGAACTTTTACCTTTAGCCACCGAAATCTAATCACGTCATCCCTGAGTCCATGTGAGCCACTGGGTTACAAGTTTACAAATTTACAATTACACCTTTAAGGTTAGAAGTTAAATTCTCAATAGATTAAAAGAAATGTCATGTTTTTCATGTCTTTTTTTCACTGTACCAAAAACACACTACAGTTTTTTTCAATTGCTAACAAGCATTGGTCAAAACTGTAGTCACACTGTCAAAACTCTTCACACAGTCAGCAAAACAGAAGTCTATGTGGAGCAAACTGCAAAATGCATTCAGTGACCACTGTGCTTTCTTTAAAGTTAATTTAATAAGTTAAATAAATTAGTGAATAAATATGTTAAAAAACATAGTTAAAAAAGTAATTAAAACTATAGGTTCTGGAAACAGTATCAGAGTGAGCGTCTGTGCTCTTGTTGATCTTTGGAAGTAGCGGCGGAGTGAGTGCTCTTACCGCGCTGTACTCTGCTAGCCTATCTGTGCTTTTCTTCCATTCTCTGTGCTAGTTTAATGTTTTAAGTCGAACGCAGACAGTCAAGAAACACGGCATTGAATTCATGGTGAAAATGTTTTTCTGACACGCTTCTGCCTTGGAGACTATTCGTCTTTTTACAAAAATAGCAATAACCAATATCTATATAATAATTTATTGGAGGATCTTTTAAATGTTCACTAGCTGTCTAGCTTCACACAAGATTACGCAGCGCAAGGGCAGTACAGTAAAAGACGATTGCACGGCGGGCTCGAGCATTAGAAGGCATTATTCAGCGAACATGAGTCTACACTCAGGAAAAAATTATCTTAAAGAAGACACCACAATGCAGCAAAATGAAGCTATTGGAGAACAACAAGCAGAGGTTGTAAATCAAGCAATAAGAGGCAGGAGCTTCTTCGAGCATTTGATGCTAAGTCATAGTCACCTAGAGCATCCACCAGACCCTCTCAGCTATCATAATTAAAAGCCTCTTCAGCCACAAAAGCGTATGCTAAGGCAAAAGCTGCTCAAGCTCAACTAGCCTACGCTGAAAAAGAAGCTGACATGATGAAGCAGATAGCAGACATGGAAGCAGGCATGCTAAAGTAAAAGGCTGACTGTGATGCCAAAGAGCTGCTGCTGCTGCTGCTGCTGCTGCTGCTGCTGCTGCTGCCGAAGCCGAAGCCATAACCTCTGAGGAAGCTGGAATCAAAAGCGGGGAGTTCAGTCGGAAGCCCCACGTTGAAGACGAGCCTTTCAGTACGGTCCAACGCACTAGTGAGTACGTTCATCAACAGTCTGAGTTTCTGCTTTTCCCAGACATGTCTTAACACATTGCAGTAGAGCAATGTGAGAGAAGAATAAATAAAGTGGAAATACAATACGCTAAACCAATCACTTATCAATGCAACACATTGCCAGTCTACAAAGACATAAAAGAGCTAACAATAAATATGTGTCCAAGCAATACTTACACTCATAACCGTCCAAAGCATACAGCAAATCCTGAAAAAGACTACTTCCCTGAGCCTAAAGGTGCACAAGACTTTGCAAGTTATCTCATCTGCAAAGAAATGGTGAGTGCTGGTCTTCTACAATTTGATGACAAACCTGAAAATTATTGGTCATGGAAAGCCTCTTTTCTAGGTTTGACCAAGGACTTGAATCTCTCAGTCAGGGAAGAACTGTATCTGTTGACAAAGTGGCTTGGATCCGAGTCGTCAGAACGGGCAAAGAGAATTTGTGCAGTGCACACCCTCAATCCCGCAGCAGGTATCAACTTGGTTTGGCAACGTCTCGAAGAATGTTATGGGACACCTGAGGTCGTCGAAGATGCACTGCTAAAAAAGATTGAAGAGTTTCTGAGGCTGACCAATAAAGATAATGTCAAGCTGAGAGAACTAAGTGACATTCTCCTGGAACTGGAGGGTGCTAAGCAGGATGGTGCTTTACCAGGGCGTGTGTATTTGGATACAGCTTGTGGAGTTAAACAAATAATGGAAAAATTTTCTTTTAACCTCCAAGAAAAATGGTCTGCCATTGGAAGCCAGTACATACAGGATCAAAAAGTGGCTTTTCCTCCCTTCTCTGTCTTCTCCAAGTTTGTTCAAAAACAGCCAAGGATAAAAAAGAATCCAAGTTTCACTATATCCACCCCCAGCAGTCATGTCTCTTCCAGGACAGAAAAGCCTTTTCAGTGTAGTCGTAAAAGTCTCTGTGACAGTACACAAAACAGACATCCCGGCAGAGCCATCAAGCATCCAAACTAGTCCTGTGCCGAAGAAATTGGAGAAGCCAGATCGTCAGTGTCCAATACATAAAAAGCCCCATCCACTGAAAAATGTGAGCTCAAAGAGCATCACAACTGTTATAGATGTTGTGGGTCTATTCAACACATGGCGAAAGACTGTAAAGTTACTGTCAAGTGCTTCGAATGCAACAGTGATAAGCACATTGCAGCACTGCATCCGGGTCCAAAATCTGCCGGGTGAAAGCATATCCTGCAGGGAAGAAAGAAAAAGCAGTTAAAATGTACACTGTGCTTGATGAACAAAGTAACAACTCTCTCGCTAAGACAGAGTTCTTTAACTTCTTTAAAGTCAAAGCTAGCCCCACTCCACACACCCTTAAAACCTGTTCTGGGAAAATGGAGACTTCAGGAAGGAGAGCTGTCGATTTCTTCATCGAGTCCATGGATGGGAAACTACACCTTCCCATACCCCCCTTGATAGAATGTGACATGGTGCCGGATCTCCAGTGATTGCACACCATCATCCCCACCTACTCCCAGTCACTGACAAGATTCAACCTGTAGACTGAAATGCTCCAATCCTCTTGCTTTTGAGGAGAGACATCCTCAGGGTTCATAAGGTATGTGAGCAAATCAACAGGCCCCATAACGCACCTTATGCTCAACGGCTAGACTTTGGGTGTGTGGGAGAAGTGTGCTTGGGAACAGTTCACAAACCATCAGAGGCCAATGTCTACAAAACGAATATACTGATGAATGGCAGCACATCCTTTCTCAAACCATGTCTGAATAACATCCACGTGAAGGAAGATTACGTAGACGTGGTGTAACATCACAGCCCACCCTTCCCAACTTGTGAAGAGAACACGAGTCTCACCTTCGGCACAGATAGTCTAGGGCGTTCAGTGTTCAACAGGTCCAAGGATGAAAACAAACCAGCACTGTCCATAGAAGATAAAACCTTTCTGGCCATCATGCATGCAGAGGTTGTACAAAATAAAGAAGACAGCTGGGTGGCTCCTTTACCCTTTCGCTCTCCGAGAAAAAGGCTTCTGAGCAACAGGGAGCAAGCTTTAAAATGTCTCTGCTCACCGTGAAAGACTCTGAAGAAGAAAACAGATATGAAAGATCATTACATCAAGTTCATGCAGAAAATGCTGGACAATGATCAAGCTGAGCCTGCTCCACCTTTAGAGCAAGGTAAAGAACACTGGTACCTGCGTACATTTGTTGTGTACCAGCCACAAAAGCCAGACCAGATACGGATCGTGTTTGATTCAAGTGCTGATTGTGATGGAATGTCTCTCAGATTATGTGCTCCTCAGTGGACCAGATTTGAACAATACTCTGTTAGGAGTTCTGTTGTGGTTCTGAAAAGGACCCAAAGCCCTTATAGCAGATGCGCAGCAAAAATTTTTTGCGTTGTCCAAGAAGACCACAGAGGTTTATCTTCAGTATCTCTGGTATGAAGATAATGATATCAACAAGAATGTGGTTGAGTTCAGAATGAAAGTCAATGTCCTCACACGGACCAGAGAGATGTTAGCAGAATCCAACCTGCGAGAGCACAAAGTGGATTCAACAGCAGTCAGGTAATGGAAGCTTTCCCAGCAGAGGACTGTGCAAAGGATCTGAAGGATTTAGACCTTGGAGTGGTCCCTCTCACACTTCAGAGGAGCCTGGGGCTTTCTTGGGACCTGCAAACTGATAGCTTTACTTACTTCGTTGTCAATTGTCGACACTTTGTATGACCCCTTGGGTTTTGTGGCTCCCATAATTATGCAAGGGAAAACACTAGTTCCGGGAACTGTCATCTGAACAACGAGACTGGGATGCTCCTCTCCCCCCGGAAAAGGAAGCAGAGTCATGGAAGGACTCTTTGAAGGCTCTTGAAGACCTGCAGATACAGAGGTGCTACAGTCCAGGCTTGCTGTCTTCAATGCAGAAAAAAGAAATGTGCATCTTTTCAGATGCCTCCACAGTAGCTATAGGAGCTGTGGCTTAACTGAGGACTGTTGATACTGAGGGACAGTATTACATTGGATTTGTCATAGGGAAGTTGAAATTAGCACCCCATCCTGCCCACACCATTCCACGTCTGGAGCTCTGTGCAGACATGCTTGCTGTTGAAGCATATGAGTTGATCAAAGACGAGATGGATTTGGAAGTAGATGCTGTGAAGTTTTTCATAGACAGTAAGATTGTGCTCGGTTATATACACAACTCCACTAGAAGGTTCTATATGTATGTTTCCGTAACACGGATTAGAGGATCCACACAACCCAACCAGTGGTATTAAGTGCCAACAAATCAAAACCCTGCTGACCATGCCACCAGGTCTATACTAGCAGATCAACTTCAATACAGTAACCGGTTCTCAGGCCCAGACTTCCTGTACTCTGACAAACCAGCTGAGACACCTGAAGCCAATCTCTTCACTCTCATTGAACCTGAAACTGATGATGAGATTTGGCCTAAGGTAACAACACTGACAACCAAGACATCAGAGTCTCAGTTGGGCTCACAACACCTCTACAACTATAACCACAGTTACCAAAATTCATGAACTCAGAATCCACCAACTGCAAAACACTACACTTTTGCAGTACATTTTTCAAATGCTAACACAGTTTTGAACACTGTTCAAAACAGTTAAAACAGAATGATGAGAAAAAAAGTGCATTTCTGCTGCAGCCACATTGAAATCTATAGAAAATAATATCAAAATATTGACAATAAAATGAAATAATAATAATTCAAACACAGCTGAGTGTAGTGTGCAGCTCATGACTGTAGCAAGCAGATAAAAGGGGATGGCTTCTGAGTGCTTTTTTCGGAAATATGGATCAAAGAGGACAGGTTGGTGGAGAGAGAAGAGTGGCAGGGAGAGGGAGAAGAGTAAGGAGAGGAAGACCAGGAGCTGTGGTCTCTGATGAGATGAGGGCCACAATTATTGACCATGTGGTGGATCATGCACTCTCTTTGAGAGAGGCCGGTTTAAGGGTGCAGCCAAACTTTCGGCGTTCAACAGTTGCATCAATATTTAGAATCTTCCAGCAAAACAACAGGTGAGACATGCATCTAAAAGTATTGAACTACATTTTTTTTTACATTTTTTAAATATATTGATTGTTTTGTGTTTTATATTACTGTATGTAGGATTCAAAGGTCGCCTCCTACAGGAGGGAGAGGCCGAATTTTTTCAGATCCCCAGTAAACTGCTCTCATTGATATAGTCATTGCAAACAATGCCATAAAACTGAGAGAAATTCAGGACAGAGTGCTGGCAGACAATGTTATTTTTGCCAATGTGAACATGATCAGCACAACAACAATTGCCAGAGTCCTTGAAAAACATAAAATAAGGATGAAGCAGTTGTACACAGTACCATTTGAAAGAAATGGAGAACGTGTGAAAGAACTCCATTATCAGTAAGTCCAGGTAAGATGTCTGTTCAATAACCAAACAGAATACATGCATAGCTTTGCATAATGTGCTGTACTAAAACTGTGGATTTACTTTATTTTAGATGGTAATGGAAATGAAGGCCAGACCAACTCCACATATATTCATCTTTGTGGATGAAGCCGGATTCAACCTGGCAAAAACACGATGCAGAGGATGAAACTTCATTGGGCAGCAGGAAACTGTGGGTGTCCACAGAGGAGCAAACATTAAAATGTGTGCAGCCCTCTCCAACCATGGTTTGCTTTTGTACAAACCTCTCATTGGTCCCTACAATACAGAGAGGCTCATTTCTTTCTCAAGGGCAAGAAACACAACATGGGTTGTTGTGTGGGATAATGTGGCGTTCCACCACTCTGCTGCAGTCACAGCAGGTCTGGAGGAAAAAATCTGACTACAAGAAACCTGAATGTCACAAACTCTCTAAAATCACTTGTATGTGACACTCAGGAACAAACCTGTTTGAGATGGATAAGAGAGGATGTTCCATGAGTAGGACTGATTCATGGCAATAATTTAATTTAATTCAGTGGATCAGGCAAAAACAGACATTATAACTAAAACTAATAGAAAGTTTTCTCTAACACTCAGAATGACACACACTGCAGGAGAGGGGAATAAATAGTCCAAGCGGTTACTCTGGGATCCATCATGTTGGACTGTGACTCACCGAGACAGGACGTCCTGTTGTCACTCAGCATGAATCCCTGAGAACACACACACGAGTAGGATCCAGGTGTGTTCACACACTCTCCTCCAGAGAAACAGAAATCACTCTCCAAACACTCGTTAATGTCTGAGGACACATACACACACACACACACACACACACACACACACACACACACACATATTTTACAGATTATCTTCATACCAATAATCATCAGTAATTAGGGTAACCTTATTTATTTGAGTTATATATGAGCTGGAGTCATATGTCCAATGGTCACATTAGAGTCGAGTGTTGTTGTACATGATGTTCAGACAGTGAACCTTACTCACCTCTGCACTGTCTCCCAAGGCCGGAGGTTCGATACCCAGGAGGACAGTCACACCTGAACGACCCGACAGTGTTCACACACACTCGCTCAGGCTCGCACGCCCCTGTACTCGCACACTCGTCTATATCTGCAGGAGAGAGGGAAGAGTGTGATTCGGTCCAAAGTCTTTAAATCCGTCGACTCCTCGTCTCACACACACTTAACTTTCTGGATGACAGTTTCACTGCCACCAGTGAAGCTTCAGGTACAGATCAAAAGTGTCAGGTATGAATATATGGTGGTTTAAACATTCATAACAGAAAGAAGATCAACTGATCTCGTTTACATTGTCATGTGTCCTGTCAACAGACTCACACGTCTTTCTGTTTACCTGACTGCAGGGCTGAAGTACTCACTGCGACTTGAGACACTTTCTCAGAGTTGTCTCAAATCTCTGGGTTTTATCTGTACAGGTTTTGTATCAGATCATTTATTTTGTATCTAGATACAAATGAAATCATGAGAGGAAAGAAACTCCCCCAGTGCCCCTCTAACAATAACTCACCACCAAAACAGCTGTGTTTCATTTTTCTTTATTAATTCAACTGATCATTGATACATCAAGTGTGTGTGTGTGTGTGTGTGTGTGTGTGTGCGCGTGCGCACACACACACTCACACACACGGTTTTATGCAGCCTGAGGAAAACCTGCAGAAACTACTCAGGGCTGAAAAAGTACTTTTCCCTTATGATTTATGTTGTTATTTACAGTCCATATTCTCCCAAAAAGGTTAATAAAAAATAAAGGACAGTAGTCTTTGGAGTAAATAAATAAAGTATCAGATATATTTAGGAAATTAGAGATAAATCAGTTAGTTTAATAGAAAATTAATTAAGCTTTCAGTAATTTTTCAAGCAAAAGCAAAACACTGGTTCCAGCTTCTCAAATTTGAAGATTTTATAGCATTTGAAACTGGTTATCTCTGAACAGAACAAGACATTTAAATTCAAGACATTGATCTCTGGGAAACTTAATAATTAATTGATTGTTCCCCAAATCATCTGCACATCAACTGTTAATAAAAATAATTGATGAGATGCAGCCTTATAGGAATTAAAATATGACTTTAAGTACAGTTAGTGCATATAATTTCTGACACCAAATCTAGGTTCTACTGTTCCCAAAATCAGTTTGTGTGTGTGTTTGTGTGTGTGTGTGTGTGTGTGTGTGTGTGTGTATGTGTGTACCTGAACACACTCCATTCACACTGTGGTATCCCTGCTGACAGTCCACACAGCTGTAGGATCCTTCAGTGTTCACACACTGCTGACCAGGACAAGTCTTGCTGTTCTCACACTCATTCACATCTAAAGAGAGAGGGATGAGAGGGATGAGAGAGAGAGAGAGTGTGTGTGTGTGTGTGTGTGTGTGTGTGTGTGTGTGTGTACCTGAACACTGTCTGTTGGTCAGTGTGTATCCCGGCCGACAAGACAAACAGCGGTACGATCCCACTGAGTTCACACACATCTGACCTGGACACTGAGACGGCTCTGCACACTCATCTACATCTGAACACATACATTCAAAACACACACATGTTCATCAGTAAGTGTTACATAGCTGTAGGTGGATTTTATTTCCACTTGACAGAGCCAGGCTAGCTGAACCCCCCCCCAGTCACGAGTCTTTATGCTATGCTAAGCTTTGCTAAACTAAGCTAACCAGCTACTGGCTGTAGCTTCTTGGGTACAGACAGGAGAGTGGAGTCAGTCTCAACTTCTAACTGTTAGGATTACACCTCCCTCACTCTCGTCTCGGTGTTCCTTGTTTTCCTGCTGCTTTCACCTCCCTAATGTGTTTTGTTTGTCCCTGGTCTGTTCTGTGTGTGTGTGTGTGTGTGTGTGTGTGTGTGTGTGTGTTTGTGCGTTTGCAGTTCCAACTCCTGCCAGTTCCCATGCACACCTGTTCCTCATCTGCCAATTAACTGCACACCCTGCAGCAGCTTTTAATCCTGGCTCATCTCTTCATTCTCTACCAGATCACTCAGTCACATTGGCCCTCATTTATCAAACGAACGTACTCGGATGTCAGGATGTCGATCTCCATCTCTGAAAAGTTTCGTTTTTTGCCAGTAACTCTTCTCTCCAAGTTTGACCTTAGTGGGCGAGGCCTCCGAACCAGGAATATTTAAGGGCGTAACATGTTAATGACGATCGAATTCAGCCGCCGCATTTATCAAGACCCGATCATTCGTACGCTGGGATTGGTCAGATACGAATGTTTCATGAATCACACGTGTATCCTATTGTACGACCAATTCTGCGCTCAGATCTGCGCCTGTTTTCACGCAAGATTGAACAATCAAACGAACGTACGGCAGAAAACCGTGCGTACGACCATTTCCACGCAAGCTCCGGCATCAAACCTCAGCATAAACAGTCACATATTTAGAACAGATCAAAACGGATTCTTAAAACGAGTAAAAAAAGATAAAAAAAATTGAATTTTAAAAAAGCCCACGTTTTTTACTGATACCACTTTTTTGTACAATAAAACAATATGATAGGCTAAATAGCCTAACATGACATCTAATTATTGCACATTAAAATTTGAAATAATAAATACAAGCAGAAATGTGTGTTTGCAAATTAACTCATGGCAAAATTGTGTAATTGTTTTTTGTTTTTTCTGATGGGTGTGACACAACTGGAACAACAATTAAAAGCATCTAGTGAGATAATCATTGTTGCACTGTGGTTGGTCAGATGTTTACTCACTCCCTTATTTAAACAGATGCTTTGACAGTTATCAAATCATAACGATGGCAGATTCACTCGTTTTGGAGGAACAATACGCGCGTGTCAGACGTGAGCATGTGTTCAGAGACCGCAGGGATCTCCAGATTGCTGGGTTTCCAAATTTGGTTGGAGCAATTGATTGCACTCATGTGCGTCTGAAGGCATCATCCATGAATGATTACGCATTCATCAATCTCAAAAACTACCACTCTATAAATGTACTGGTGATTTGTGATGCCAAGCTATCACTTTTAAACGTGGTGGCCGGGGGACACACACACGATTCTTTTATTTTTCAAAACAGCTGTGTTGGCGCGCTGCTGCAGGAGGCGGCGCTGCAGAGCCAAACTCATCTCCGTCACCCTCTTCCACACAGCGGTTTTATGAGCTCCTTTGATCCCACTCTTCAGACTGCCAAAAAGCACATCCTTATTTTGCGCCACCTCGGATGTCAGGATGTCGATCTCCATCTCTGAAAAGTTTCGTTTTTTGCCAGTAACTCTTCTCTCCATGTTTGACCTTAGTGGGCGAGGCCTCCGAACCAGGAATATTTAAGGGCGTAACATGTTAATGACGATCGAATTCAGCCGCCGCATTTATCAAGACCCGATCATTCGTACGCTGGGATTGCTCAGATACGAATGTTTCATGAATCACACGTGTATCCTATCGTACGACCAATTCTGCGCTCAGATCTGCACTTGTTTTCACGCAAGATTGATAAATGAGGGCCATTGTGTGGTACATACGTCATGGCCAACCTCAGCTCTCGTATCTTTTGCTCTGTGTTTTGTGGACTTCCCCTCTCACACATCTACAAGTTACCCTCAATAACTCAGCTCAACCTGCTTACAACTGTTTTCACTCTACCTGATCTGTTCTGCTTTGTGGATCCAGAAAAAGAAACACAAAACCTTACAGTAGTGGTTCCCAACCTTTTCCAACTCAAGGCAACTAGAAAATCTCAAAAATGTTGGTGGCCCTCAGCCAACCTTGTAAAAATACAGAGGCTAAATAATGCTAATACGGTCTCAGAGCACTTTTTATTTTAGTCATAATGATCAAACTTTCAGGACTGAACTGGAAGAAGGGGAAGCTCAGTTTTCCTTTTGGTTTGACAGAGGAGAAATCACTTGTAGATTCACCATCTGTCTCTGACTCTTTCCTTTTAAGTCTTCCTGCTGCTAACTAGCTATCCATGTTGATTGTCTAGTTTTTACCATGGATGTGATCTTTTAATGCACAGTCAAACTGAGATAGCAAACAGATATACGATGTGGTCCGGTGACAATAACATAAAAGTTCCTGTCATTGACTTATCACAGTGATCACATACAAGAAGAAAATATATTTAATGCTTTTAAAGATTGTTTTGTTTTAAAACAATTAAATGTAGCCTACATTTTTTAATATAATAATTATAATAATAATAATAATACATTTTATTTAAAGGCCCCTTTCTTGGCACTCAAGGACACCGTACAAAGTTACACAAATTGAGATTAAAAACACATTAAGAAGAAGCAACAATAAAAATGAAATATAAAAATAAAAACAATACAAAAGTGACAGAGCAATTGGCATGAGATGGAAAAGGCAGTTTTAAACAGATGTGCTTTGAGTTGTGATTTGAAATGGGGGAATGAATGGATATTTCTGAGTTGGGGTGGTAGTAGATTCCAGAGGCGGTGAGCAGAGCGGCTGAATGCTCTACTCCCCATGGTGGTGAGACGGGCGGAGGGGACAGACAGGTGTGTGGAGGAAGATGATCTGAGGGAGCGGGAGG
>NW_019525128.1:1266562-1318631 GCF_002814215.2 Seriola lalandi dorsalis | reverse complement strand
GGCCTTAAATGTTAATAGAAGGACTTTGAAATGAATACGGAACTGAACCGGTAGCCAGTGGAGCTGTTGGAGGGCAGGAGTGATGTGGTGGATGGAGGGGGTACGATTAATGATACGGGCAGCTGAGTTCTGGACCAATTGAAGTTTATGGAGGGATTTAAGAGGGAGGCCGAAGAGGAGAGAGTTACAGTAATCCAGATGGGAAGTGACATAATAACATCTCTTCACCAAAATTGTACTGTTTTGCAAATGATTTGTCAGCCCACGGCCCAAAGTGTAACCATTGCCTTACACTAACTCGCAGAAAGAAAGAGTTTGTCCCAGAATGTCAGACTTTTCATTTAAAACACACTTTGACTCATTGTCCTAACATTCTTCTGCAGGTGTTTGTCTCTGTGTGATTTTTATGGAGATTAACCAACATGTAAATCTACTGAGGAAGGACTGCACAAACAACAGGATGAGGCTGGTTCAGAGAAGTTACTGAAGTCACAAGGTCAGTTCTGCTGCTCTCGATAAAAATATGTAATAACCTGATCTTAATCAGTTATTTTGTATTTTGTCTCTCATTTAAAATATGTGAATTGTTGACAGGTGCATAATTTCTATTCAGTTGGGTCAAGTTGCATCTAAAAGATTTGTCAAGTATTATCCATATATTACTCTGTTTAAATAGTGATTTAAAAAAACATACAGTTAAAATGTATAAGTAATACTTTTAAAAATGGTTCAGTTCATTATCAAAAGAAAAGCATAATTGGAGAATTAATGACCTGGATGTTTTTGTCTTCCGGTTGACCTCTGTGGGTGTTCACGTGGGGTTACGGGAAAAAAAGAGACGGACGAATGGGCTAGAGAAAAGAGCTGCTTTTGTGGGAGAGTCATTGCCGACGTTTTTTTTGGTTATTGTGGTTTTCATGTTGGACTGTGTAAATCTGGCTACTGAAGAAAAAGCTCAGAGGTGACTTTACCAGAGTTTGGACAGTTTATTTATAACGTGTTTTTCCGGCTACCGAGAGCGTCGAGTTAGCCACGTTAGCTCATCACAGTTGCCGCCGTCGAGGGAGAGCGGTCGGACATCACTTCATCTGCACAGACGAGAGGAGGAGACGGGTCGGGAAGAGCTGCAGCGGTCGTCGCGGACGTTTTGCTGAGGCTGGAGACCATCTGCTTGCTGTCTGCTGCTGTTGGGAGTGTGGAGGCTGCTGCTAATTGTTGCGGGCTGAGCCAGGCCTGACGAGGAGGATTTTTGCGGAGGTGGTAGGAGCTGTTTCATCTCTTCTAATGGAGGTAAACAGTACTGCGTCCTGTTTTTCATGAGCTCCAACATAAAGCGCGCCAACGAACTAATGCAAGCTTGCCAAAAAGACCAGATAATAAACACAGAGTGCACTCAGGTTGTTTAAACTAGCAGACTGAGAAAATAAAATCCCGGGTCAATTTTATTTTGGGGTTTTCCTTGTTTATTTTCCATACAATGTTTATTATTTTCTAATGTGGAAGATTTATTGTGTCCTTTAATACAAGACTGAAAGACTGAGAAACTGTGTTGTACTATTATTTGTCAATTCATACAGTGAGTATCTGAGTAAGATAATTCATACGTCTTGCAGTAATCTCATTTGGTTGTCAAAGCCAGGGTTATTCCCTCAGCCTCTCATTGAGTATTATAAAAGAGTGAGGATCATTGTTTACCCTAGACATGTTAACTATACAATGAGATGTCCCGTTCGCCACTTAATTGATTATTGGAGATAAAAAGAGGTGAATGCTATAATAAATATATCTGAAAGCGTTCCTCATATCACGAGCCGGTGGCGAAAGGGTTACAAATACAATAATAGCTATTATTATTAATGAACATGTACTTATTTAAATGAACAGGCATGAGGTGTTCATTTAACTTCAATGTAAGTTGACACTGATTATGACTGGCTGCTGCACTGTTTTGTTTATTTATTTATGTAATGAATTTGACTGCATTGCCTTTCTACTTTAATTCTGTTTTTTACTCTTGTGAATCATCAGTTATATTGACACATTTACCTGCTGCAGTCTGACCTGTTGTGGAAGTTTCCTGTGCTCAGACCAGCTCATGTGAATCTGGTCAGTAACTGTCACAATCCACTTTGCTGTTCTCCTGCTGTGGTGGAAATTTCCACTCACTCACCCTCTGGCCACACCTCATCAGCCAAATCTGCCACACCTGGTGTTCCGAGCTGAGTCTCATTAGCCATTACCTAGCCACTTTATAAGCAGCTCTGTTTCATTCACTCAGTGCCAGATTATCTGCGCTTCATGCCTGACCTTCCAGCACTAACCTGTGGACTGACTTCCCGGTACTGACTCGGCTCGCCTCTGATCTTCTCTTCTCGTCTCTGCCCCGGCAAACACTACAGCCTTCCGTTCCTGATCACGAGTTTTGCCTGAGTTTTCTGGTCTCCGTCTGCTTGTGGCTGTGTGGTGTTTCACCACTTCAGTTTTCCCTGTCCTGCTGGTTCGTCGATCCTCTGCCTGTCCCCAACAATCCTTCTGTTGTTCCCTCTGGATTCATCTGCATCGCTGCCTGTCCACCGGTTCTCGACCCTGCTTATATCCTCATCAAGCCTGCCTGCCCCCTTGGTCCAGTGGTAACTCATTCGCCTGCCACTCAGGAACCGCACAGGGACTGATGGGCTTGCGGCAAGGGGACAGGACAGTGGCCGACTACTCCATCGACTTCCGCACCAGATCCAGTCTGAGCAGCTGGAACTCTGCTGCCCTGGTTGACACCTTTCTCCACGGCCTGACTGAGTACATCAAGGATGAGCTGGTCTCTCACGAGGTTCCCTCCACACTTGACGGTGTCATCGAGCTAGCCATCCGGATTGACCTCCGCATCCAGGCTCGCAGAGGAGAGACGACAGGGGGCTTTCCACCACCAGTCGCCAGCCCAGTTCAGAGGGGGTTCCACCAGTTCATCTTCCTCACCAGGTCAGCAGATGGTAGAGTCTGAGCCAATGCAGTTGGACCGCACCTCCCTCACCCCTGAGGAATGGGAACGTCGACGCCGCTCCAACCTCTGTATGTACTGCGGGAAGGAAGGCCACTTCGTGTCAACCTGCCCAGCAAAAGGCAAGGCTCGCCCATAGTTGGGGAGATACGGGTGAGCCCAACTACACTAGCTCCTCACAACCAAAGAACCTTCCTCTCATGTCTTCTGCTTTCGAACTGCTTCAGGGGGCCAACATCTTCACTAAGCTTGACCTTCGCAACGCTTATCACCTGGTCCGCATCAGAGAGGGAGACGAGTGGAAGACGGCATTCAACACTCCGGCGGGGCATTATGAATACCTTGTAATGCCCTTCGGCCTCACCATCATCCTCATCTTCTCCAAGGCCCGGGAAGAACATGTCCACCACGTCCAGTCTGTGCTCCAGCACCTCCTTGAGAACTCTCTATTCATTAAGGCTGAGAAGTGTGAGTTCCATGCTTCTTCTGTTTCATTCCTGGGGTACATCGTGGCTAAAGGTAACCTCCAGATGGACCCGACTAAGGTTTCCGCAGTCACCTCCTGGCCTGTTCCTGATTTCTGTAAACAACTACAGCACTTCTTGGGGTTTGCCAACTTCTATCGTCGCTTCATCCGCAACTACAGTTCAGTGGCCGCTCCACTTACCGCCCTCACCAGCTCCAAGGTGCCTTTCCAGTGGCCCCCTGCTGCCAACAAGGCATTCCAGACTCTGAAATCCAGATTTACCTCAGCGCCCATCCTCCAGATACCGGACCCTGATCGCCAGTTTGTGGTGGAGGTGGATGCCTCTGACGTGGGGGTGGGAGCAGTCCTGTCCCAAAGGTCTGACTTTGACCAGAAGCTCCACCCCTGCGCCTTCTTCTCTCGGCGACTGTCTCCTGCTGAGAAAAATTATGACATTGGGAACAGAGAGTTGCTGGCAGTGAAGATGGCCCTAGAAGAGTGGCGGCATTGGTTGGAGGGCGCCAAGGAACCCTTCTTGGTTTGGACTGACCACAAAAACCTTGAATACATCCGCACTGCCAAGAGACTGAACTCTCGCCAGGCCCGCTGGTCCCTTTTCTTCACCCGCTTCCACTTTACTCTCTCCTATCGTGCAGGGTCCCGCAACGCCAAGCCTGATGCTCTGTCACGGCAGTTACAGAAGAGAGAAGAATCTGCTGAGGGGTGTGCTTCCATCCTTCCTCCTCCCTGTGTCATTGCCACCCTCACCTGGGACATTGAGGAGAGAGTGAGGGCCGCCACCGAGGGTCAGCCTGGTCCCAGTGCCTGTCCACCCAACTACCTGTACGTCCCGGAAGTCCTGAGGTCAGAAGTTCTGCAATGGGCTCACGCCTCCAAGCTCACCTGCCATCCAGGTTCCAACCCGCAACTTTGTCAAGGCTTGCCCCATCTGCAACCAGCACAAGACTTCCCATCAGGCCCCTGCAGGACTTCTTCAACCTCTGCCAGTCCCACATCGACCCTGGTCCCACATCTCCTTGGACTTTGTCACAGGCCTTCCACCCTCCGACGGTAACACAGTCATCCTCACAGTGGTTGACCGCTTCAGTAAGATGGCCCACTTTGTGCCACTGTCCAAGTTACCATCGGCCAAGGAGACTGCTCAACTGGTCCTGTTCCATGTCTTTCATCTTCACGGCCTCCCTGTTGATGTGGTGTCCGACCGCGGTCCTCAGTTCTCCTCCATTTTTTGGAAAGAATTCTGCAGCCAGATGGGGGCCATGGCCAGTCTCTCCTCGGGGTTCCACCCCCAGTCTAATGGGCAGACAGAGCGGATGAATCAGGAGATGGAGACAGCCCTCCGTTGCATGGTGTCCCAGAACCCATCCTCCTGGTCCCAGCAGCTCCTATGGGTGGAGTACGCCCACAACTCCCTCACCAGCTCCGCCACAGGGCTCTCTCCTTTCCAGTGTGTCTATGGCTATCAGCCTCCGCTTTTCCCGGCCTTGGAAAGAGAGGTCTCCTGCCCGTCAGCCCAAGCCTTCGCCCGTCGCTGTCGCAGAACCTGGGCCCAGGCACGCACCACCCTCCAGCGCTCTGTTAGTCGCTATGCTGCCTCGGCCAACTGGCGACGTTCTCCAGCCCCAGTCTACCAGGTTGGCCAGAAGGTGTGTCTCTCCACCCGAGACCTGCCTCTCCGGGTAGAATCCAAGAAGCTGGCACCCAGGTTCGTCGGTCCATTCCCCATCCAGAGGATCATCAGTCCGACGGCGGTGAGACTGAGTCTTCCACGCTCCATGCGCATCCACCCCACTTACCATGTGTCTAAGGTGAAGCCGGTCCACGAGAGTCCTTTGTCACCAGCTGTCCCGCCTCCTCCTCCTCCTCGCCTCATCGATGGGGGTCCAGCCTTCTCTGTGCGACGCTTGGTCCGGTCCGGTCCCGTTGTCGGGGGAGAGGACTTCAGTACCTAGTTGACTGGGAGGGCTACGGTCCGGAGGAGAGATCCTGGGTTCCTGCTCGCCACATTCTCGATCCAGATCTTATTACTAACTTCCATCGTCGCCACCCAGACCAGCCCTGCAGCACGACTACACCATTGAGGGGTCACTGTCCGACGGTTCGTGCCTGCTCACCCTGAAGAGGATTCCACTGCAGAAGGGCTGTCGGTTAACGAGAACTCCACCAACTCTGACCACTCCAACCATCCAGCTGAGGAGATGGACTGGTCCAGCTCTGAGGAGTTTTGCCCCGGCAAACACTACAGCCTTCCGTTCCTGACCACGAGTTTTGCCTGTGAGTTTTCTGGTCTCCGTCTGCTTGTTGCTGTGTGGTGTTTCACCACTTCAGTTTTCCCTGTCCTGCTGGTTCGTCGATCCTCTGCCTGTCCCCAACAATCCTTTTGTTGTTCCCTCTGGATTCACCTGCATCGCTGCCTGTCCACCGGTTCTCGACCCTGCTTATATCCTCGGCAAGCCTGCCTGCCACCTTGGTCCAGTGGTAACTCATTCACCTGCCACACAGGAGACCTGGGTTCAAGTCCCACCTTAGCGCTTGCTTTTCAAGCTAAGTATCAGCGCTGCTGCAAGAACTGTGTATATTGACCTGCTTTGAGTGCAATAAAGACCATTACTTCTTCTACTGAGAGTTTGTGTTGCATTTGGGTCCTGCCACTCCCCGTGACAAGTAACAGCACATCAACCTGAATAAACAGGTTTCTCTATGTACATCACAAATATGATTACCAAGAAAAAATGAAGATGTCTTATAGACCTTGAGTGTCTGAGAGTGAGTTCAGAATCTGGTTGGCAGGTTTGGGTCTTTCTCTTTACCTGTACAGTTGTTGTTGTGGAGCTTGTAACCATGGTGACAGACACAGCGGTAGCTTCCGGCTGTGTTTTCACAGCGACCGTTGGCGCAGGGAGCCTGGCGGCATTCGTCGATGTCTGCAGATAGTCACAACAGCAGAATGATGAGAGAAGCAGCTTGTGACTGTGGACACAATCATTCATCATCATCAGGCAGGAAACAGCTGTCTGACACAGCTTGTTGTCATGTGATTGATGATTCACTGTCACTTCATGAGGTGTCTGATTGTCCTGCGTGAGGATTGAGTGATTCAACACAACACATGTTGTGCAGCTCATTTGATTAGTTGATTGACATTTCATGATCAACATTAAATTAATCAGCAACTATTTTGATAATCAATTTGGCAAAATGGCAAAATGTGATGCTTTCAGCGTCTGAAATGTTGGAATTTAAATTTAAATTTAATTATCTTTATATTTTTGCTGTTGCTGGAACAAAACAAGATATTTGATCAGGTCACTGTGGGATACTGTCTTCTGATGTTTCATCCCATGAATGATTGATCAGTTAATTAAGAAAATGAGAGGTACATTAATTGATAATGAAAAAAAACACTTACACATGACAGGTGGGTGTTACCTGTACAGAGCCTGTTGAGTAGTCCATATCCAGGCTGACAGGACGCGCAGCGATACGAACCAGGACTGTTGATACACTCCTGACCTGGACACTGCAGAGGGTCTTCACACTCATCCACATCTGAAACACACACACACAAACACACACACACACGTTTATACACATTTTTGCCACTGTCAGCTGGATCACTGTGTTAAACTGAGTGGACACTACAGGACTCAGATTTCAGCCAATACTATCTCTACCTCCACTCAGACTACTTCCAGGTCACATCCCTGTTTATCCAGTCATAGAAACTATGAACCATTTCGGTGAAATTTTGTCATAATTGCTGTGAAGTCTTGAGTTATGGCTAAAAGGTGTTTTGTGAGGTCACACTGACCTTGACCTTTGACCATAAACCACCAAAATCTAATCAGTACATCCTTCAGTCCAAGTGAATGTTTGCACATAAAAACAATCAAACTTTAAAAGTACTGTATTCAAAATTTTACAGAAGTATATTAATGTAATTTACTCTAATACACTGTACCTAAGTACAATTTTGAGGTATTTGTACTGTATTTGAGTATTTCTATTTTCTGCTACTTTATATTTCTACTCCACTTCACTTCATACAGAGATATTTTTAATGCTCTAAATTTCTTTGAAATCTTTAATTATTTGAAGATTAAGATTAATAAAACAAAATATCATCAACAAATCAATTACAATGTCTTATTTTAGGTTAAGATAAGACTGTATGGATCTTGGGAGGATTCAGAAGCTGCCCAGCACTTTATCATCTGCAACAATAAAGTGATCAACACATTAATGCATCAATAATCACAATACAATGATATACTGTACTAATATACTACATGAGATGGACCAAATTGCTATATCATATTATATTATATTATATTATATTGTATTATTGTATTTCTACAGTGTGGTACTGCTACTTTTATCTACCAGGTTTTATTAACAAAACCTCCTTGCAGCAGCAAAAGTCTTTATACAGAATGATCCCTTTCAATGTGCTATAATATTATGATTGTCATTTTTGATTATTTTTGATGCATTAACTTTTAACTGTCATTTTCATTTTTACATGTAAGGTGCATGATCGCATTGTTTAATCTGTGACAATACATCACATTTTAAAAGTTGTTCATATGTTTTTGAAGTGAAAATTAATTCCAGCTGGCAATGTTAGAGGTATCAGTTAACATCAAAATGAAAAATACTCAAGTAAAGTACAAGTACTTCAAAAGCATTGGCATTGGCTAATTAACATTGGTATCAGTACCACTACCTGGCACTTGGCCTCTCAGCCACTAGCTACTTTGACTATCCTAATTCTAATCATCCTCATTCTAAATCACAATGTGTGCTGTGCAGTCTGCCTATTGTATCTTTGGTTTACTGGTCATTGTGACAATAAATATACTTAATATATATATATATATATATATATATACATATATATATATATATATATATATATACCTATTTACTTTGACTATCGTAATTTTAGATTCTGTTTTGACTTGAAAGACTTTTTCATCTGGGACAGATAATCAAGTCTATTAGTCTGCATCAGGCTTTAGTGCTACCAATAAATCCTTACCTGTGCAGGTGTTGCCGGTGAGTCTGTAACCAAGGCGACAGACACATCTGTAGCTGCCTGGCATGTTTTCACAGCGCCCGTTCCTGCAGGGGTTCAGCTGACACTCGTCAATGTCTGAGGGCAAGAGAGAGAGAGAGGGAAGGAGAGAGCGAGCTGCTGTTGTTACTGTGTGATGCAGCACAAACAGTCTGAACACATGACAAACCAACAGGAAGTCCACGTCACCTTGACAACCGGTCTGCTGGCTGCTGCTCCTGTATCCGGACGGACACACACATCTGTAGCTTCCCATGGTGTTCACACACTCTCCCACTGAACACACACCTGGAGACTGCACACACTCATTCACATCTACACACACACACACACATACACACACACACACACACACACACACACACACACACACACACACACAAACACTCAGAGTTATTAACAGACATGAACACACACCAGTATGTACAATTATTTATCTCTGTGTGACACTGACACAGCTTTGAAGGACTGTGTTGAACAAATGAGCTCTATATAGATGATACAGTTGCCAAAAAAATTATATTACAATCAATTATAAAATAAAAAAATATTTGTTAATTAGAATTTATGTAAATTTTTTGACACTTTTAACACTTTAAAGAAAATACTTGTTAAGTTCATTTAACTCAAAATAGAAACATAGAAAAATGTTTCAGATGTTTGGAAGAATTTCCTTATCTACCTGGAAACCAGAACCTGTATATGTATCAATATCAATATATAGATATCTGAAAATTATCGGTAAAATATCAGACAAAAATGTGTGAAGTAGCTGCTCGAAATATCAGTAATATAGCTGAAAAATATTAGTGAAATATCTGAAAAAATAAATCAGTAAACTATCCAAATATTATTGTGTATGTGTGTGTGTGTGTGTGTGTGTGTGTGTGTGTGTGTGTCTCACCTTGGCAGTGTGTGTGCTGAGAGTTGGGCTGGTATCCCTGATAACACACACAGGTGTGTTTCCCACCTGGCTGATCCACACAGCGGCCACGCCCACACACCCCTGGTCTGCTCTCGCACATACCTCGCACTGCTGTTGCAAAAAAAAACAGGAATTAAATTATGATACATTATTCAGATTAGTACAGTTGTCTGTTTGTTAACCTGGGGGGTGGGCTGAGACGTTGTGAGTGTGCAGTAACTGTGTGTGTGTGTGTGTGTGTGTGTGTGTGTTACTGCTTTACTAACTAAACACTAATGCAGAAGTTGTTTTAACGTATAAACAATTTTAGAAAACAGAACTGAGGACACCCTGGTGGTATGGATCCAGCAGGAGGACCTTCAAACATCTGTCCTTTCTGCTCCAGCTGTGCTTGTGTCTGCTGGTACTCACTCTGGACTCTGGTCGGTCTGCTGGTCGGGCTGACAGGTGGTCTGTTCTGCAGAGGAGGGAGTTCTGCGCTGGTTCTTGAGCCATGCTCGGGGCTCTGTGGCTGGGCCGGAGCGGGGAGCGAGTCCCCTCTGGCTGGTGGATGGTCTGGTCGGGACACAGTGGAGGGACGAGCACCTGCTGAGACCAGAAAATACACAATAAAAACATAACAAAAAAACGTAGGGAAAAAAGTAGTGATAGTTCAATTAATAGGTCAGCTGATTAATAGGTCAGCTGATTCATTCATTCATTCATCTGGTAGTGTGACTCCTATCCTGCTGTTATCTGCTGCTCTCAGAGCCTCTGTTACCTTGACTCCCGGTGGACGGAGGCTGTGGTCTTGGTTGTTTTGTGAATGATGGAGCAGATTCAGGAAAGCTCTGCTGGGTCCCAGTTCTGCCAGGAGTCTGGGGTTTGACGTGGGTGCCTGTGGTGTCGGTGCTGCCAGGCTGTACTGGTCTGTAGGGGGGAGAGCCAGCGGCCGGGCGGGTCTGAGGCTGAGACGGAGGCTGAGGCGGAGGCCGGGGTTGAGGCTGAGGTAGACTGGGTCTAGTCTGGATACTGCTAGTGCCAGTTGATCCAGCGCTGGAGCCAACACCCGAAGCAGAGTCCAGTAAAGTACTTGCTCCACCAGCTGTCGCTCCAGAGGTCGAAGGTTTCTGCTGAGACCTGGAGGATCCGCTGCTACTGGCACCGGAATCAGGACCTGAGAGGGGGTGGAAGCAGATGAAGTATAGATGAATGGTTTGTGCAGGGGTCCTGAGTAATCAGTTTACAGCTAAGTCTCATAGAAATCCAGTCCAGCAAAGCCTCGACCCTCATCTGAGTCAAACAAGAGTTTTAGAGGCTGGGTCACTGTTTTCAGGGCTCCAGACTTGCTTTGTACATTAGTTGCATCGGACTTTTACTTGTAATGGAGTATATTTACATTACTGTCTTAGTGCTTTTACTTAAGTTAAGAATCTGAATACTTCCTCCACCACTGATCTACATGTGGTGGAGCAACCTCCACTGATGATGTCAGGTCTGTGGTGGGCCTCTAAGGTCAATGGAGAGTTGTAACTAAAATCACTTCCTCGTGGTTACTGAGATAATGTGTCAACAAGAATGGGACAGAAGGACAACCTGAAAACAGTGTGGCCAGCTCTGGCTGTCACTGGCAACAGGCGTAACAAGCACTGAAACTTTTTTGTTGATGAAAAAACAATCAATAATTCTCTTAATTTTGAATTAGCAGTGTGTTTTATGGCTGTGATGTCCCTTGAGGAGGAGCACAGGGCAGAGAAGACTCTCAGGGTCAGAGCCAATCAGAGGCAGAGTGCGGACGCCTGGGAAAAAAATAACACTACACACAGACCGATTAAATGTCAGGCACACTGGTGAAGATGTTTAGGTTCTGGTTGCACTCTGGAGCCCTGGCCTATCATATAAAGTCAATGCAAACTTGGGGGACTCAATGCTGGAACAATTATATGTTTGGGATTTTTGCTTGAAAAACGACTAAAACTCAAAGATATTTTCAGTCCAGACCAAAGTGTTGGAGCGACCCATCAAGATTATCTTTATTATTAATTAATCTAAAGATTATTTTCTTAATTAATAGATTGGTTTATAAAATGTGATAAACTGCCCATCACAGTTTTTTGTGAAGTGATAAGAAAGATATTCACATTATTATGACAGGGGACTAAAGGAAACCAGAAAATATTCACAGTTAAGAAGCAGTTTCTTCAAAAATGATAATGATTAATTTTCCGTTGATCAGAGTAATCGATTAATCAAATAAACCACCGTCACCTTTCAAAGCCACCAGCAAAACAATTCCATGACATGAGAAAGATCAGAACAGGACCTCAGAAACTGAACCCCAGTCTTAAATAAAAACGTGTTAAAACACACAGGTGGTGTTGTTATCGACACACAGTATGTTTCAGGCTGGTATACGGTACACTGTAAGCAATTGCTGTAAATTTACAGCCAATTTTCAACACTAAAATACTGTTTTCATGTTTAACAGTTTAGTACTGTAGTTAGCAATGCATTGTGGGCTTCTTAACTTGGAGCAACAAGACAGAGGCCGTAAACAGTATGCTGATGTTTTAAATTACAGGACACTACAGTATTTTTGGGATATTTTCCAGAAGAGGACGGACAATTTAGTGGACATGTGCTGCATATCATCGGACTTCATCACCATCATTCCGGTCTTGCATCTACAAAATTAAACGGTAAATGAATTAAAATCTTATTTTCTTTGCCTGTGTGGGGGCTATCTTATTGATATTGCCAAGAATGTTTGATATAACGCTCAGGAGTTTGTCTCGTTATACAGTGATGCTTAGATTTGAATAGGCTAGCCGAAACAATATTAGGACTTTGTTTTTTGTTGTTGTTTAATCTTGGTCTGCATCCGAGGAGCAGCACCTGTTAAGGAGAGGCCAACATTATATCTTGCCCGGTGGTTAACGATTTATTTCAACCAAACCATAGGATTTTTGGAACATCGCCTAGAGATAGTTTTGGTGAGTTTTATTTTGTTTGTGTCGACTTTTAATGAAGTGTGTTTTAGAATGAGCTAACGGAATCAAGCTAGTTCGGTGAAAGAGACACTTGAATACTCAAGGCTTATATGGTTGTATTTTTCCGTTTAAAACGGAAAATTGCTGTGAAAATATTGACTTTCTGTACTCTTTGTAAATGCATTTTGTTTATTTCTCTGTCACTGTGCGCTTCACATATCCTAACGTTAGTTCTCCCAACTCTGTATATGATTTGTCAAACCGTTTTGCATCAGCTGTGGCTTTTCTTTCATAATCTTAACATTGCAACTCAGTTAAGGTTAAACATTTCAGCGTTAAGACTGATACGGTGGCACTAAAAAGCAGCCGGAAATTATCTTCCTGCTTGACATATAAAGCAATTGTCTATAGCCCTGAGAATAATGAAGTTCTAATATTGATTGCATTTAAGACTGATATTTTAGGAAACTGCGAAATTGAGTTATTGTTTTATCTACTGTGCCTGTCTACAGTAAACTGTGAGATGTTAAAGTAACAAGTTAAACAGAATATTATTGTAATTTCCAAATAATCATAAAAATATGCTGCATTTTTTTTTTTTACTGTATTCGACTGAAATCATTTAACAGTTTGAATACAGAAATATACTGTATTTCTGGTTTACAGACTACTACTGTAAAGTCAATTTACAGTATGAATACCGTAAAATTACAGTATATTGCTGGCGTCCCTGCTGCCAGCTCTTTACTGTTATTTTACAGGAACATTATTTACAGTGTAGCTACCCTGGTTCTCCTGGTTCTCCTGGCTGCCGTGGGGTACCAGTGGGGCTCCTCGTCCCCCCAGCTGTTGGGTTACTCTCTGGTTGAACTGCAGGGCTGAAGCTGAGTAATGATAACCAGGACCGGCTGGACAGATCTCCTTAAAGGCCACTGCAGGCAGAGACAGAGGGAGAAGTGATAACGCATCTCAGTTAATATAGAAAGAGTCATCACCTGAAACAGAGACAGAACCAGAGCCTTCATGTCCGGATTTATAGAAACTCACTCATTTCGTCTACAGCACGGAGGGCGATTATAATTAACTCTTGTCTGGTTTTCAGTTAAACCACTGCAGCACAAGAACCAGGAAGACTAAACTCACTATTCCTGTTCTTCCAGTTAGCTACAGAATACTGTAAATTCTCCTTTGAAAGCTGGTACTCAGATAACAGCCCTTGAACAAATAAGAGGCTAAAAAAAAAAAAAAAAAAACACACACATTGAAGGTGAAATTACTTGTACCTGTATAAAGTCCACAGCTCTAACACATCACACACATCTAACCCTAACCCTAACTCACCTCACCTCTTCTCTAACAGAATGAATGTTTTCATACTCTCAGTTACATTGTTAACATATCATTTCTTCTTTGCCCTGCTCCTGATTATGTTACCATCAACAAAATGTAACACTTCCTGATGCTTTTTCACATTAAAAGCCTACTGATAAAAGGAAGGCTGTAGGACTTTTAATTTGAAAATACTGAAGCAATGTTAAGTTTCATTCATGTTAGAATGCCTGACATGACTTTTGCTGTGCTGGTGAATTATTGCATTGTAAATAAAATTACTTGTGGATTTTAAATAACTTCTGCTGCTTTGTAACCACTGCTCGAAGGGTCTATCTAAGTTTTCTCTGCTGCTGCTGAAAATGGTTTCTTGCAGAGAGCAGATGGTAGTGGTTGTCACATGACAAGAGCTTCAGCGATTGTTGTCTTTATGATACAAGAAGTTACAACACGTCCTCTTAGCAGCTTCGTCTTCAGGGCAGACTGGACTCTACAGTGAGTCGCTATCGGACCGTGATGAGATGGGCCAGGGCTAGCTGGTTAGCATGCTAACTTTAGTAGAAGAAAAGACGTGATAGAGACAAGAGTTAACATTGGTGTTTGTTTACACCTCTGGAGACAGCTGTTGGTAAGTAAAGGAATGAAGTTTGATTCTGAACTCACACTTCTTCTACACTGGTGAGTAAATAGCTGCTAATGCAAATAGCAGAATTGACAAATAGCTCCTTTGAAGTACAGAAACACCTCAGGTCTGTATGATCTTTAGGAAGCAGTCAGTAACAACAATATTGGACAAATTAAAAAGTTAATGACCTGATGATGGTGCTGGATGAAAAGTCAGAGGATGATCAAAGTTATTACAGTTCTTCATCAGGGGAACATGAACAACTGAACCATATTTCATTACTCTCTGATAGCTGCTGAGATTATTCAGTCTGAATTGGTGGACCAGTAACACACAATTTATAGTCGGCACTTTTGAGGCGTGAAAACATTGAATGAACAAATTGCCAATCTGGATCTATTGCTTTTAAAACAGGATAAATTAAACACACTATTATCAGATGGACTGAATGAAGAGCTGAACTTTCAATAATTTTGATACAATATGATAGAAATAACACTGGAATAGGATTTATAGTTTGTTCTTTTGGTTTGATTTGTTTGGATTTTACCATGTGATAAAGCCTAAAGTGTGAAGCAAAGAAAGGAAACAATACGGGTGACATGATGAAGGCTCAATTACTGAATGATGCAGTTATCCTACAGTATAGTTTGAAAATGTATATAAAATGGTTTTTAACTGTTATTCCGGTTTGACCCGTGATAAGGGCAAAAGCTTTTGATTCAGCCAAATGATGTTTGAAAAAAGAAGTAGTCTGAGTTCCCCTGCTACCAGCTCCAGGACTGATCTGATCTGAGTTGAGCTGATTCATGATTTGATATATTTTCCATGGTCCTGCTTTGCTGCGGTGCGAAATGTTCTGCAGATAAGAACTGGTCTGCAGTCTCTTGCCCATGGCATTAAATTATCAGTCGGCTAGTAGGTTAATGGGTTAGCTTCCCTACTCACCAAGTGCGAGCTAACCAACCTGAACCAAAGTAAGGACACCTCTGGCAGTCGGGTCCCCAAGCTTTGCCGACTCGGCTGCAGCAGCATATCTGTTTGGTGATGTTCCTGAGGATGGGCAAGGAGCAGGAGGATGGACCCTGACCTGAGCCCAGGACCCGGTGACACTGACCCTTCTCCTCTGATATCACACTCTGGGCTGTGGAGGACACACAGAAGAAGATAGGAAACGTGTTATAAGAAGAAACCCCGGAGCTCGTCTGGGATCCAAACAGACTTGGGGCTGAGGCATCGGCAGAGCGTGGCATGCAGAATCAATTCATGCTGTTCTCGGATCTGTTCAGGCTGAAATCAACAGAGACATCCAAACAGAGCAGCCTCGACAGAGACTCAACACAGATCAAGCAAGCTCAGACATTTCCAGAGGTTTGACTGCAGGAAAAATGATGCAGCAACATCAACAGAGATCTCGTCCATGAGGCAAAAACCGTTCATTAAAACAGAGAGTAAAGGTGGTATGTGCAGCATCTTGTATTGATATCACAGGATGGTAGGCTCTCAACTATTTGACTGATGTTAGTTCATATTTTAATGTGTTTATCTCTCTGACTCTGAACTCCCTGGCAGCACGGTAGAGCTTCTTGAACCAAACAACAAAAATACAAATTAGCGAGCCTACGCAAATTTTCCTGAACTGCAACGGCAGTGACCATGACAAGATCATGGAAAATGCTGAAATGTATAGTGCGGCAGTCATGGATCCATTAATGAATGGGTACAAGCCCAGGGACCAAATATATTAGGGACACCCTAGTCTTCACCTTCAAAAAAAATACACATGAAACTAAGAAGAGACACAAAACCACTACAGAGACTCAAAAGAACCACAAAGAGAAAGAAAGAATCTACAGTACAAAGACATGTAAGATGAACATACATATACACAAAAAAAAACACAAAGCGACACAAAACCACCACAAAAAGACTCAAAACAACAAGACAGCAAGACTCAAGACAACCACAAAGAGACACAAGATGACCACAAAGAGACACACAGAAACTACAAAGAAACATAAGATGACCATACACATACACAAAAGACACATAACCACTGCAAAGAAACTCAAAAGAACCACAAAGAGACTCAGTAGGAGGGGTGGAGGCTTTTTTCATGTCCGTGCCCAGGGGAACACTTTGTTATAATCTGCCCATAGTAGCACTGGAGGAGAATAGTTGAATACTTGTTATATCAGTCACATAACAGTTTCTACCTACATTTTATCCAAAATTAGCCAACATCAGCTAATGGTCACTACACACCAAAAGATGTCATATCAGCAAAACTCCTGCCTGTGTTTCACAGAGGAGATCCGTTTTATTGCTTAGAATTTCAGCTTTTTTTACTTTATTTACATTCATTCATACATTCTCACATTAAAATATGGCATGTAGTTTGTTGTGCAATTAGTTGCTTGGATATTTTGACTCTGATCCAATCTATGAAAACATTGACATAATGATGGCAGTGGCTAAAATAAAACGGTAAGGAACTTAACATCAGATTGAACAGCAGCATTTCTCTGTCCTCTCTCTTCTCCTGTAACCACACCCAGCAGTGATGTCATAGTGTACTGACACACCCGGCAGTACACTTGTACATCACAGCAGCAAGGCTAGAAGATAAGGCACTCAAGTGCTCTTTAATGAAAGCCAACATAACAAAGACAAACAGAGATGTTCACTGAGACGACAAACAACATAAGTGACGACAAACTTAGCCAAGCAGCCAAGACAGCGTTAGACCCACAGGTTCAGTCAGGACGGCCGGAGCAACTGTCTCCTAGAAATTCCATTTATATACTACTTTAATTTGTTCAATTTATACCTGATATCAAATGTACAGTATTGTTTCATGGAAACCAAGTGCTGTACAAATTACATCTGAAACAACATAGAGAGGGAACAGTCTAATGAACACATCTAACAACATGTTTAATTAGTTTTCCTATAATAACTACAGGTCTGGTCACACCAGGTTCTAAAATGCTGAAAAAGATTCACTACAACTACTGTATTTGCTTCAGGGCCGAAGTCAACCAATGGAAATATTCCGCATGGAGTGACCTTTGACTTGTAAACTCATGTCACTGACTGAGCTGTGAGTAAGGAAGCTATCGTAGCTCATTATCTATCTTGTTTGTTTAAATGAACGTATAAATTTGTGAGAGTTTTATTGGGAGTTAGGTGACAGACTGTTTCTCTCTATAAAACTATGAACTGTCATTTATACACACTGTTTTTTTTCTTCTGTGCAGCACAAAACTGTCCACCTTCACTCCCTGGAAAAAAGATCCCACCAAACATAATTTTTCTTAAGAACGTAACTGACAAAACAAACAAGTCATATATAAATGTAGAGTCTAGGAGAAAAGCAAACTTACACAAACACACACCTGACAACCAGAGACCAAACAGACACACACACACACACACACACATATAATACACACCCCTCCACAGCAAGTCCAGACAGTTTGGAAGCAACACAGACAAAACATGAGTCAGACTTAATAAACCAGCGTTGAGCTTTGATTAATTAGAGCGTTGTCCTTGGTTACCAGGCAGACCAGCATCCTGCAGCGGACCCACCTCCTCCTCCTCCTCCTCCTCCTCCTCTTCCTCCTCCTCCTCCTTTTCAGTGAATGCCAGTCAGAATAAGCAGATCACCAGTCAGGCTTCATAAAAACCATCTGAGCACCAGCTTCCACTGATGTTCAGCAGAACAAAGAGTTCTACTGACCTCTAACAGAACAAAGAACCCACTTACAAAGACGTCCATTGACGTGCAGGGATTCAGAAGGATGGTGAGTGGACTTCTGCTGACTTTGACTTTTCTAAGTATTAAAGGGTCAGTGACATACTATAAATAAAGACAAAGTCCATGTCAGGACGAAGTTGTGGTGGATGGATGAATATGACACAGGAGCATGACGTTAGTTTAGCTTTTTATATTGTAACCATGACAACAAAGATCGTCTAATGTTGAGGAAGTACTTATTTTAACCCAAACCATGATCTTTTCCTAGACTTAACCAAGCCATGACCCTTATTATAGTAGCCATGGTGACAAATGTAGGTATGCTGCTGTTGGTACAGTCCACGCATTTAGTGTATCCCTGACAACCAAGGTCTGGTACACCTGCCATTGTAGGGGTGTTTTTTCAGGAGACCCACCTATGGGTCGTATCAAAGGGTTGAAAAAAAAACAACCTGTGTGGTTGTTCAGGTTGGAGGAGCTATTGCACAGGAAATGTACTAGTTGGTATATTGGGGGGGAAAATATTGCTACACAGCATCAGATTAATATTTTGGGTACCTTTTGTCAGCAGATCAGTTTTTTTGATCACCTAGGGGAGGCATCAGATTCGTCCAAGAGTCATTGTGCAGCAGGACAACAGGACAGTACAGGGTTGTATACAATCTGATGTTTTGTTTGTTCTGCTTTGTGCGCGATGAAGATCTCAATCAAAACCTTGTGCAGCAGTTTGTGGATTCTTTTTTTTCCCAACAGATTGTAGACAGTGAGCTGAGATGGATTCAGGAAGTCCTGGTCTGGAGTCTGCGTTATTCCTGATTTCATTCCCAAGCTGGCGGCAGCATCTACGTGTGTGTGTGTGTGTGTGTGTGTGTGTGTGTGTGTGTGTGTGCGTGTGTCTTACTTACAGATGCAGATTCCATGTGAGGCATCAAGGATGAACCCCGCCCTACACACACAGCTATAGCTCCCCCTGGTGTTCACACAGATCCCGTTCTCACACAGCCCTGGCTGAAGGCACTCATTCACATCTACACACACACATTTACACACAACGCATGAACAATAGCCAACTGTGTAAGAGACTCTGCATTTATTTTAAAATGTGGGTGTAAGGAACATTTGGACAGAATAAGTGAGATTAATGAGATTTGTAATAAGACAAAACTTAATATCAAGTTGATTCTGAAGTGAGTTTAATTTCTGAAAATGATGTGAAATTGAATCTTCTTGAAGAAAATAGATGTGTGTGTCCAGTTTATCCTCTTAGTGTGATGTTGGTGCTGAAGAGGAGGATCAGCTCTGTCAGGTCTGTCATTTGTTATTGAGGGTGTTGTAAACGCTGACACTTTTCAGTCATATTACTGTGTGTCTTGTAATTTAAAAGGTATGACAGATAAGAACACATTCATTCATGCACAATAACACACACACACATGCACGTGGACATACATACTGCTATCACACACTCACAACATGAGCTCAAACATGAAGCAGCTATGGTCTCTGTTGAGTTTGTAACACTGAGTTTGTTTAAATACACAATCAGGTTTCTGGAGAATCAACCATATCCTAGTTTCAGACATGAATAAGCAAAGTGGGCACTCTGATAGAAACCAGGACACAGATTATGTAGTATTCAGTCAGTAAAACAACAAATATGATGGTAAATGACGTGCTGATGACCAACACTCTGAAATAAAGAGAAGGTTAATAAAGAAATTATTGACTATTGTTGTTTATCATTAGCAGTAGAGTTTAAATCAGCCACACAACACTCTTCTAACCATTTGGATGAAAAAAAATAATAATAATAATAAAATAATAATTATATATAAATATATATATAATCCACCTATGAACAGTAACAATTTTTAACCTGTTTGTCAGGTTGCAGCTCCTCACACTCTGAAACCTGATGACTGAGACTCCACAGATTGTGTTGATATTTTATTAGTCCTGCTTTTCTTTGGTTTGATAGAGGAAGATAATTGAGAACTTGTTTTCATGACATTTTCATGTATATTCAAATCATGTTCTGTCAAAATTATTCTGCAATTATTCTGCAATGAATAACTTCAGTTGCCAATTCACTCTGGTTTCATGTTGCATCTCACCCACAGAGACCTGGTTGTAACAGTGTCTACTCATAATGAAAGCAGGAGGTTTCAGTGTCGGACTGTAGATCACATGTGTTTTTCAGAGGGCCACAGTTAGTAATGCATCCTGTGTAGACATTTGAAATATCTGTTCTGTCAGCAGCGGTGGAAGAAGTACTCAGTAGTACCAGTATACCAAAAATACCTTATTGGAATTAAAGTCCTGTAATCAAAATCCTGTTTAAGTAAAAGTACTGCAGTATTCTCAGCAAAATGTACTTGCAGAATTAAAAGTAAAAGTATGCGCTCCACTTTAAACTGTCTGCTGTCAGTGAGTTATGATTCTGAATGAAATCATCATATGATTGATCCTGAGTCATTTTGCTTTTGTAGCTGCTTTAACTACGTCATGTACACTTAGTTTAGTCCACTGGTTTGGTAATTTTACCAAGTTTGGCCTCAAACGATTTAATGGAACCATGTGAGAAGCTCAGAGGTGACGCCAGTCTTAAACACCTGAATCTGTAAAATGTAGAATATTTCTCCCTGAAATGTAGTGAGGTGCAAGTATAAATTGTATTAAGGAGAAACATTAAAGTAAAATACAAGTACCAATAGGTACACATTAACATACAGACTCTTCAACCTGAGCTATTGTCACCATCTGTCTGTGACCTCTAACCTAAAGTACTGTGCGTACGTGTGTGTGTGAGTGTATATGTGTGTGTGTCTGTGTGTGTGTGTGTGCGAAAAACTCACCGACACACTGTGTTCCATTGGCTTGCTCAAAACCAACAGGACAGCTACTGTTGCTTTCAACTGCTAATGATTAATGATGGAATATGAGACAGAGACAGAGGGAGGGGGGCAAAGAAAGAACAGATTAATAAACTGCACGACATCTGATCAGGATGTGAGTGTGAATGTGAATTTATACATATTTATTTCCCACAGTGTTATCCACTATAAACAGCTCTCACTCAGCTGGCTGTGTTAAGCATTCAGGGGTGAACCCCCCTCTAAGAAAACCTGTTGACCCTACTGGTTTCAATAACTAGACCTATCTGCAAATGACTGTTTCAGAGAAGCCTGTTTATTTAAAATTGGTTTAAAAAAGTTTCTAATGACCTATGACTTTCAGCTGAAGAAGGAGACTGTTTGATTTTCAATTCTGTCGATCTCAGATGATCGTTCTGTTTTATTGGATCCCCTTGAAAAGCGGCATCAGGGACACTGTCCCAGACTGGTTCAAATCCTGCTCAGCAAACACAATGTTTTTGGTCATGTCACTGATGCTTCCTCATGCTGACCTGTGGTGTTCCCCAAGGCTCCATCCTTAGCCCCCTCCTGTTCTGTATATATACAGTATGCTGCTGCTGGGACACATCTTTCATTCACACAATGTTCAATAGCACTGTTATGCAGATGACACAGAAATGTACAGTATCTCCTATTAAAGATCAGTGCGGAGGCCAACTTTCATTATTGACTATCTTGTCTGGCTGGAATAAAATGCTTCAAGTCCCAAAACCTTCTCCAGCTTAATGACAGACAAAACATCTTGACTCCCAGTCTACAAAAGTAAAACCCACAGCCAGAAACCTGGGTGTAATATCTGTGTGGGTTTGTGTGTCTTTATCACCTGAGGAGAATCTCAAAGATCAGTTGTTTTCTCACACGACCTGATCTTGAGAAGGTTGTACATGTTTTTATACTGTCAGGGTATCAAGTGTTTAAATCTGAAAAACGACCTCACACCTTAAGTTGGTACAAAATGCAGCTGCTTGGTTTTTAACAAACACTAGAAGATGGGATCTTATCACCCATGTGTTGGCCTCTATTCACTGGTTATTAGTCAGTTTTAGAATTGATATCATGATTTTTATTACAGCTTTTAAAGCTCTTCACAGTTTAGCTCCCAGTTACATTTTCCTGAGCTCAGGCTGAGACCCTTAAACAGGACTCTACTGGCTGTTCCCAAGACCCCGTTAAACACCAAAGGAGACTGGGTTTCACAGCTCTGGATCTTCCTGTCTGAAGATCTGAGACTTGTAGAGTCAGTAACTTCTCATCTTTTTACAAAAGCCGTTCTTAATTTGGAGGCAGATGTTTTTTTTCTTTATTACAACTGTTATTTTTAGTGATTTTTATTATTGTTTTTATGTTATATTTGCAGCATTTTACTCAATTTCATTTGGATTTATCTTACTTTAAATCTCTGATTTTAATGCCTGATTTCTACTTCTTTACGTTGAAGACCTGTTGAAAACCATGTAAAGCACTTTGTAACTTTGTTTTGAAAAGTGCAGTATAAATCAAGTCATGACTATTATTATAATCCACTAAATAACACTGGTCCTTGTGCCTTTTATACATGTCACTGCATACTGGTTTGTACTGGTCAACAACAAACCAGTATGCATGGACTAAATTCTTCTTATTTTTCATACACTACCTATCAGTTACATTCAACTAAGACTGAACAATACAAGACTAGGTCAGAACCTAGTCTATGCCTGGACTCCCTATAGTGTGATTTCAGCTGTATTTACCATAACATGATCACTCAGAGAAACAGGATGAAACGCAACTGTTGGCTCTGAGCTCTGCTCTTGTCAGTTCATTCAAGGGGTAACATCTGGGCATTTGTCAACATTATCTATCTTGGCTAAGCAAGAACAATCAGATTACAAAGCAAAATCCAGATAATAACCATAATGATGGAATAGTAAAAACAACTAACGTGTCATGGTGTTAGTGAGAACAGGAAAGTCAGTGATTTTTGTTAAGGTGAGGTATAGATAGTGGCACCTAGAATGACAAGGTTTGGAGTGTCTGGGTGAGTGTGCCATGTATATGCAATGTCCTAAACTTGTGTCAGATGGCGGGACATGTGTGTTACTAATCTCACCTGTAAAGTACAACTAAGGAGTTACCTACCTACCTGCAGAATCTGACGGTAGTGTCTGATTTGATTCAGGATTTAGTTTGCTGACAAACCCGGTGTGTCTATCTGCAAGATTGTAAGGTACCCTGAACTTACTTATTGTCAGTGCTCGGTGAGCGAACTCTGGAGCTCCAGTGCTTTAAGTTTCCCTAACTTGTGGCATAGGGCGATAACGCTCTGAGTAACTGGAAAAAGAACATTCAGAGGCATTGTCACTGTCTGATATAACATGGTCAGAGATGACGTGGTCATTGTCTGATCCATATGTTTACTGGTCCTGTGTCTGAGCCAGAATTTCTGCGTAAGGCCGTCTCCTGCTCCTATTGTGGGAGTGCCTAACTTTACGCACTTGGTGGACATGGCGGTTACGCTCAGTGTCCCTATATGGCGTTATATCACCCCCCTTCGAGCTGTTCTGAGGGCGATCTTTTGAGGTGACAGGTCTGTGTGATGCTAAGGTGTTTGAGCTGGCAGGCTCAGTTGTTTTTTTTGCTTTGGAAGTGACCATGGTTTCCTAAGCCATTTTTGTCATCTTCTTTATTTCCTGCATGGTGGGCTTCCCTTGATGCATCATCAGTGCAACGTGAGTGCGTACACAGGGATGGCGGTTCTGCAGCAACAATGACTTGAAAGTGGAGTTTTCCACTAAGCCTGTGTGTTCCTACCCTCAAAATATGCATTTTACGTTTGTAAAAATCATTGGGATGTTCACGGCGTGAGTGTTTGCTTGGAGATGCTGCAACCACAGATTCTATCTCATCAGCAGCAGAAGAGAATTCCTCTGTCAGTGCTTGACGGAGCTCTTTGTAGTCATCTGGGAGGCAGTGATTGCATAGACTTGTGGACCGCTTTTCAGCTGGTCTTCCACACAAGTTTAGTTTTCTCTCTTTGGGTTGCATGGAGCAAATCAATTGAGTTGTGATCTAACTCCTTAAAGTAGTTTTCAATGTGTTGAGAGTTAGAGAGAGTTGTCTGGATCAAAATGTTCAAGGTCGTTTGCTATGAACTCAAGCACTTCGAGACCAGGGCACTGTGAGGTCCCTTCTGTGGAAGGCGAGACTAAGCTAGCTGGACTAAAGGAAGGAGCTGAGCAGCTGTCATCACTCTCGTGGAGGTGCAGTGAGGAGGCTGAACAGTCCTGAAAAGTCTTGGTCCTCCTGTTGGAGGGGTGAGCACAGGTGACAGTGACTATGATCAGTGACTCTACAAGATAAACTACTACTCTCTTCAGTGTCAATTTCAGGAAGATGGGAAGTCAGGTGGGTGTAACCTCTATCTCTCAGTGGAGGTTGAGGAGCTGATTTCATTCCCAAGGACTTAGGGTCAGTTGGGAATTGGTCCCATTTTCTGAGTGGAGGTGGAGTTAACCTGTCATTAAGGGAAGAGCATGAAGCAGAATAACCATAATCACATGCAATGAATAATTGTGGTGGAGCAAGGCATTCTGATTTAACCCTTAATAATTCCTCCTTGTGTGAACAGAGATGTGTGCAGGTCTCCTAAGTAGGTCTCCATGGCTTTCTTGTTAGCTTCCTGAACTTCCTGGAGGAGAAGAGCATTTTGAGCTCTAAGTGATTTTACCTCCTCCTCTAGGGCTGCTTGGCTCTGAAGGGCAATGCTGGTTTGCCTGCAGAAGTTCTACAGCAAACATCTTAACAATGGGCCTTTGGATGCAGTCTGAGCATCACCTGTCACTGAGTAGCAAGTCTATTTCTTTACTGCACTGGAATTTAACTTGCTGATAAATTCCGGGTAGCCAGGCTTCAGGCTCTGTGCTAGGGAAGAAATAAACTACTTTACAGAGGGGTTCTCCATTGCTGTGTCTGGGAAAGAGGGAGGTTAAAAAGTTTTTTAGCAAAACAAGAAGGTAATGTAGTTGGCTGTGGTGTTGCACTGGCAGACACCTTATAGTGTAGTTTGGCAGTACACTAGCCTAACTAAACAATGCAGTGGCCTTACACTCTGGGGGGTAGCTTCCTGTGGAGGAGGGGTAGCTACATTAGTGGGCATAAAAGACTAGGGATAGTAAAAGCAAGTGCAGGTTTACTGTCTGCTTGACAAATGTTTCAAAAGCAGTGACTGAGATGCAAAGGCAGAAACAGTCAGAGGATTATTTCTTCAAGTTAACTCAGGCTGTAATGCAAGGCAGTAGCAGCTAGGTGCAGAACTTGGGTTTCACAGGGCTGGTAGCTGTGGCTCTATCTCAGGCTCTATTTCTTACTCAGGCTGAAATGCTTGGCAGTAACAGCCAGGTACAAGCTCTCTGTATTACACAGGGCTGGTGACACGCTGTGTCTAAATTAAAGGGATGAGCACTTGAATTAACAGCCAATTCTGGCAGTTTGACTAGAAAGACGTGGTATTCAAATGCTGAACTGAGGTTCTTACACTTCCTACAGAATAAGCTAAACTGGAATAATTAGCAGCAACAGCAAGCTCTTATTGTGATACTAATGCTTAGGTGTTAGCTATTAATTACTGGAGGACGTTTACTTTTGCTTCAGCTTAATTTGGTAAACCAATTCTCACCACAATGCACTTGTTTGTAAGTACACCTGGATGCGGTTTTGGCCAAATTATGAACTTAATATTGCGCAATTATGAATATTTGCCAACAGTACTTAGCCTCGGACGGGGCGCCTAAATGTTGGGTCTGAGCTCTGCTTAATGAGCTGGACACCATAAATGTTGGATCTTTGGTTGTCTATCAGTTTATTGGTTATCATAAATTAAGAAAATGTTAATATTAAAAATATTAATATTAAATAATAACTACATTTTAAAATAAAATTTAAATTAATTAAAGTCCTTGGGGCCACCAGCCTATACTAATAGGCAAAATTGTTTCAGTCTCAAATTATTACTATTAATCTGGAACTCTGATTAATAATTACCTTAATAATTATAACCAAATTAGCATATCAACAGTAAATTAAAGTTGAAGGATTGGAATTCTACTAAGTAGAGGTTGGCAATAGTCACACTTGTGCAACATTAAACATACCAGTGGTTATACCTAAAGACATTTATTTACAATGGAGCAGAGTAAAAACACAATGTCTAATCTAGCATATACAGGTGTGTGTATGTGTGTGTGTGTGTGTGTGTGTGTGTGTGTGTGTGTGTGTGTGTGTTTGTGTGTGTGTGTTTGGGGGGAGGTGTCTGTGGTGACACAGACAAAGGCAAGATGGCCGATTCAAAGTGGTCACTGTGACCACATGACCTGAACAAAGAAGACTACACAAGATGGCGGTAAAAAAAGAAACTACTCAAAATGGCCACTGAGAGCACCTGGTGTGCAGGTTCTAGAACTGAGACATGTGTGTGAACATACGAGTACTCAATTAACTGTATAACTGACCACAACCTAAGCAAACATTACAACAACAAGACATTAATCAACAGGTACATTAACAAAGTTAAGACTTCATCTGCTTAGCTATGCTGTGCTATTCTGTGCTGTGCTAGGATAGGTTAGGCCCAGTCAGTTAACGTTACCCAGTCCTTGGAACAAAACAAAGAGGTCCTTTCCAGTTTTGTTTTTAAGTCCAGTGAGTTGGGAGGTTTCCTGGTGGGGTAGAGTCCTGTCTGGCTGTGTGGCTTCCGCTGTTATCTCCTTTGCTCTCCTCACAGAGTTAGCTGCTCCATGCTAACTCTGCTGTGACTCCCATTGCTTGGAAAATCAGCTGGCTGACCTTGTGTTGTAGCTGCTGATTTTGAAGAAAACTTGGTTTACTCTCAGTTATTCCGAAGCAGGGGGCTGCTGTTGAGGAGAGGAGTGTTTGCAGGCTGCTGTGAGCAGGCTGGCAAGAGAGCTGGTTTCTCAGGTAGCAGGGCTGACCTGCGCTGGGGCCTTGGTGCTCCTTGAAGAGCAGAGAGGGAAGAGCAGGAGCTGCTCTCCAGAGCAAGTCGAGAAGAGAAGAGAGGGGAAGAAAGAAGATCTGGTTTTGATTGGTGACACCCTGGGGAGTCACATGTCACACACTGACCAACACTGGCTGGTAAGTGAGGTCCCTGGGGGAGGGTCATCCCCAGTTGTGAACAGTGAGGAAATGTGGGGAGGTGAGTTCCTTTGTCTGTGGAGCAAAGAAACATCTTGTCTCTTGAATGAGTCCCAACACAGCAAAGGGCCACAGGCCAGACTTGAACCAAGACGCCGTTGCAAGAACTAAAAACCCAAATGTCACATGCTCAACCAGGTGGGGCGAGAGACAGAGTATCTTTCTTATTTAGTCTCTGACACAGAGCACAGCCTCCGTCCGGATCTACAATAGTGTAGTCTTTAATTACTTCAACTCAAGAACGTAACAGACTTTTATTACGGACAGGTCTTTATGTTTAACTCCCTCTGTTCGATATGTAGAGTTCGTCATAGTCGTTAGTACGAAGCCTTGTTACCGATGACTTCTCTCTCTCCCTCCCTCTCTCCTGCTCTCTCTGCACTGTGTGTCTTATGTTTAGTTATTCCTACATCAAAGTAGTTTATTTGCTATAATGGAGGCGAGGCTCAGTGTATTGGAAGTGCTCCTCCTCTTCCCTGCAGTTCCTGAGCAGCCGGGAAACCAGAGAGGTTCGGTAGACTGTAGCGTTGTTACCATCAAATGGGATATTTACAGTATTTTCGCGTTTCTGTGACAATAGAGCAACAATCAGAGCACTCATCCCTTAATGCCTAAAAGAAACAGAATCATTTCTATTGTCAACAGTTTGAAATAATCAAATTGATATTTTCACTAAATTTCAGAAAAAAAGCCTTTTATGACTCAATAACTGATTAATAATTACTCAGTATGATGTTTATCATATAAAGTCATTAATATCAGCTAAGGCTGAATGATTGAGGTCAAGTAGATGGAGCAGACCCAGACATCTCTCTGAAGGCAGCATTAGAGACTGAATCTGATTCAGGAGGTCATGGGTAGTCAATGAGTAGCAACATGACATATGACCTTTTAGGCTGATCAAAGACCAGACAGGCTGCTGGATTCTGGATCATCTGTAAGGGTTTCACGGTGTAAGGAGAGGTCCACCAGAAGAGCATGCAGCAGTCGTTAATGAAGGAACATGTCAGAGTAATAGTGCAACAGTGTGGCTCACTGATGTTTTTAATAGTGTTTGGAAAACATCAGTAACATCAGGCTGCTGTTACACACAGTAACCTGTTAGTATGAGACATTAAGTCTTGGTTTGGATCAGCTCATGAGATTTATTGAATAGAATCATCAGACTTCTATTTCATGTTTCTCCTTTAAAATGACAAAAACAACTGACTTCTTAGAACGGGTTTAATAAACCTGGCTCTCCCTCTGTTTATTTCTGAGACATTTAAACACTAATAGTAGACATCATCCAGCTGGCAGTACACAGCAGAGAGAGAGTGTGTGTGTATGTGTGTGTGTGTCCTCTCTCTGTGGCTTTTAAAGCTGTATTGCGTAATTCTTTCTGATTTGAGAGACTGATGTGAAGTTGGATTCCAGCAAGTGTGCTAACACAACTTCCCATGTGTCTGTACACACACGTGCAGATGTTCAGTGTGTGTGTGTGTGTGTGTGTGTGTGTGTGTGTGTGTGTGTGTGTGTGTGTATGTGTGTGTGTGTGTGCGCGTGTGATAATGTCAGATAGTTATATAAGCAGCTTCTGGTGGAATATCTCCAAAATATTTCAGTCATAAAGTATCAGAGTTTCACAGAGAGAAAGAAAGAGGGAAAATGAGTTGTGTGTGTGTGTGTGTGTGTGTGTGTGTGTGTGTGTGTGTGTGTGTGTGTGTTTAAGGTTGGCAGTACATCAGTATCACAGAGGTATTTTTGGAAACCAGTGTCAAGACTTTGATGCTGTTCAGGAAAACAAAACTGAAACTCTTTGAACAAACTTTATTTGAGTCTGAGCAGCTGATCGATCTGACGCGTGGAACCTCTTGCATCGGTAACAGTCAAACCTCTTATGATGAAATATATAAAGTGGTGGTCTGGGAGCTGATAAGATCTCACCACTGTCGTGCTCTTAAAAAATTTAATCACTTTTGATAATCTCAATAAATTAAATGAAACTCATCAGTAACAGTGAACTGTTGGTTCCTCTCAGGGTTTCTGGCTCAATAACACAAAGTCCACCCACTGGGAACAGTAAGGGCCTTTAGTAAATCCTCATTTGAGCTTTTTCTGTTCAGGATCAATATGTGGGAGTCTTTACCCACAGAACTTAACATGACAAGGATCATTTGCAACAGCGGCATCAGTCATTGGATCATTGTTTGTGTGTCTTGCTGTTGTGTATGTGTCTTGGCTCAGATGGGTGTTGGTTCATACAGTATACTTATTGTATACCGCTGTATCTAACCCTAACCCTGCTAGGCCCGCATAATATGAGGAAAATCTGTGTGATAACATTGTTCAATATTGCGATGACGATATGACTTGCCATAAACTAGAATCACCTCCTCCTGGTTGTCTGCCTCCTCCACTCAGACTAGTTTCAGGTTACATCCCTATTTATCCAGAGTCATTTAGAATATGAACCTATCACAGCCTGCCTTCTTTCCTGCTGCACTTCCCCTCACCCAGCCTCCGTCTCACTCTCCACTCCGCCACACATCCTCATCAGCCTCACCGTCCCCACCTGTTGCTCCCAGCTGCACTCCATCTCCAATCAAGCCGGTATTTAAGCAGCCTTGGTCCACTCACTCATTGTCAGATTGTTTTCGCTGTCATGCGTGACTTTCCAGCACTCGCTCTTGGACTGATTTCGAATTGGCTTGCCTCTGACCACCTCTCCTCGTCTCTGCCCCGGTAAACCCAACAGCCTTCTGTCCCTGGCTACGAGTTTTGCCTGTGCTCTTCCTGGTTCTCGTCTGCCTGTGGCTGTGTGGCGTTTGACTGCTTCGGCTCACACAAGTGAGATCACCGTTCCACCTGCTGTCATCAGATCCTCCTGCCGAGTTAAACATCTCCTCCATGTGAGTGCCTTTGGTATTTCCTGTTCTGCTGGTTCTTCAGTCATCCGCCTGACCACGACAACTCTTCTGCCTGCTCCCTCTGGGTTTGTCTGCTCTGCTGCCTGCCTGTCGCCGACTCCGCTTCCTCATTGACCACAAGTGCTGCTTGCCCCCCAATGGTGCCTTCACTCTATCCACGAACTCTGAGTTCACCCAAGTCTCCCCACGAACTCTGCTTAACCCATGAACTGAAAACTGTTATTACCTGAGCCAAGTCCATACTTACCTGCAACCTGTGGTGACTCACCATTGCTACATTCATCCTGTTGAAAGCATCAATAAAAGTCATTTCCAACTACTCATCTGTTTGATTGTGCTGCAACTGGGTCCTACAACACCCCGTGACAGAACCATTTGTGTGAAATTTTGTTATAATTGCTTTTTAGTTTTTAGTAATGGCTAAAAAGTGTTGTGTGAAGTCACACTGATCTTGACCTTTGACCATTAAAGTCAAATCAGTTTCAAATCAAATCAGCAGAAGTTCCATCAAGGTGTTACTGAGATGTTGTGTCCATGAGAATGGGACGGATGCAGGACAAGCAGAAAACAATATGCTTTGTTGTTCTGGCTGTTGCCAGGGCAGAGGTGTAATAAACAAATATTGAAGTGTGCATATCCTCTGTCTTCCTCTACCATGGTGCTAGCTAACCTCACAGTCACCACCAAATTGACAGTGGAGGTTATCTCATTGGGTGAAGCTATATAATGTTATATTTATCTTATCTCATCAATACAGTACAGCTTATCTGGCTCTTAATTAATAAAATAAAAAAAAACAATACAAAAGGAATAGAATAAACAAAATTAGTTTCTAGAGCAGCAACAACAATGTTCACAGCAGCAGTCACTGTATATAAACTCTATATCTCTGGAAACAAATGTAAAATGTCTAAACTAAATAAAGCCCTGTGTGAATGGATGGCATGTGTAAATAAAAGTAAAATTTCCATTTTCCCTAATTCTTTGCTTTTCAGTCTTTTACAATGTTTATTGCGCATGTTCACATCAAGATGATGATGAAAATATGATTTATCGGTCAGCAAAAGTCCCTTCATGAATAAACATTAAATCATAAAGGAGCTTGATGCAGATCACACAGAACCAGTACTGTGGCCAGTTCTGAGGCAAAGAACAAGGCCGCAACACTGAATCATTTGGTCTGTAAGACGTTAAACGAAAGTCAGGTATACCTTCCTGAGGCCCAACAACATCACGTGTCTTGTTTTGTTTCAGCAACAGTTCAAAACTTAAAGAGACTGTTTTTTTTAATCACTTTAGACAAAGACGAGCAGTACAACCAGAAGTGTTTTCTGCTTGAAGAATGACTAAAATGATCAGTTATTGAAATAGTTGCTAATTGTTTTTCTCTTGATCAACTAATTAATTCATTGACTTATTGTTTCAGCTCTAACTGAAAGAGAGAAGAGGAGGCCTGATGCTGACTGTGTGACACCTGCAGCGGATCCAGGAAGATTTAAGGTGCTTTAGAAGATGAAGATCTGACCACAGTGAGCAAGACATTCTTCAGGCTCTGAGGCAAAGCACAAAGGGGACGTATCAAAAGCCTTGATATAGTCGGACATAGGCTAAATCAATCAAAAATAAAGGCTTTTTCCTGCCTGAAGAACATTTCCTTTACAACATGGTTTTGTTGTTGCAGTTGGGGTAAGTTTTCCTGGGTCCTTCCTCCGCCTTGTCACTCATCTGGCCCCATGTTACTAAGTGAAGCTGAGAGTGACCAGGTTAAAGGCCTGGAACACCACAATGCATGGATGGTCCTGTGCCATCCGTCTGAATGATTTACTGGCAGCTATGTTTACAGGCTGTTAAATGTTCTGCAGCTGATAAGTGATCCAGCCTGTAAACAGACATTCAGCGCTCACTTTTCTCCGGTGGCTGTTTGTTTGGTCGCTTGTTTCACGAGCTGAGCTGCAGGACAATACGTGTGTTCATGTTTGTACATTAACCGCTAGCAGGAAAGCTAAGATGGGTGGCTGTTCAGAGTGTGTATCTCTTGTGTAGCAGCTGCTGTCTGGCTCACTGTGACTGTGATTCTGCCTATGATACAACTGACATTACTATTTTACGCAACATTTGTTTGGGTATGTTCAAATGCAGACAATAGCTAACTGTATTCTGTTGAATTACTGCTAAACTCGGGAGCACCATAATGAAACAAAAAGTATAAAATATTAATATCTCCATCCTTTCAGATTTCCTCTCAAGTGAGAACAAGTGAGTCACTGATCAGAGATCAGACTGTGACACAAAGAAAACAAAACCAGCCAGTTCTCCCCCTACACCAAACTGAGAGCCAGGCTGCAGATGGGGGGCCCCTCTCCTCAGGCCTGCTCAGGCTGTGCTGAGACCAGCTCACGTTCTAAACCAGGCCTATTCAACTGGTGGCCCATGGGCCAACTTCATGGGCCATCAAGTCTGATGGTCCGCCGATCAATGTTTGATTACAAATACATTTTTTCTACAATAAATCCTCTAAACCACAGAGAGGCTCTAATAATGCAGCAGCCCCCTTGGTAAACAGTTTCACCAGTCCCAGGAAGTAACTGCAGTGACTGTTCCAAACTTTCAACTACAGTACAGGGATGGAACTGAAACCCGGTATTAAACGGCCGTCGTGTAGTAGAGATAAGGTCCGACATCTCTCTCTCTCTCTCTCTCTCTCTCTCTCTCTCTCTCTCTCTCTCTCTCTCTCTCTCTGAGCCTGTATGTATGAGGGGCAGGGGCAGCTCTGTTTCATGCTGGAGCACCGTGCAGCACACACACACACCACACACACACACACACACACACACACACAGATGCTGCTCAATGGCAGAGAGACCTATACGCTCAGTGTAGGTCACATCCAGTGAAAGTCTGTCACATACAGACGGAGAAATGCTGTTTTCGACCATCAGCCTGTAGTTCATCCGTCGTTGCATCAGGAGTGTTTTTTACGCTGCAGTCTGGAGCCCACACACACACAGTTCACTGAATTATATGAACATGGGTTAATGATGAAAAGTAAACATTAACCAGCTGATTGTTCTGGGTGTGTTCCTAAATTCAGTGTGAAGAGCAGGTGAGGGGGTCAGTGATGTGGGGGCCGCAGGCTGCACAGTAAAAATACAGTCACAGAAACAGTCCTGTAGTAAATCATTGTGTATCACATTTGTTTTACATTTCCAGCATTACAAAATCAGTGTATAATAGTGATTTGTTTGAAACAATGCTGTTAAAGTTTGTTTAACAATACAATATCTAACAACACCCATCACTAGTTGTGTGGCATCAAATGCTCAGGCAGGTTAAGTTCATCTTGAACTTTTTAATTCTCTTTGCTCTCTTCTGTCGTTTGCCTTATAAAATGCTGTGATTTGCTTTGTAAGAGATGTCAGAATTAACCAAAAGATATACCAGACAGCTGACATGGTGTGTTGTAGAAAACTATGTGGTTACTCTTGTTAATATTGGAGCTTGTGTTGCACAGAAAATCTAATTAACCACTTGGCCTGATTACTTAGAGCAGGCCTATTTATCTTTGTTTTTAGTCAATGATTAGGCTACTTTCGCAATGTGGCAAATTAACAGTTTTGAAAATGTGATGCCATGTTGTGTTGTCAAGTATACATACATAATGAGAATAGCTCAGGAAAATGTCTGGCCCCCGGGCCCTTAGCTTTCAGGACATGTGGCCCCCTGAACAACACAATTGAATAGCTCTGTTCTAAACCATGTCCCTGATGCTACTGCCTCTGAGACAGGATCTAGTTCAGGTCATATCTCTCTAAGCTACCTGTCCACGTCCGTCAGCCAAACCCAGCTCATCCTGTGTTAAATCATCAGTGACTGAGTGAAGGCTATGTTTCTGCACAGTCTGTGCACATGAAAAGAACGGAGCAAGATGTTTTGAATTCATGACTCAGACTCATACAGGTCAGTTTTACATGTGCCATCCATTTTTTGTAGAAGACCCACCCATTGACTTGAGGAGGGGTTTTACCTGTCTTACCTGATCTGGACAAAGTCATATTCCATTACAAAGATGTCAATCATGTATAAGACCAGGAACACACAGGATGTGAGCATGGCGGCTGTTCATTTTCATTTCAAAACACGTTAACAGATTGGAGTGGACCACTGCCTGCATGAGACGCATGTCTCTCACATGTGGAATGATCTAGAGATTCGGCCTCTCTCCTATTTTTCACGTGTGCCGCACATGTCACCCAGCAGAGACAGACAGAGAAAAGACCTGTTGATGTCATAGTGACATCATAGCATCAACATGACATAAAACGGACTCCTTCCACTATTGTTGTCTCTGTCTGGTCTGAATCTGAATATGATTCATGAAAAAATATACATGTATTTTTTAACCATTTTAGCAACTGCATGTGGAGACAGTGACACATTACTGATGTTTTTTGTCATAAATAAATTACAAATTAATTTAGAATGACAAGAAATTCAACATTCCAGTAACCTGTAAACTCTACGTATAGAGACAGAGCTGCAGCAGCAGAGATGCAGCAGGTGTGACATCAGCCGCCACACTCACACAACGCATCCAGTGTGTTCCCAGCGTAACACTAAACAGTAGCTTCTGTTCTGTGGTGTGTGTGTGTGTGTGTGTGTGTGTACCTGTACTATCAGGACAGAGGACACAGTCGGTGATTCCCCAGCCCTTCCCGATGCCTCTGCAGCACATTTCCCTGCTCCTCAGTCCAGGCAGAGGAGAGCTGCACTGCACACACGCACACACACGCACACACACACATTTCCTGTTAATACACTGAACATACAAACCAGAACACAGCTGCATTTTAGTCGCACTTACAAGAGCCTATTTAACTAGTGACAAAGTTAAAATCAGTTTGATTGTCACTTTTAGTATATACACAGGACATAGAGAGGATGAGGTTTCTACTAGAATCTGGTGTGGACACATACAAGTACTACACATAACACCAAAGGGTTTAAATACACCAGGATAGAAAATATTAAAAGAAAATACTAAGAATTGAAATATTCCTAAGTGGAGCTGGGGGGGTTGGGAGTCATCAGTTTGTTTTAAAGTTGCATAGATAAACTAGATGAAAAGGAATTAAATTGTTACAGGAATATTGTGAAATTGATGGGTCGCAAGATGAGTAAACTATTAAAAAAATTAAATCAATTTAATTGATGAAAAATATATTAGCTGACACTGCATAAGATGAGGACATATGGTGTAACTGTCAGGACAAGCAGCTTCAAACATCATCAGCACTAAAGTGATGAACCTGTATAAGTGACTCCCTGCAGATCTGAGTAGAAATGTATTTTACCAGCAGCAGTAAACCTCATTTCCTGGACTGATGAAGTTGGTGTATCATGTAGATGAGGTATGCAAGTTATCTTACATAAAACCAGTAAAACCAGTCTGCTGTGGGGAGAGACTGGAGCCACCGGTTTCATGTGTATTCAGTAAAGACCTGACTTGATCATTACAGTTCATCCCGAGAGGAGCATGAATGTCTGAACCACGTTTTATCACAATCATGTTTGAGTGAGGACCAAAGTGGAGGACGGACCGGCTGACAGATATCACCATTTCCAGCTACAGAAATAAAGTCCTTAACATGACTCAGCACTGAACATGAAATAAGGTCCAAGGTCCAGTGAACTAACAGCAGAATGACAGAGTTGTCAGTAGTTGTGTGAAGTGTGTTGTGTCAGTTGGACATGAGGACTGTGTCCCAGCATCTGAAAACAGAGCTGCATTTTATTATGGAACACAATATGGCTGAGGAGGGATTTTTTTATCAGAAAGGAGAGAAGTGTTAACACACTGCTTCTCTCTGCAGCCAGAGAGCTAATGTGAACCAGCGGAGTGTCCTCAGCGTGTAGTCACAACTCATTACAGGGTCGCAAAACATTAAATCACTCATGTATTTTCACAATAAAAGACTTGAACAACACTGTAATGAAAAACTAAATTATCCCTAAACGAACAAATGTTGCTCCGTTGATGTGAAAACTCATATAAAGGACATTTGCACCAATTTCCAACACATCTGTGTGTGTCATTACACACCTGTACACCAGCTGTCATCAAACAAGATGATGCCTATTTTCTGACCTCTTTGGCTTCGTTAAAATTAAACAAAGTCCACTTGTGACTGGTTATCACAGCTCATGGCCTCAGTGCAGATGTGAGCTCTGAGCAGTTCAACAGTCTTTTCCTTCTTAGATCTTTCAGTTTCATTTGAAGGATTGTCTGATGCTTGAAGACTGGAATGTATCCAGCATTTATAAAAGGCAGAAAAAATATACTTAATTTTGTGTTACAGAAGTATTTGTAGTGTCAGTGTCGGTCAGTTGGTCCAGACTGAAACATCTCAACTTGAGAAAATAATCGTACCAGTTTGAAAGTGATCCCCATCAAGATGAATCCTAATGATCTCTGTGACCTCCTGTCCTGAAACTGGTAAGACTGTAGGGACGCAATCAGGACCTTACAGAGCAGGTTTTTATTCTCGTTACTTATTAAAACCAGGTAAAGCAGTTCCAAAAGTGAGCCCCCCTCCCTGCTGCGTCTCACCTGTCCATCTTTGACCTCTCTGAAGCAGTACTTGAACCCAGAATACTGGGTGTATGTCCCATCCCCCCTCACTGTCTGGGCCTGGACTGGCCTCCCTGCTGGAGCCGGAGCACCTGCTGACCCCGAGGAGGAGGAGGAGGAGGGAGAAGAGAGCGTCCGAAGGGTGGGACTGAATCCAGACACCTGGAACGATGTGAGGAAAGAAACTGCTCAGAAACGAAATAACACTGTTGTCTGTGACGTCATCTGAAAACATGATGACATCATCATCAAAACATTACATTCACAATGATTCAGTAAGGAATGATAAGTGATTATTGACGAGCACCAACACTGGACCACAGAAGCCATGTGTGTGACACCAGGTGTTATTCTACAGCAGCTACAGTGATGAACATGTTACTCACACTACATGGCCAAAAGTATGCAGACACCCCCATCTACATCTGTTTTTCCTGATTTGGTCTAGACCTGGGATTCTGACAAAATCAAGACAACTGCGCCCCCAACACTCCACTAATGGGGCCTGCTGAGACTCAGTGATGTCATAAATATATTCATATATATATATGATATAAGTTATTATTCTTACATTTATTTAGCGGCTAAACATGACTCAGGTTTTGGAGCTATTGTTGCCATGTAATCATGTTAGCTGTGCTCCACAACTTGGCCTCCCTTATATTTGACATTTTGTGAAACTGTCCCCATTAAAAGTTGCTCAGCTGTGATTAGCTCCTGTTTGCTGTGTACTCATGTATGTACAGACAACAAACCCAGACCCATTATCAGTGTGTCACAGCCCCTCCTGTGTTGGAGATCAGTCGAATCAGCAGCCAAATGAAACCTCTACAAACCTTTGAATCTTTCATTTGGACAACAGAAATCTGTAGAATGATCATCACAACATGATGATCAATGAAACAACACGTGATGACTCACAGTCACCGTCTGGTGTGATCACCTCTTAATGACAACCACAGGAATCTGTCCCATCACTGAGCACAGCTACAAAGCAGCTCAAAGTTCTCACCTTCACCACCTGGTGGATCTTCACGCTGGCCTCAGGGGGGTGCTGCACTCTGACCTTCACCATGGACGGACTAGGAACTGCAAATGTTCACAAATACATACATATATATATATATATATATATATATACAGACAATATGACAGGAGTCAGACTTTCTTAGGCCATAAGTAGTAAGAAGTAATCTCTTTGAAGAAGTGCTGATCCAGGTGAATGTTGTGGGGTTGACCATTAACCATATTTTTTCTGCCTCTGATCAGTACTTTTGTGAATTAACAAATTAATCAGAGTTAAAAATCACATTATTGGGACATCGCTCAAACAATCTTTACAGAATTCCAGCAAACGTGTCCGGGGATAAATCTGGCATGCTGGTAAATGACGTCCAAAGCCAAGCTAACACAAACCTCATCTTCTGACACAGTGCAGCATCTCAGAGGGTTTGGGTTCATAAACAGAAGACAGTTGTTCTGCCGGTCTTGTTTATATGGCTCTCTGTTGTGATTTTTATTTTTCTATGTCCCATTGTGTTTTTGCATAATGTCAAAATGTTAAAATTAATAAAAACTTAAATGACCAATTTCAGGGAGTCCTTGTTGCCTTGGTGACCATAAAGCACAATGTCTCTTGTCACAGCCTTTGTATGCTCCTCATCTATAACAGTGTACGTGGTGTGTTATGACAGTCGTTGGAGCAGAGGATGTGCTGAGAGTTCAGACTTGTTGAGCCTTTAATGGTGCAGATAATACATGAAGAATGAAATTTAACTGCAACAAATTACCATCATACATCTAAAGTACAGAAACTTGAGTTCAACTGCAGACTTTCATCATGCAATCAGAAAAACATCCTTATTGGTTAGAAGACGTGCAAATGGTTAGAGAGACTCACCTCCAGACCTTGCTGCCTCCTGGTTCTGTCCCAGTGGCAAGAGGAACTCTGACCTGGTCATCTCCTGATTGGCTGCCATGGCGGTGAAGAGCGCAGGCTTGACGATCTCATTGGTGGAGGATGGGGCAGCTGCGGCAGGGGAAGCTGCGGCGGAGGTGGGGGCAACAGGGATCTGGCAGAACTTTCCAGTGAAGTTTGGTGGGCAGAAACAGCGATCCTTCTGCAGGCAGACGCCTCCGTTCTTACAGAGCAGAGGGCAGAGGACTGCAGGAGAGACAACAAAGACATCTTCAGACTACTATCTTCTTTATTTGGATCCCTGTTAGCTGGTAGCTGTTAGCAGCACAACAGCTGGGATCGGAGGAAAGAAAATCAGGGGGTTTGGAGTGTGGGGAGCAGTAGAGCTAATGACCAAGAGTCCAAACATACAGAGGGCCTCACATTATCTGCTGGATTTTATCAGCTACATCTAATTTTAACATCACTATCATCATTAAGTAAATTATTATTGATGGATGAATAAACAGTGATGGAGCCTGCACATGGTGTAGTCCACTCCATCAGTGCAGAGTGTGAGCAGCTGCTGGACCTAGTGACATTTCTCCTCATTCTGTATTCAACGTTTCACTTTCCCTCAGTGTTACTGAACAAGAAACACAACATAACCAACATACAGGTTCATCTTCTGACCTCCACTGTGAACAACACCCATCAGCTTCAGCTGCTGGTAGAGATTCAGTTGTTGCAGGTTTAAAGAAACATGTCACCATGGTTACTGAATTCATCCAAAAGTATTCACGAATTTAAAAGTGAGTTAATTAAAGATGCAGATTGTAAAATCAGTTTTATCGACACTGTAATTGTTACAGTTCTGTCACTAATGTTTAGTGAAATGCATCCCTGGAGCCATAAGTTCACTTCTCCTCACCTGAGCAGTGTATTTATTACTGTGCAGAAAACATAAGATATCCTATAGGATGGCTGGTTATGTTTTCCTCATCTTATTTTAAGACACAAGAAAAAAACAGAAGCTCTTAATTTACAGGCATGGGAATGGCTGATAAAATATCTAACCAATGTGGAGGGAGGACTGTGTTTGGGAACACAGGACGTATATTTAGTCATTAAGAAACTGTCTCCTTTAGTTAAGAGACTGTAAACAAAACTCTGTGTTGGAGTCATGACATGAAATAGAAACAATAAAGAACCAGATATTTACTAAAACTGTAATTCATCTGTTGTTCTAATGATTCAACCAGGAGAGTTTGTTTCATGTCCACCTGAAACTCAACCAGTAACCTGGAGTTATTTATGAACTTCATGAGATTTAATAAGGGGTTAGAAAAGGTTCAGATTTGATAAGTGGACTGGATACTGGAAAGAGTTTAGTTGATGGCTTCTTCATATCTGAAAACAATACATTTTGACTTTCTCACATTTAACACTAATTTGTTGAAAGAGCATCAATTGATCAAATAAAATAAGAGCCACGTCAAGTTTCAGTCTGACCAGTTACCAACAGACTTCATTGCGCGCGCGCACACACACACACACACACACACACACACACACACACACACACACACACACACACACACACACACGCACAGTACTTTAGGTCAGAGGTCACAGTCAGATGGTGACAATAGCTCAGGTGGAAGAGTCTGTACATTAATGTGTACCTATTGGTACTTGTATTTTACTTTAATGTTTCTCTTTAATACAATTTATACTTGTACCTCACTACATTTCAGGGAGAAATATACACACACACTCTCTCTCACACACACAGGTCTGAGGCCAACACCAACACACATCCATCATGTTTACAGTCGCTGTGCGATAACACTGGGTTCTGTGTGAGGCCAGGTGATGTGTTGATGTAAAACAAAGCTGCTGCTCTGATGGGATGGAGGTGAAAGTGGACCAGGCGCCAACCGAACCAGCCAGCCACTTCCTACTTCCTGTTTGAGCTCGTCTGACAGGATGTTGGTGTATTGTTACCCAGATTTCAGCTAATGAGTCGATAACACCCCGAGGTCTCTGAGGCAGGAAGGAAACCTGCAGCTTTAAAAGCAGGGCTGTGGTTGAATAGTTCTCTTTGCTGGAATGGAGTGATAGGAGTGAAAAGAATAATTCTGTAAACAAATAAGAAAACACATTTGGAAATAAAGAGAAGTATAAACAAAGGAGCAAACAACGGCAATGCCAGCATGTTGACACGTGTGAGGCAATAACGGTCTGTGTAGACCCCCCCCCCCCGCTTTTCTCAGCCACTAACATAAAGGCTGTGTATGCGACTTGCGTTGGAGAGATGAAGAACATAACGCTTTTACTGCACTGATTTAAGATGCTTGCTTCTGCAGGGAGGAGAGGCGCACTGGATGGGAGTGAACAGTGTGTGAAGCCCGATCCTCCTCGACAACCTGACATGGCAACAAACAGAAGTGAGACAGGGACAGTCACGTCTCTGGCTCTGTGGATGCTTCTGTGTCTACCTTTGACATCAGGAATGATGTGACACACAGTCGTGCATCGCTGTGCACACACAGAAAAACACTGAATTCTCCACCTAAGCATAGGGTCTGCTCCCCACAGCCCTCTGGGCTTCTCACAAGATGACAGTGTTGATGGGGGCACAGCGACATAGCTGCCTGAGACAACTGCTTGCTGAGCTGGAAAGGTGGCTTTGGAGCTTGCTAGATTGGCTTCAGTTACCTCGTGCCCAGGATGTAGGCCACCTGAAGCCGTGAGGATGGAAGTGGCCTCCTCTCTGCTAGCGCTGACGGCCTCTTGGCCTTTCCAGCGCCCGCCACGCCTCCCTCCCCTTGACAGAGGGGATGGGGCAGGCAGGCATACACTTTGCTGGCTGATCCTCACCTCCTCACAGCAGAAAACCAGGGCTAAAATAGAGCTGGTGATCCAACATATCGTGCTACTGGGCCTTGCTGTCAGTTCTGGACAGTGCTCTGCAATCAGGAGGTGCAGTATCTGGGACTGCACCTGGATGCTGGGGCCATGAATGTTCACCTGTCAGAGGAATGCGTGACCTTGCTGGCTCCCTGAGATGCATCCCTGGACGGCTGGCGCAGGATACTCAGTCATGTATGGCCATGATAGGCAGTATGTGGTCGGGACCAATCCGCCATATCAACATGCTGGAGCCTATAAACATACATATAATATATGTACGTATGTAATATATATTACATGGTTTTACTTTCTAGTAAAGGATCTGAGTACGTATCCCACCACTGATACTGTTTGTGTAAGATATACTTGTGCTCCCAACTGCAAGTGTTTTGCATGTCATGTTTCATGTCTACCCAAGTGTGTACGTGTGTGTGTGTGTGTGTGTGTGTCTGTATGTGCGTGTGTGTTTGCAAACTTTGTATGTGAAATGTTTGTTTATTCTACAAGACACATGTTGCACATATGTGTGTGTTTCAGTGTAAACACAGTGACCTAATTATTATCCTGGGCGCCGCCCACAGATGGACTGTATCAGTTTGGAGGAGGAGGAGGTTTCTGGAGGGAAGTTGGGCAAAAGAGAAGAAAAGTAGAGAGCTGGTAAAAGGAGCATGCAGCCATAAACAAGGAGAGATTAAAGAGATGAAATGATATAAACACAAATAATGTGACAGAGAATAAACAGGAAGAAAACATTAAGGAATGAGTTGATAACAAGTGAAATGATTCATTCTGCTCTGACTCATTCTACTGTGACTCACAACTCAACATCTGACATATTATCAGTTAAAGAAGTTCTGTCTGATGTGATCAAACAGCTGTTTATTTCCACATCCAGCAGTTACAGATCAACATGTGTTGTGTTGTCTGTGTCACCTGATGAATCTCAGTCAAGTGTTCCCTCTCTTTTAGCTTTGTGTTTGGTCTCCACCAGCTCCTGAGGGACATGGCTCTTTAGATGCTACATGTGCCACTGCTTAACCTTCATTTTTAATAAGGTAAAAGACTTTTGTCATCAGACTTTTGGATCTTAAGTTATAAATTACTTTAAAGGAGCTATTTGTAAGTGCTGTTTATTATCAGTCTTGCCAAGAGCTTCAGTCGTCATTGTGTTTACAAGACAAAAGGTTATAATATGTCCTCTCAGCAGCTCGTGACTCGGTATTGGAAAGTGACAAGATGGTACGGCCAGACCAGGGCTAGCTGGTTAACATGCTAACTTCAATAGAGGAAAAGAGACAAGAACCCTTGACGTTTCTCTAACCTCCAGGGTTTAACCAGCTGAGTAACAGGCTCGATGTGCTGGGAAAGCTAGAGCAACATCTGACCATTGTTGGCCTGGAACCCACAGGAAGTCCACTGCCATCACCTTTAAAGTCAAGTGGAGAGTGGAGCCCTTTCACCAGCAGCTTTGGGTCTCAGTGGATTTTACCAGCACTCTGCCTCCAGGGTGACCAGCTCCATGCCAACAACACAACTCCTACATCAGGTTACAATCCTGGTCATAGGTGGCTCCATCATGGGGAATGTCAGAATAAACTGTCCGAGAAAGATCAATGAAAGCTATCAAGAACCTCGCTAACGAACTGAACCAGACATTAACAAACTTATTGTTCATTTAAGTACGAATGTCATTCATACTGAGGAAGAATATACACAGATTTCAGTGTATTCAGTGTAGACTTGCTGACACCTACGAACAACCCTATAACCCTACTGAGTTGGCCCCTTGATCCTTTCATCAAGGAGAACACCCCTTCTTCCCCCTTACATCACCAACGCTTTATCGTCTTAACAACAATATCTTACCTGTGCATATGTTGATTCAGTCTAGGGGCCCCGCCTGCCCTATCCATGCATATGCTGATCCAGCCTAAGAGCCCCTTCTACCCCCTGATAACTTGAACCCAGGTGCTACACTACAAGACCTCTTGATAAACATTACCTTTTGTTGTAAATTCCTTTCCTGTCTGACCAAATGTCTGTAACCCCAGGTATATGCAAATACCGATGTCCATCCCATTGTCTTGAACTGTATAACTGTCCCCCTGCCCTACACTCTGGGTCAGTCTACTGCCTCAGACCCGCTCTGTGTCAGTTGGCTCACCGTATCCTGGGATACCATTAAACTTACTTCCCTACAGCAAACTTGAAACTAAGGACTTGAGTGAATTTTCTTCAACAGTACTTAATGAGACAATGACAAGGAGTTACTGAAAAGTGATCTGTTGCACTGTGAACAGGGGTTTCAGCAGGCCTTTGTCTCTGCACACCTCGCTTTCATCAGCCTGTGGTGCCCACTGTCTCCCTTATCTTGACAATTTTTATCTCTTCTGGGAATGCAGACAGTAATTTAGAGGTGGTGGGAAACATTGAAATTGGTCGGGGACAAAACAATTGATGTCAGTTGTACACACCATTTCTGTTATTTATAAATCTGTCCGTCTTGCTGGGCATGTGAGTCAATCTAAGCGTGCCACCTTCAAAAATCTAATTTATTCTCCTGTGTCTATTGTGCCTACTCAGCCACCCTTTGCTCCCTTTAAAGAGTATGCTACACTTGAAACATCTCAGAAACTGACTATAGACACATTTTGATACATGAAATCTTCCCAGATGTCCAAGTTTTGATGGAAACATGGCTTCCCCCAAAGATACCAAATAATGACATCCCTATAAATGGATACAATGTTTTTAGATGTTATAGAGGAAGTAAGGGAGGTGGAGTCTCATTAACATGCTGACATTGCAAAGCTCTGGTCACTGTATGCCTCCTCTGAGTTAATAATAATGGGGATCTTAACATGGACTGCTTCTCTGACAGCCCGAACAACGTGAAAGAACAATGTCTGGAACTAAATCTTTTTCAGTTCATAGATAAATCCACCACACCAAATGTCAAAAATCCTCCCCTTGCAGTTAGTGATCACTGTCCTGTCATCTGTGTCAGAGACACCAAAATACCTCAATCCCCATGGCTCAAGTCGTTGCTGATGGTTTTCCGTCAAGCCATTTTCCATCAGAACTGGGATGCCACAAGTGTCTACTTACTACTACTGTTTAGTTTAGTTTAGTTTAGTTTATTTCGAACATGTGCGAGTAACACAACAAAGTAAACTGAAAAACAAACAAATCCAATAACAATAGTCAAAACAAAAATAATAATGTGAACCCAACGTGTCCGAAAAGGAGTAGGATGAAGCATATGCTTACTTAAACCTACCCCTTCTCCACTACTATTTACATAAAAAAGAGAAAAAAAAAAAAGAAGTAGAAAATAAATAGATTAAATAAACAAATACATAAATCATTTATCATTTATGAAAACACTCGGTTATTAAACCCCTTCTTCCTCCCTGTACCTCGTGAAAACCATGTGTTTGTAACGCTTTTTAAACTGGATCATGCTTGGACATTGCTTGAGCTCCACACCCAGTCTGTTCCACAGCTTCACTCCACAAACTGACGGACAAAAACTTTTTAGTGTTGTACGTGCCCGCTGATGTTTTAAGGTGAACTCACCCCTCAGATTATAACCCCCAACTCTGTAAAAAAAACAATTGTTGAATATTTCCAGGAAGTAGATTGTTTATTGCTTTGTACATAATTTGTGCTGTTTTGAAATGAACCAGGTCAGTGAATTTGAATGTTATTGATTTTAAGAATAGTGAATTTGTGTGATCTCTATAACCGGTATTATTAATTATTCTTATGGCTCTTTTCTGCAGTATGGATAGAGATTGTATTGTACATTTATAAGTATTGCCCCAAACCTCTGCACAGTATCGTCAATATGGTAAAATCAGTGAACAGTAGAGAATGTGGAGTGATTTGTGGTCCAGAATGTGTTTTGCTTTGCTCAGAACTGAAATGCTTCTTGACAGTTTGCTTTGTACATGTTTTATATGAGACTTCCAGTTTATTCTATCATCAATTGTTACCCCAAGAAACTTGTTTTCATATACTCTTTCAATGTCCACCCCATCTATTTGTAACTCTACTTGTGTATTCTTATTGCAATTGCCGAATAACATGAATTTGGTTTTACTTAAGTTTAACGATAATTTGTTTCTGTCAAACCATATTTTCAGTTTGCACATTTCAGTGGTGATCCTCCCCAGTAGTTCATGTAAATGTCCCCCAGAAAAAAAAATACTAGTGTCATCTGCAAATAACAATAATTTTAATGTTCTTGAAACTTTGCATATGTCATTTATGTAAAGTATAAATAGTGTTGGACCTAATACTGACCCCTGTGGGACGCCACAAGCAATGTCCAAGCATGACGATGAATGTTCCCCCAACTTCACAAATTGTTTTCTGTTACTTAAATAACTTCTCACCCAGTGCAATACTAACCCCCTGATCCCGTACCGTTCAAGTTTATTGATTAATATGTTATGATTAATTGTATAAAAAGCTTTTTGAGATCTATGAATACTCCAACTGAATGCAGTTTGTGATCTATAGCGTTTGTGATCTCCTCAATTGATTCTGTTAATGCCAGTGATGTTGAGCTGTTTGCTCTAAATCCATATTGACTGTCAGAAAGTAATTTATGTTTGTTTATGAGTTTGTCTAATCTGTTATTGAATAGTTTTTCTAGAATTTTGGAGAATTGAGGAAGTAAAGAAACTGGCCTGTAATTTGTGAAGTGGTGTCTATCCCCAGTTTTATATAGCAGCACAACTTTAGCTATTTTCATGTTGTTAGGAAATTTTCCGGTTTGGAATGATAAGTTACAGATGTATGTAAGTGGTTCAGAAATCCCCTCAATGACCTTTTTTACAACTTTCATATCAATTTCATTCAGATCAGTAGATGTTTTGTATTTACATTTATTTACTATATCTATTATTTCTTTTTCTTCCACTGCTGTAAGGAACATTGAACTGGGATTTCTCACTATAAGGTTATCATTCCAATTCTCAGATAACACTGGATCTGGAATTTTTCTTGCCAGGTTTGGTCCAACATTTACAAAAAAATGATTAAAGCTATTGACCACATCATCCATATTGTCCTTTTTAATATTATTATCAATAAAATATTGAGGGTAGCTCTGTTGTTTAGCACTATTTTTAATAATACTATTTAATATGTCCCATATTCCTTTAATATTGCTTTTGTTATAATATAATATTTTAGTATAGTATTCTCTCCTACATACCCTTATAATATTCGTTAACTTGTTTTTATAGTTTTTATATTTCTTTTCTGCCTCTTTAGTCCTTAGTTTTATAAATTCTCTATATTGTGTATTTTTCTTTTTACAGGCATTTTGTAATCCCTTCGTGAACCATGGTCGATCTTTGTATTTTTGTTTTCTGTGGTATCGTTTTATTGGACAATTTTTATCATATAATGCTGTGAATATTCTTAAAAAGGTTTCATATGCACTATCAATATCACTTTCATTATATACCTTTTCCCAATTTTGTGCCAGTAAATCATTCTTAAATATAGTCATAGTTTCCTCTGTCCTCACACGTCTGTATTTTAGTTTTTCTTCTGGCTGATTTCTCTGGCAGTTGCTGTTATAAACTGTAAACACTGGTAGGTGGTCACTGATGTCATTAATTAATAGTCCGCTCATTGTATTATTTTCAATATCATTGGTAAATATGTTATCGATTAAAGTGGCACAATGGGATGTGATTCTACTAGGTCTGGTGATTTCTGGATATAAACTCATGCTGTACATTGTATTGATAAATTCGTCAGTCATTTTGTGCTTATTTGAATTGAGAAAATCAATATTGAAGTCACCACAAATGAAAACTACTTTTTGATTACATTATACATGAATAACATAATTGTTCATAATCAATACTTCAATGTCTATTTTTTTGCTGATGATACAAGTTTAAATGCCTCAGGCCCCTCTCGAGCACAGGCCTTGACTCATCTCCATGTCTGCTTTTGATGCTTTCCAACTGTCACAGACTGGTCTTAAAGGCAGAAAAACACAAACACAAAGTACATGATTTTCTCCACCACTGACTCTGACCATTCTGCCATTTAAACTGTATTTGACCAATGACTCTTGAGGAATCATACAGATACTTGGGAATTTGTTCTGTTGATAATGGATTAATCGACAAAATGTTTCAGCCCTCAACTGAACCAGACCGGCAGTGTGTCACAAAACCAAAATAGTTTAGTTGTTGAAATATTTGACTGGATAAAACCCAGGATTTGGTTTTGAATCCATGTGCTCAACTATCAGTCATCACACATTGCTGCAATGTTCTGTTGGAAACGAAAAAAGCAGAGAGGATGAAAAATGATAGAAAGTCATGGATAGAAAGCAAAGGGGGAGATGGAGGTCATGGTGGAAAGAATGAGGAGCAAAGAGGAAAAGAACAGGAGAAACAAAAAAAGAGAGATGGTGAGAGGTTCAGATGTCCTGTTAAACGGTGGTCATCACTGAGTTATTTCATGGTGGAAACACAAAATAAATTATTTCTGGGCTCAGGTACAAATGTACAGTGTGCGGTTCAAACATTTCAGAGCCTTGCTGTTTTTCTAACCACTGATAAACTCAGATTTTAGGTTCCACACACACACACACACACACACACACACACACACACACACACACACACACACACACACACACACACACAGCAGGTGAAGGTGTGACAGGTTGCGTTGTAAAATTTGTGCTGAAAAAGTTAATTCAGAGACAGAAAAACAAAGTGATGGAGGACCAGCTGTTTGGACAAGGGGATTGACCTTTTGACCCCATGATGTCATCACCTCCTCCTGCATTTGTGTTTGTGTGTGTGTGTGTGTGTGTGTGTGTGTGTGTGTGTGTGTGTGTGTGTGTGTGTGTGTGTGTGTGTGTTAAGTTAATGATAAATGAAAGCCATATGTCATTGTGTTCCTCCCCCCTCTGCCCCCCTCTGGCCCCCTCTTGTTCCTCTCTCTCTGTCTTTCTTTTTGCCTCAACTTTCCATACAAATTATTTCCCAAATATCCAGAAAATCTGCATTAACGTTCACTTCCATCCACTACTGCTACTGTTATGTGAATATTATGAGTTGAGTCCGTCAAACCATTAAAGAAGAAGAGAGCACAAAGGGATGACATACTTTTTCTAACCCTCGGCTTTTTACTGTTTTCTTCTCTCTGTATTTAATTTACAGGCTTCTGGCAGAGTCACAACATGTATTAGCTAGGCATGCTACGTATGTCAAGTTGGACTACAATGAAATGCCATCAGTTTTCAAGTGAGTTGTACTAAACATGTTGTTGGACAGTTTTTTAAATTTTTTGTTTTCTGTCTGTATGTCTTCGGGTGTTCAACACAAGTTAATATTAATGGATTTTGTTTCTTCTTTTATTCTGTTATTCTTTATTTATTTTCTAATCAGGGGATAATGATGCTCTAAGTTTTGGAACTACAGTTCCCATGATGCTGCTACATGCTACATGTTTGTTTATTACATTAAGTCAAACTGTCACATTACCAGCAGCTCCTGTCTGCAGTGTATCATGATGTACAGACAGCTATCACTGGATTACTGTGATACTGAGGGAAACTTAAAAATAGGAGGATTCTGAATTTCGTTCTGCTAGCTCATTTTTCTCTGATTTTTTAATTGATTCATGATTATAATTACAGTTTATTTGTGATGTCTAAACATGTGTACACATACAAAATCACCTCACAGCCTGGATCTGATTGAGGGGCTGGTTTACAATAGGGTTTATTTATGAACAAACTGAGACACACACTCTGGCTCCATCCACACTACTACATTACGTGCGGTAGTTTTTTTGGGGTCCACACTACTACTCCTACTAGTTTTTGAGCCCCTACAACAGAATTTTTTGTTGATCCCGATTTAGTTTGAAAACTCTGGGGTTGTGTTTTAGTATGAGACTTTTGGAAAAAGCCTCCAGATGGTGTCTTGTCAGTCATGACATATCCTTCCCTGCTTGGTCTTGCTCCTATCAGGTGACCCTTTTTAAGAAGAAAACAAGGACTCACAGTCCACTGCCATAACTTTCAGTGACAGTTCCACCTCATCCTTTGTCCAAGTAAAGAAATCTCTGGTCCCATCATTCAGATCAACAGTCAGCCAATCAGAAAAGAGGCTGAGAGCCTCCTCTCTTCTGATTGGCTCTCTGAACTGTTGTTCCTAGAGCTCCAGAGAGAAGCCTGAGAGAGGAGATGTAAAACTACACTGAGATGGTTTTTGGTTCTTAAAACCAAAAATATATCTTCTTATGGATCAACAATTCAGATAAAACACAAGAAGAGGAAAATATGGAGCTCTAAATCAAAACTGTCTTAGTGTGGACGTAGCCTCTGTCTCTGTGTCATTCTCTCCTTTTGGAAACTAATGGAGACTCAACAGCCATTCGGCACCATTCCTGGATGTGACCCTGGCTCCAGAAATCCAACACTGAGCCACAAATAATCAAAACCAGTAGGTATGTGCTGTTAACACCTGGTGTTAGCTGTGAGCCTGGCTCTGGTCGGCTTTATTTCACTGTCAAAGTGACGTTATTGTGACTCTTTTGAAAAATGAAAAAACAAGTACAAAACAGTGAGTTTCCAAAGTTTTGGCATCTAACTATCAGATGTTGGAAGCGAAAGCAACCATGATTAGATTTTTCTGATGGTTCCCTGCTACTCAGACTGAGTAAGTGTTGGCTGGGATGGATCATTACCTGATTCAGGTTCATTTGCATAAAAATACCTGGAACCAAAGGCCGCTGGGAAAAAATGAGAGGGGTGATTTGAAGCTTTCAATTTAAACCAAAGAAGTCTACATCAGTGTTTTCTTCTCTGTGAAGTCTGACCTGTGACAGCTGAGACCTGCTGCCAGCAGGAATGATTTAACAAATACTGACCTGGAATCAGTTCAGACTACACAACTATTCCCTGGCTCCATTTCAGACTCTGCACTCTGCCAACCATCAAAGAGCTGCAGGTCACATGACACAGCTGGAGCAGCTTCACACATTACACATGTAACCTCATATGTTGAGATCAGATATTTACAGCAGCAGTTGATCTCTCTGTGTTTTCAGCTCCAACACTCGGAGCTTCAAGACAGGTATTTTTCTGATCCTCAGATTCTGTCTGTGTTCTCTGTGCACAGGTGGGAGGCTTGGTCGAACGAGGTGTCACCAGTTTGCCATTGTTGGAAACTGGGTGTTAGACATCTGTGTTCAGGAGTTTCCCCACACCTGTGTGTGTGTGTGTGTGTGTGTGTGTCTGTGTGTGTGTGTGTGTTTGTGTGGCTTCCAGGTGTAACATTCCTTCAGATTCATTTTATTATTATTAATCGTCCTCTGATTGCACTGATCGCATTGTAATTAAATGATTTTGTTTTAAATCCAGGTGTTCAGTCCTGAAGGCACATCTGGCCTGTTGTGGTACTTCTGTGTATGAAGCTCTTTGTTTAGAGATGAAGTTAACTGCTGCACTGTGTCGTATTGTGAATGTCTGTTTTTACAAAAATAACATTGATCTAATCTCTGCAGAGATTAAAGTAAGTGTGAGAATTTTACAGTCTGTTGCGTGTGTGTGTGTGTGTGTGTGTGTGTGTGTGTGTGTTAGGGTTAGGGTGATAAAACCTGTCATATCAACAGGGATCAGCACAACAGCAACACTAATGTGAAAACGTGCAGGGGAAAAGACCTGTTTCTGATCCTGATTCTCCTCGTTTCACCCAGTTCTGACTCAGGATCAGTGTTTCTGGCAACAGGACTGGGATTAGGTGAGTCCGAACACTTACAGACATGAATGTTGAGAGTAAAAATAAAAGTTGCACTTACAGATTCTGAAGCCTGGTCCGTGAGAGCCGTCTCTCCTTCCCCCTCTTCCTCCTCCGCCCTCACTGTTGCTGTACAGCGTGGTCATGTTGCCTCTCTCACAGTAGTTGACGCATCGGCCCTGGCTGCAGCGCACCTTGCAGATGGTTGGCGTGAACATCACCTGGATCCTCTCCACCCCTCCTCCTCCTCCCCCTCCCCCTTCTGTGGCTGTCTGTCCATCAGCTGGCAGAAGAGAGATGATGAAGATGACGGACAGAGAACAGCAGAGTCGAGGCTGCAGCATGTCGAGTGTTGTAGTCACAGTTTCTGAGTGTGTTGCATTGTCCAAACTCCCAAACCTCTCCCCTCTCACTCCACTCTAACACTACGTCACTCGCCCCCCCTCTTCTATCTCTCTCTCTTTCTTACTCTGTGGGTCGAGTGAAAACGAGTGTCGCAGGAAAAAAAGAGGGAAGGAAGGAAGAAGAAAACGACCAGACGCTTCCCCCGCTCTCTCTGCACTCTCTGTTTTTCCCTAAACACCGAGTGAGTGAGTGAGTGAGTGAGTGAGCAACTGCGCCTGAGCTGGGGGGTGGGGTGGGGGTGTGGGATTT
>NW_019525128.1:1264640-1266472 GCF_002814215.2 Seriola lalandi dorsalis | reverse complement strand
GGGGGGGGTAGAGAGATAATTGAAAGCAGTGTGCAGGACTGGGCTCAGCTCCAAACTAAATGTTTAGCAGGGACCTGGTCCATCAGTCGCCACGGAGAGAGAGAGCGTATTAGAGCATGAGTCTCTCTCTCCCTCTCTCACCTTCACTCCTCCGGCTCTTGTGTTTTTATGGCCTTTTTCTGGTATGAACAGAGATGATCTATCTCTGCTCACAGTTTCACAACAGACTCCAGGACATTAGAGGATGTCAGGCTGATGATGCAACCCTGGTTTGGGTTTCAGGGGGTCGATCTCAGAAAATATGTTCAAGCTAAAAGGAGCTGCTGCCTGCAGAGGAAAGCTGAGCAAACACTGTAATTACTTCTTTTTTTTTTGTATTAATAAGTATGTGTTAACTTAACCCTACATGTTTTTATCATCCAGAACCCGCAACTATACACATCAATAACCAGCCACAGTGTGGAGCTGGACAGAAACACAGAGCCATGATCAGTTCTGTCCAATTCCAATAAAGTTTATTCAAACAAGACAACCGAGTCCTCAGTGCGTTACTGTGTGTGATACAACTATGAACAGATGGAAGATAAACAGTACAATACTACTGTAACACTACTAATATGTCAGATACTGCTGTAATACTACTTTAATACTACTAACATGTCAAATACTACTATAATACTACTGTAATACTACTAACACGTCAGATACTACTGTAATACTACTAACATGTCAGATACTACTGTAATACTACAAACATGTCAGAAACTACTGTTATACTAACACTTCAGAAACTACTGTAATACTACTAACACATCAGATACTACTGTAATACTACTAACACATCAGATACCACTGTAATACTACTAACACATCAGATACTTTGGAATACTACAGTAATACCACTAACACATCAGACACTAAAGTAACACTACTAACACCTCTGTAATACTACTGTAATACTACTAACACGTCAGATACTTTGGAATACTACAGTAATACCACTAACACATCAGACACTAAAGTAACACTACTAACACCTCTGTAATACTACTGTAATACTACTAACACATCTGCAATACTACTAACACGTCTGCAATACTACTGTAATACTATCAACACTTCTTCAATACTACTGTAATACGCCTAACATGTCTGTAATACTACTGTAATACTAATGTAATACTACTGTAATACTACTAACAAATCTGCAATACTACTGTCATACTACTGTAATACCACTAACATGTCTGTAATACTACTGTAATACTATTAACACATCAGATACTATTGTAATACTACTGTAATACTACTAACACTTCTGTAATACTACCGTAATACTACTGTAATACTACTAACACCTCTGTTATAGTACTGTAATACTATTAACAAATCTGCAATACTACTGTTATACTACTAACACATTTGTAATACTACTGCAATACTACTGTAATACTACTAACATGTCTGCAATACTACTGTAATACTACTAACACGTCTGTAATACTACTGTAATGCTACTAACACGTGTGCAATACTACTGTAATACTACTGTGATAATACTGTAATACTACTAATACGTCAGATACTGCTGTAATACTACTGTAATAGTACTAACACGTCAGATACTACTGTAATACTACTGTAATACTACTAACACATCGGCAATACTACCGCAATACTACTGTAATACTACTAATACGTCAGAATATGCTGTAATACTACTGTAATACTACTAACATGTCTGTAATACTACTGCAATACTACTGTAATACTACTAACATGTCATACTACTGTAATATTACTAATATGTCATATACTGCTGTAATACTACT
>NW_019525128.1:1256296-1264590 GCF_002814215.2 Seriola lalandi dorsalis | reverse complement strand
GCAATACTACCGCAATACTACTGTAATACTACTAATACGTCAGAATATGCTGTAATACTACTGTAATACTACTAACATGTCTGTAATACTACTGCAATACTACTGTAATACTACTAACATGTCATACTACTGTAATATTACTAATATGTCATATACTGCTGTAATACTACTGTAATACCACTAACACATCAGATACTACTGTAATACTACTAACACATCAGATACTACTGTAATACTACTAACACGTCAGATACTAATGTAATACTACTAACATGTCTGTAATACTACTGCAATACTACTGTAATACTACTAACACGTCATACTACTGTAAAACCATTAATATGTCGGATACTGCTGTAATACTACTGTAATACTAGTAACACGTCAGATACTACTGTAATACTACTAACACGTCAGATACTACTGTAATACTACTAACACGTCATATACTACTGTAATACTACTAACACTTCAGATACTAATGTTATATTACTAAGACGTCAGATACTATTGAAATACTTTAATACTACTAACACATCAGATACTAAAGTAATACAAATAACACGTCTGTAATACTACTGTATTACTACTAACACCTCTGTAATAGTACTGTAATACTACTAACAAATCTGCAATACTACTGTAATACTACTAACACGTCTGTAATACTACTGCAATACTACTGTAATACTACTGCAATACTACTACCACGTCTGCAATACTACTGTAATACTACTAACACGTCTGTAATACTACTGTGATACACCTTACACGTCTGCAATACTACTGTAATACTAATGTGATAATAGTGTAATACTACTAATAGTCAGATACTGCTGTAATACTACTGTAATACTACTACCATGTCTGCAATACTACTGCAATACTATTGTAATACTACTAACACGTTTGCAATACTACTGCAATACTACTGTAATACTACTAACACGTCATATTACTGTAATACCACCAATACGTCAGATACTGCTCTAATACTACTGTAATACTAGAAACACGTCAGATACTACTGTAATACTACTAACACGTCTGTAATACTACTGCAATACTACTGTAATACTACTAACACGTCATACTACTGTAATACTACTAATACGTCAGATACTGCTGTAATACTACTGTAATAGTACTAACACGTCAGATACTACTGTAATGCTGCTAACATATCAGATACTATTGTAATATTACTGTAATACTACAAACATGTCACATACTGCTGTTATACTACTGTAATACTACTAACACCTCATACTGCTGTAATACTACTGTAATATTACTCTAATACTACTAACACTTCAGATACTACTCTAATACTACTAACACGTCAGATACTATTGTAATACTACTAACACCTCTGTAATACTACTATAATACTACTATAAAAATCTGCAATACTACTGTAATACTACTAACACGTCTGTAATACTACTGCAATACTACTGTAAAACTACTGTAATACTACTAACACGTCTGCAATACTACTGTAATACTACCAACACGTCTGTAATACTACTGTAATACTACTAACAAATCTGCAATACTACTGTAATACCACTGTAATACTACTAACACCTCTGTAATAGTACTGTGTAATACGTGTAATACAACTGTAATACTAACACGTCTGTAACACTACTGCAATACTACTGTAATACTACTAACACGTCTGCAATACTACTAACACGTCTGTAATACTACTGTAATACTACTGTGATACTACTGTAATACTACTAACACGTCTGCAATACTACTGTAATACTACCAACACGTCTGTAATACTACTGTAATACTACTAACAAATCTGCAATACTACTGTAATACCACTGTAATACTACTAACACCTCTGTAATAGTACTGTGTAATACGTGTAATACAACTGTAATACTAACACGTCTGTAACACTACTGCAATACTACTGTAATACTACAAGTACATCATAGTACTGTAATACTACTAATATGTCAGATACTGCTGTAATACTACTGTAATACTAGTATCACGTCAGATACTACTGTAATACTACTATCACTTTAGATACTACTGTAATACTACTATCACTTCAGATACTACTCTAATACTACTAACACGTCTGTAATACTACTGCAATACTACTGTAATACTACTAACACGTCAAACTACTGTAATACTACTAATACGTCAGATACTGCTGTAATACTACTGTAATACTAGTAACATGTCAGATACTACTGTAATACTACAAACACATCAGATAATACTACTAATACGTCAGATACTATTGTAATACTACTGTAACTAGTGTAATACTACTAACACGTCTGCAATACTAATGTTATACTACTGTAATACTACTAACAAATCTGCAATACTACTGTAATACTACTAACGCTTCAGATACTGTTGTAATACTACTGTAATACTACTAACACTTCAGATACTACTGTAATACTACTAACAAGTGCTACAGCAATACTACTAACACGTCTGCAATACTAATATTACACTACTAACAAGTCTGTAATACTACTGTAATACTACTGTGATACTACTAACACGTCTATAATACTACTGTTATACTACTGTGATACTACTGTACTACTACTAACACGTCTGTAACAGTGGCGGCTGCTGGTCTTATAAGGAGGGGAAGCTCATTTTCGGCCTACATCATAAAATGTGTCCGTTTATTTAAATGTAAATTCGCAGAGTGACAGAAGAAAGTCGCCAAACACAACGCTAGTCGTTTTTAACAAAGACAAAGTCGCTGAGGATCAGAACGTCTCCAGATCAACTCCGAACAACGGAATGAAAAACTTGAAAACGGCTCCGGTGGATGCTTATACTTCAAGATCGCTGATTCGCTCATTTAGCTGTCAATCAAAAAGGGACTCAGCCTCAGACAGCTCATCCAATCATCATGCAGAAGCCGAGCGTCTGGGCCAGCCCACTGCCCCATAGATCCCCAGAGACGCTGAGCGTCCGATGGGCGGGACAAAGCCCAGCATTTATCCAATGACCGTCTAGTTTCGCTGCAGTGGAACAACCCACTCTCTGCTTCCCCATTGAAGTCAGGAGACGCTCGGCGTCTACACTGTGTAAAGCTCTGTGGCGCTGCAGGGATGAATGAGAAGAAGTCGTGTCGGTTACCTGTGATAAGGAGCTGATTCTGAACAAAAGATGAACGTGTTCTAGCGCATATTTAGTCAATGAAATGTTCACACAACAGGACATATTTGACCAATTATTTTGTTGACATTTTAGGGGAAGCTGAGCTTCCCTTGCAGTCTTAGAGCAATCGCCACTGGTCTGTAATACTACTGTAATACTACTGTAATACTACTAAAAAATCTGCAATACTACTGTAATACTACTAACACGTATGTAATACTACTGGAATACTACTGTGATACTACTGTAATACTACTGTAATACTACTGTTATACTACTAGCACGTCTCTAATACTACTTTAATACTACTGTAATACTACTAACACGTCTGTAATACTACTGTAATACTACTGTTATACTACTAGCACGTCTCTAATACTACTTTAATACTACTGTAATACTACTAACACGTCTATAATACTACTTAATACTACTGTAATACTACTATAATAGGACTGTAATACTACTGTAATACTACTAACACGTCTTTAATACTACTGCAATACTACTGCAATACTAGTGTAATACAACTAACACATCTGTAATACTACTTAATACTACTGTAATACTACTGTAATACTACTGACACATCTGTAATGCTACTGCAATACTACTGTAATACTACTGACACATCTGTAATGCTACTGCAATACTACTGTAATACTACTGACACATCTGTAATGCTACTGCAATACTACTGTAATACTACTGACACATCTGTAATGCTACTGCAATACTACTGTAATACTAGTGTAATACTACTAACACCTTAAACCTTTGTATTCTGGGTTACTGTTTTTGGGCTTGGTGGTATCTGTCTGAGTGCTGGTTTCTTTAAACCATCATCACCTTCGTTCAAGCAGTTTTAATTAAATTCAAACAGCAGCTGCACTAATAAGTCAATCAATAGAAAATGAATCTGCAACAATTTAAAAATCTATTCATCGTTTAGGTCACCATCACATGTTTGATGGAAAAACAATTCCAGCTTCTCCAATGTTGTCCAATGTTTACATATGAAATATTTAGCCGTTTTGGACTGTTGATGAGACAAAATAAGACGTTTTAAGATATCACTTTGGGCTGTGTTGTGATTCTGTAGACCCGCTGATTAATCAATAAAGGATAATCAATAATGAAAATGACCACTAGTCACAACCTAAAATCAAACCATCATCATTCTTTGATTCTATTGTATTGTATTGTTGAGATGAGGTTGTCCTGACCTCAAACCCATCCCACTCTCCTTCACACGCTATCATTACATCTGAGACACAGAGTATAATAATCAATTAGTAAAGAAATATTGTTGATAATAAAACATGCATTGTTTTGGTTTATATTGCACTTTTACAAGCAAACATCACCGGACAACTTTGAAACTAATGAAAGCTGCTTAAAAACATGATAATTCTCAAGTACCGCATTAGTATAATTAATATAATTACTTTTTCTTTTCAACCATGTACTTTGGAAAATTTCACATAAGCTTTAAAAGTCTTTAATTATATGAAGAAATATAAACCTTACAAGAAAGAGGAAGTATTAATGCCATTGATTTCCTGAGTTAAGCTGCAACCTCTGCCTCATTTTTAGCCCATATCTGTTTATTCATTACATTTTTGAAAATTAAGCATGCTGAATTACAGTGGGGCAAAAAAGTATTTAGTAGGCCACCAATTGTGCAAGTTCTCCCTCGAGAGAGAGGCCTGTAATTTTCATCATAGGTACACTTCAACTATGAGAGACAGAATGGGGGGAAAGAATCCAGGAAATCACATTGTAGGATTTTTAATGAATTAATTGGTAAATTCCACGGTAAAATAAGTATTTGGTCACCTACAAACAAGCAAGATTTCTGGCTCTCACAGACCTGTAACTTCTTCTTTAAGAGGCTCCTCTGTCCTCCACTCGCTACCTGTATTAATGGCACCTGTTTGAACTCGTTATCAGTATAAAAGACACCTGTCCACAACCTCAAACAGTCACACTCCAAACTCCACTATGGCCAAGACCACAGAGCTGTCAAAGGACACCAGAAACAAAATTGTAGACCTGCACCAGGCTGGGAAGACTGAATCTGCAATAGGTAAGCAGCTTGGTGTGAAGAAATCAACTGTGGGAGCAATTATTAGAAAATGGAAGACATACAAGACCACTGATAATCTCCCTCGATCTGGGGCTCCACGCAAGATCTCACTCCGTGGGGTCAAAATGATCACAATAACAGTGAGCAAAAATCCCAGAACCACACGGGGGGACCTAGTGAATGACCTGCAGAAAGCTGGGACCAAAGTAACAAAGGCTACCATCAGTAACACACTAAGCCGCCAGGGACTCAATTCCTGCAGTGCCAGACGTGTCCCCCTGCTTAAGCCAGGACATGTCCAGGCCCGTCTGAGGTTTGCTAGAGAGCATTTGGATGATCCAGAAGAGGATTGGGAGAATGTCAGATGAAACCAAAATAGAACTTTTTGGTAAAAACTCAACTTGTCGTGTTTGGAGGAGAAAGAATGCTGAGTTGCATTCAAAGAACACCATACCTACTGTGAAGCATGGGGGTGGAAACACCATGCTTTGGGGCTGTTTTTCTGCAAAGGGACCAGGACGACTGATCCGTGTAAAGGAAAGAATGAATGGGGTCATGTATTATGAGATTTTGAGTGAAAACCTCCTTCCATCAGCAAGGGCATTGAAGATGAAACGTGGCTGGGTCTTTCAGCATGACAATGATCCCAAACACATCGCCCGGGCAATGAAGGAGTGGCTTCGTAAGAAGCATTTCAAGGTCCTGGAGTGGTCTAGCCAGTCTCCAGATCTCAACCCCATAGAAAATCTTTAGAGGGAGTTGAAAGTCCGTGTTGCCCAGCGACAGCCCCAAAACATCACTGCTCTAGAGGAGATCTGCATGGAGGAATGGGCCAAAATACCAGCAACAGTGTGTGAAAACCTTGTGAAGACTTACAGAAAATTTAGATGAACTTTTGTTATTGACCAAATACTTATTTTCCACCATAATTTGCAAATAAATTCTTTAAAAATCAGACAATGTGATTTTCTGGATTTTTTTTTTTTTCTCATTTTGTCTCTCATAGTTGAAATTACAGGCCTCTCATCTTTTTAAGTGGGAGAACTTGCACAATTGGTGGCTGACTAAATACTTTTTGCCCCACTGTATCTGTGATCAGCTCCTGCCTGGAGTGTACCATGGATGACAGCTATCACTGGATTAACTGTGATTCTGAAGAAAACTTAAAACATGAGGATTCTGAATTAAGTTAGAAGAAGCGCCTTTTGTCTGTAACTTTTACGTGGCTTTCGTGATGTTTGTTCATGATGAAGTTCAGATACAATAACGTCTTTGGGGAGTTAAGTCACATTTAATCTAAACGTGTGTGTTTCATCTCTGTTTTTGCAGCAATCTTGGTTTAAGTGTTAAATCTTCCCCCTTTAACACTTCCACTCCCCACCTCAGAGTTTGAAAATGCTGTTTTATCCTGAAGTGGAATATCTTTGATCCAGATGAACAGGAAAGCCTTGTAAAAACAAATACATGTAAAACAGCAATAAATTAAGTTAAACAATCTTTAGAGCTTTTTAAAGAATGTCGAGGATTTATCGCTCAGATAAATGATGCTGAGCTCAGTGACGCAAATGTAGTGATAACACACCAGACACACAAACTGAGGCTGAACAGGATAAATTGAAATCTAACAGTGAAACTGTTCTGGTTCCCCAGTGGGATCTCGGACCCTCCTCAGGGGCCTCAACTGTGCATAAGGGCTGGTTGTTTCTGCTGCTGTTTGTCTATGAGCTCATGTCCTGAGACACACACACACACACACACACACAGTGAGCCAGTGAATCAGAACAACAATAAACATGCACAGTGGAACAAAGTAGAAACACTGTGAGCACATTATTACAACATTACACACTCCGCCTGCAACTAACCAGATTCAGGCCCATTAAGTGTCACGAAACAGAGCAGAAAACGTGACGATATTTGAGACATACTATACAAGTAAAAATATTTTTTCCCACAATGTTACATGAAAACAACTGTGTCTGTCTCTTAGATGAAATGTCACAGGTACAAGACACAAAAAACCTGAAGGAGAAAATCAACTATGAATTCCAAGATGCATTTCAGCCAGAGACATCCAATCACAAAGATTCAAACTGTGTTATGTACGTCGCTAACAATAAGATGAAGTTAGACTCCTGAGAAAACTGATCTTATAATATGCTTCTTAAATTTGTTTACAGTGGAATTTTGGGACAATATCTGAATTCATTTTCTAATAAGATAGTCAGATGGATTTAGGGCCACAGTTCCCAGTGATCCCAGTGAAAACACCAGTCAGGGTTTCACAGTTGATATGATGGACAGCACATAAAAAGAAACAAACTAATCCAGGTTTATTTAGCAGGATAATCTTATTCAGATCAGTTTCCTGCTCTGCATTAAATTCAATGTTAAATCCTCAAATTACTTAGTCTGTGATCAACTCTGAGCATTGTTACAGAAAGATTTAACAAAGGCAATAAACACACTAAAATTAATATGTTAATGCTGTATTTACTGCTGTCCTGTTTACTCTGAATTATAGTCTGACACTAATATTTTGAACAGGTACTAAAAAAATACAAATATCTCCAATATGTAATACATTGCTGGTAGACCTGCAATAAGTACCAGTTATCTTAATTAGTGCCACGGGTGCTCAGCGCCGAGGCACTCCTCTACAGCTAGAATAGCTGAGAGGAGTGCCTCGGGGCGGTTCCTCGGACCTATTATTATTCTTCCCCCAAATTTTGGCGCGTAACTCGTCCCGCAGCTTTGAGAAAACCCCGGTAATATATACATCAAAACGTGCATCTTGATCCCGAAAGAGGTGCTTTGGTGTTAAAATTCCAATTTTTCCCAAAGTTATTCCCAAAATACTGGGAATAAATAATGCATTAGGAATGCATTGGAATTTTCTTTAAAAACCCACAAAATTTCACCTTTTTTCTACAAAATTTCACCTTTTTTCTACAAAATTTCACCTTTTTTCTACAAAATTTCACCTTTTTTCTGAGTCACCCAGCTCTCTCATACCTGCACGTAGAAATGTGATTCAAAC
>NW_019525128.1:1217494-1256276 GCF_002814215.2 Seriola lalandi dorsalis | reverse complement strand
CGTTTTACAGTTTGAATCACATTTCTACGTGCAGGTATGAGAGAGCTGGGTGACTCAGCAAAAAGGTGCAATTTTGTCGAAAAAAGGGTTTCTAAAGAAAATTCCAATGCATTTCTAATGCATTATTTATTCCCAGTTTTTTGGGAATAACTTTGGGAAAAATTTTAATTTTAACACCAAAAGTCACAGCACCCCTTGCGGGATCAAGACGCACGTTTTAATGTATATATTACCAGGGTTTTCTCAAAGCTGCGGGACGAGTTACGCGCCGAAATTTGGCGGAAGAATAATAAACCCGAAGCCCCGAGGCACTCCTCTACAGCTAGAATAGCTGAGAGGAGTGCCTCGGAGCTGAGCACCCGTGGCACTAATAATGCATTAGGAATGCATTGGAATTTTCTCACAAAATTTCACCTTTTTTCTACAAAATTTCACCTTTTTTCTGAGTCACCCAGCTCTCTCATACCTGCACGTAGAAATGTGATTCAAACTATAAAACGGAGGAAAACTTCTGCTCTCTCAAAACACAACAACTGATTTTACATAACATGTAAACTTTTCAAACTATGAGAACTCAAAGGAGGAGTGGAAATCACTTTTTCTTCAAAGTTAGAGTGACAGCGTCAGTTGGCTAGAGTGCGTGAAGCAGTAAAAAATAACTTTTATTTTTATTTTTAACTCGAGCTCACGGCCAAACCGTAAAAAGGAGACAAATAATTCTTTCTCAAAATGTAGACATAGTTGTTTTTCATTCATAAAATGTAACTTTGACAGGCAGGGTCTGCACAAAATTTATTGAACCCTCAGGGGTCCCTCTGTCCTTTTTTCGACATTTTCTTCGTCTTCGTCTTTGTTGATCTTCCACTTATCCGGATCCGGGTCGTGGGAGCAGCAGCCTCAGCAAAGAGGTCCAGACAGCCCTCTCCCCAGCCACCTCCACCAGCTCCTCCGGGAGAATCCCAAGGCGTTCCAAGGCCAGTCGAGAGATATAATCCCTCCAGCGTTTCCTTGGTCGGCCCCGAGGCCTCCTCCCGGTGGGACATTCCCGAAACACCTCCCTGGGGAGGTGTCCAGGAGGCATCCTCACCAGATGCCCAAACCACCTCAACTGGCTTCTCTCGACATGGAGGAGCAGCGGCTCTACTCCGAGTCCCTCCCAGATGACCGAGCTCCTCACCCTATCTCTAAGGCTGAGCCTGGCCACCCTGCGGAGGAAACTCATTTCGGCCGCTTGTATTCGCGATCTCGTTCTTTCGGTCATTACCCAAAGCTCATGACCATAGGTGAGGATTGGAACGTAGATCGATTGGTAAATCGAGAAATTCACCTTCCGGCTTAGCTCCCTCTTCCCCACAACGGACCGATTCAGCGCCCGCATCACTGCTGATGCCGCCCCAATCCGCCTGTCGATCTCCCGTTCCATCCTACCCTCACTCGTGAACAAGATCCCGAGATACTTAAACTCCTCCACCTGAGGCAGAGCCTCCCCCCGACCCGGAGCGGGCAATCCACCCGTTTCTGGCTGAGAACCATGGCCTCAGACTTGGAGGTGCTGATCTTCATCCCAGCCGCTTCACACTCGGCTGCTAACCGCCCAAGCGAGAGCTGAAGGTCGGCGCTCGATGAAGCTAAGAGGACCGCATCATCCGCAAAAAGCAGAGACGAGATCCTCCCGCGACCGAACCCTGCGCCTAGAAATTCTGTCCATAAAAGTTATGAACAGAACCGGTGACAAAGGGTAGCCCTGGCGGAGTCCAACAACCACCGGGAACAGGTCCGACTTACTGCCGGCTATGCGAACCAGACTCACACTCCTTTGGTACAGGGACTTAATGGCCGCTAACAAGGGGCCATCCACCCCATATTCCCGGAGCACCCCCCACAGGAGCCCCTGGGAACATGGTCGTAAGCTTTCTCCAAACCCACAAAACACATGTGGACTGGATTGGCAAACTCCCATGCTCCCTCCAGCACCCTAGCGAGGGTAAAGAGCTGGTCCACAGTTCCACGCCCAGGACGAAAACCACATTGCTCCTCCTCGATCTGAGGTTCAACTATCGACCAGACCCTCTTTTCCAGTACCCTGGCATAGACCTTACCAGGGAGGCTGAGCAGTGTAATTCCCCGGTAGTTGGAACACACCCTCTGGTCACCCTTCTTAAAGATGGGGACCACCACCCCAGTTTGCCACTCCAGAGGCACTGCCCCCGATGTCCACGCAATGTTGCAGAGGCGTGTCAACCAAGACAGTCCTACAACATCCAGAACCTTGAGATACCCAGGGCTGATCTCATCAACCCCCGGGGCTCCGCCACCGCGCAGTTGTTTCACTACCTCAGCGATTTCTGCCCCGGAGATTAGACCATCCATCCCCAGGTCTCTTGGCTCTGTTTCCTCCACGGAATACGTGTTGGTAGGATTGAGGAGCTCCTCAAAGTATTCCTTCCATCGTCCGACTATATCCTCAGTTGACGTCAGCAGCTCCCCGCCCCCACTGTAAACGCTTCGCCCGCCGGTACCAGTCAGCTGATTCTGGAGACCCACAGACCAACCACGCCCTGTAGGCCTCCTTCTTCAGCCTGATGGCTTCCCCCACCCCTGGTGTCCACCAGCAGGTACGGGGGTTACCGCCACAACTGGCCCCAGCTACCTTGCGGCCGCAGCTTGCAACAGCCGCCTCAACAATAGCAGAGCGGAACAAGGCCCATTCGGACTCAATGTCCCCCACCGCCCTCGGGGCGCGATCGAAACTCTGCTGGAGGTGTGCGTTGAAAATCATCTTGACGGGTTCTTCCGCCAGGCTTTCCCAGCAGACCCTCACAACCCGTTTGGGCCTGCCACAACACATTTTCTTCACTTTTCTTTTTTGATTTGCTGATCATTTTGGCTGTGTTACAGCTGAAGGTATGGATTTCTGCAAGAAAGTGTCTTTTTTGACATATTTTTAAAATCTAATGTCAGTTACTGTTACAGGTCTATTATACACTGGTAACACATTTTGTAGCCTCTGGGGTTCCTCGCGTCCAAAAAAGGACACACAAAGAAAATGCTATAAAATCATTTCGTTCTGCTTTTTTTTGCATACATCTCTTAAACCACTTCAGTTCTGCTCAAACCTACCAAATTTTTATTAGTTTTCAGGATTTTAACCCTTTAAATGCCAGTTTGTAGACATGTTGCCTCTTGTTTTATTAAAAAAACAACACAGAATATGAGATATTTCCCACATAATACATGATGGAGGGATGTGACATTGTTTTATATCAGAGTCTTTTATATCAAGACATTTCTCAAAACCAGAATATGATCAGGGTGACTTTTGAACACAGGAAATAAATCATGTACTCATCCCGGCAGTAGCCTCCATGGCACTCAAAATTTCCCTGGAATTTTCTAGTTATCAATTAATATTCAGTTTTTGTTGATGCCAGAAAGATTCAACAAAGGCAGATACAAAGATACTGAAACTAGACTCACCTCCTCGTGGTTGTCTGACTCCTCCACTCAGACTAGTTTCAGGTTACATCCCTGTTTATCATCGTCATAGAAAATATGAACCATTTGTGTGAAGTTTTGTCTTAATTGCTGTGTGAAGTCTTGAGCCTTGACCTTTGACCACCAAAATCTAATCAGTTCATCCTTGAGTCCAAGTGAAAGTTTGTACCAAATTTGAAGAAATTCCCTTGAGGTGTTACTGAGATATTGTGTCCATGAGAATGGAACAGACGGACATACATACAGATGGACAGACAACCCGCAATCAACATTCTCTGGCTGTCGCTGGTGCGGAGGCATAAAAATGGTGTGCAAACTGTGAAACAGACAGAAAGGATTTGGTGTGTTTTAGGCTGATAACCCACAAAAAAAAAAACACTGCCAGAGAACCCACACAATACCTACAAACTGCAGAAACAGCACACTGTCTTTGGATCATCGTCATGCTCAGAGAATCTGTATCTACAAGTAGTTTTGAAATTAAATGTCCACAGTTCACATAATCTGGTTGAAATATATACACATTAAGTGCTTGAAGATCCAATCATGACTAAAGCGTGTGTCATGTAGAGAGCTAATAAAAACAAATGATATGGTCAAAGTTGTCATATTGGCATTTAAGGTGTATTGATTGATTTCTAAATGTTTTCATAGCCTAGCCTGTTAGCTTAGCTACGTTTTCATATTCTAGCCTGTTAGCTTAGCTTGACCTCTGCCTGCACTGCATTTTCTCCTCTGATGTTTCCAATGTGGCTTCATTTCCTCGACACAAGTCAGAAATGAAATCATTCAAAACACAAACTACTTTTAGTTCATTCACCTGCTGCTTAATGCTATGCTAATTACAACCTGCTACATCCATGGTATGGTCTAATATCACTGAGCTGGATGTTTGTCTGATGCTGCGTCATATTCTCAACATGATCAAACAGTTCATTAAGTCAGTCTAACATCTGATCATGTGATCATAGTTGACTGATCTATGTAAACTTGTCACTGTAGCAACAGTGGTTACATAACCTTAGAAACGATCGAGCCGCAACTCCACCATGCTCAACCATCCAACTCAACCATCAAAGCTGCACTCTGGAACAAATAGCACTACACCTCTGGCTGGGATATTAGTCAGTCAGACCAACATCGTGGTTGTTGCCACCTGCACACGCCACCACAGCTCAACCAGACTCTGCATACTTTTCCCCAAATTAGGGCTTTTTCTGGATTCAGTAATAAACTTCATAATGTCAGCTCATCTCAGAAGTGATTTATAACTGATCTCTTAATCCCTCAATCAAACTTCATTCTTCTGTCAGTTTGAAACTAAAGTGCACTGTTCTCCAGTCACTTCTCTGCATAGCTGGACAATAGCAGGAACTGTTTATTGGTCTAATCACAGTGATCAGGGCTGAACTATGAGACTGTATTAACAGTCACCTTATCTGTTGCGCACACACACACACACACATTCCAGCTCCATTAAATCACAGTCGGCTTGTTTTTGGACGAAGATGGAAAAAAACTCATTCTAACAATGTAGTGTATGTCTGACTGACATGACCTTTGTGTTCATTTTATCTCTCAGCACCACCATGTCAGATGCACACCGGTTATTAAACACAATAATGACCCATGTGCATACACATACACTGTCTGTCAACTTGTGTTAACATGTCTAAACGATAAGGCTTGATTATAATTTTTGTTCTCATATCTTCAACCTACCACTGCCAGATAAACACATTACGGCCTGGAGGTTAAAAATACACACTGGCACACTGAGGTTTGGTCATGGAGGAATTCAAATTAAATAAAAAAATTAAAAAAACATGAAAATGTAGACTTGATAAAAATGTAATTACTCATGATAAGTCAAACATTCAACCCCCTATCTCATCATTTCAACTTGGTGTGTTACACTTTTGACTTATGATTAGTAATTTTATTTTTAACCTTTTTTTTTTTTTTTTATCTTTTCCAGACAGAATTGAATTAAATGCCAAACAGTGTACAACAGATTTAAATTAGGGTGTCGAGGTCCTCGTCTTCCTGGCCTGTCCCCATCTGGAGCTGTCACCATTTTTAACTTGAATTAAAAACAGATTGGAAAGACTGTGAGCAGAGCGGAGATGCAGACGTCTAGCATTATGCTTGTTTTGGCCAACAGAAGGGGCTGGCTGCTAGCTGTAGCAGCTCCAGAAATTAAGCTAAAACCATCTAAACAGAGTTATCCAATCAGATTTTTGTTTGTCCCTAGGCAGAGAAAAGGTTAGGTGGTTCATTCATTGGTTAGGAGTAAAAAAACATACTCAAAGCCACCCAGCCAGAATTTGAGAAAATTGTTTTCATGTTGGAAAGACTGAAGAAGAATAAGTTGCCTGATGGTCTGCAATTGACTTCACATGAAAACATTCATAACCAGGAATACTTTTATGAAAAAACCCTTTTAATTCTTTTGATCTGTGGACTCTTAGGGACAAAAGGAATAAGTAATCAAAGAATAGACAGTCTGACTTCATAACCTCCTCAAAAGGTAGGGAGTCACCACTGTCACATGCCATCTTCCTGGTTTATAATGCTGGTATGAATGAATGAATGAATGAATTACACTTTTGTGCTCATAATTTCTGTAAAATGAACTGAATAGTTGAAATGTTGTGAATCTATATAAGCTTACAATATGTAGCATGTTAATAGTGACAAAAGTTTAAAATGTATCTTTATGACTTGCAATGCGGCTTTGCGCAAGCTTTAAACTGGTCGTCAGTGAACAGGTGAGTTTTAAGAGGCTCAGCCCCCTCAGTTGTATTTTTTGCTCCCTCTGTTTAAGTTTCATGTAGAAAAATGGCAAAAACAATAAAATTATTGGCCAAGATACATGATGATGAGAAGACAATGAGAAGTGCGGTTTTAGTCAGGCTGAGGGAGAACAGGAGGTTTCCTTCTATCTCATACAAATCGCCCTGTTTTAATAGTCTAAGATGTAATATTTATTTCCTATAGATTTGCACTGAATTGAGTCTCAAAAATACGGAACAAAGCACAGTCAAAATAGATGAAACCTGATTGTCTCCCTTTTTTTTATTTCATAGATAAAAACATTGGATATTTTGTTGATTTATTGAGCGTCAAATAAGAAATGTCCCCGGTTTTCATTTCAGATATCTGGTCTCTCTAGCTCAACTCTAGGTAGTGAGAGCTAGCATTTTGTTTTGTTGAGTTAGCTTGTTGTGTAGGAGCTGCAGCTTTATTAGAATGAGAATTATCACACGATAAATTCTAATCCGGTCATCCTGGAGACCAAGTTGATGTTTGTACCAAATTTGAAGAGATTCCCTCAACGTGTTACTGAAATATAAAGAGGTAAAAAGAAAGTGTGGTACTAGGGGAGGACTAGGATTAGGCAACCCAAATCTTGTTCTCATTAATGGCTTATAACTGATTTGTAAAGCTTTAGCAACTAATCTATTAATCACTGATAAAGCCATTAATTACAGTTTACAAACCCTTCATAAATGAGAGCATGGTGCTGATATTCTTTAGTGGACATGTGAAGTTATAGTGACTGACCTGAGGGTACAGTGACGTGGACGGTGTACTGGCCCCTCTGCGTGTGGAAACTCTTCACACTGGTTTTAACTGAAGTAGATGATGATGATGATGATGATGATGATGATGAGGAAGAGTTGGTAGAGGAAGAAGAGGAGGTCACAGTGCGAAGTTTCTTCCTCTCCTTCTCAATGTGCTTCATCAGCAGGGTAGCCATCTTGTCTCCTCTTCCTCCCCGTGACAGAGTCTTCCTCAGCAGAACGGCCTGGGCCTCCTGCAGACTGTCAGAGAAATACATCATACACACAAAATACATCATATACACAAAATATACACAAAAATAAGTCATACACAATTTAAACACACTGATAAATGTGTGGAGTGTTAGAGGCTATATGAGGGTGAAATGCTCTTTTCACTGGAAAAGATATAAAGAGTAAATATTGAAGCCACCTTTTTACAAGATTGTTGTTTTAAACCAAGTTGGCTGTAAATATAAGAAGTCAGAGTTTGTTGGTGCAGTCCGGCTGTATCACACTGTCAGATCAGGAAAACACTCCACAGGAAGGACTACACGATGCGTTCACTGCTCCTCTGAAGAGGCCGAACTGCAACATAAACAACCTCCGGTTGTGATCAGCTGCAGCTGCTCAGTCGAGCTGTGGTCATGGTTACTGCTGGGACTACAGCTGCTGCTGCTGTGTGAATAATGGTGCTGTGGATGTGTTACAGTAGCTGTACTGCGACTCCTCTTTACGGGTTAAGCCCCACAGGATTTGAACCTATGCATCCAGAGCAGACAGATGGGCTGAGTAGAGCTGCACCAAATAGTCACTTGATCAGATAGTAGATTGATAAAAAAAATATCTGCAACTGTTTTGATTACTTTATTAAAAAATGGCAAATAAAATCCTGTTTTGCCAGATATAAACATTTCCTGCTTTTCTATATTTGATGCCACATTAAACCAGCAGAGGTAACATAACACATAATACTATATAATAATACAGCTCAGTCTTTCTCTGTGGATCATAGGGGAAGCAAAACAATTTCAGAAAGAAAATTGATATATTTTAGGAAAACCAAGGAAAATCGACCAAAGCTGCTCTAATGAGTGAAATCAAAGAACCACTTGAATCAGAAATTAGTTATTTTAGTTAGTCAGGAAGTTAATTGTCCACACTGTTAAAAACAATACAGGAACATGATGAGTACAAATGACAGGGACACAAATCAACAAACCACTTGATTTAAAATACATCAAGAAAGTCAAAATGAAAGTAAAATGCTGTGAATTCTGACAGGACTGTTAGCGCTATCAGATGAATAGGTGCTGCTCATCAACATAAAAAGGGAAACAGGGTTTTGAAGAAATGTGAGCTAAAATACTGATGTTCACAACTACACATTTGGCTGCTGTTGTCATTTGACCACATTTACAGACTGATAGAAAATTGGTGGGAACGTTCTGTTCATCTCTAACGCTGAGAGCAATGTGGGAGAGGGCCGCTGTCTGTGTTTCTGTCTCAAAGGCCTTAAACAGTGTGAGAAGGAGCCCAGACCTCCTGCAACTCCATGTATAAACACCACAGATTCATCCACAGCTGATAACTAACACACACTCCAACACCCTGCAGTCTGACAGAGCTTCACTCTCCTCACCTCAAACTTCACAGCTTTTGGTTTGTCCTTGACTTTTACGAGTTATTCAAAGCTGAGCTGGACAGAGCAGATAAAACTAAAGCCATGAGGAGCTGGTTTAAGACTGATGACTGAAAGGAAACATTTGTTGTTCTTCATGAGATTTGTGTTCTTCATTTTATGTAGGGTTATTCTCAGGAACTGTACAGCTGCAATGCTCTGAGCTTCTTCTTTCTCTTCAGCTGGGGCTCAGACATCAGAGCTGGATATTAATGGATTTACAGATTTAAAAAAAAACCTTCTTTGAATCATTGGCTGCAAATTGTAGAGACAGTGGTTTAACAACACTAAGTGCTGTGCTACAGGTGTTATCCTCAAGAAACTTCTTTTTGGCTGAACCGCATCAGCAGGGACAAAGAGGAGTCATTGGTAACGAGGCTTCTAACAACTATGACTCTACATATCAAACAGAGGGAGTTAGATTTTTCCCCCATTTTTCCTCCACTTTTCTTCTTATAGGCAAGAAATGCATCAGTTCTTCCATAAACAACATTTCTTCAACCACTGGTTCTTTGTCAGCGACTCCACATTCCATCAGTTCATTGTAGTGGCTTTTTATTCGCTACTAACATTTTTTAAATAAGTATTCAAGGCCTCCCCTTCAAATTTTCTTCTGCTGACAGACTACAGGGATAAAGTAGCAGACTCTCAAAGATTCTTCTGAACATCTGGATGAAAAGATTCTGACCAGTGTGGCTGTAGATTTACTCAGCAGGTAGCTGGAAGTGACAAAACTGAGCAAGAAGACGAGATGTTTTCATCTCCCATCTTTGTTTAGTTTAGAAACAGGAGTCACAACTTGAGGAATGTGTTAAAAATCTTATTGATGCTGCAGCAGACAGAATATTCTGGATCCAGATGGTTGGAGGAGTCAACAGCAACAGGTGCTGTTAAACCACTGTCTGTGTGTGTATATTCACACCAGATACTGCAGCCTGTTTGAAGCAACTACGTTACCCAGAATCCCTCCAGACTCATTTCCCTGTGGTCTGAATCTTGTATTCCCACAGTCTGTCCTGATACTGGCTCTGACCCCTGACCTCCATGACCTTTGACCTGTGACTCAGGGTTGTGTTGATTGTCAACACCGAGGAGACTCTGGTTTCTCACACTGACACAGATCAAACTCTTCACGTCAACTCAGAGACCAGGAGGAGACATGTTGACCTCTGTTGACCTTTCTCTCATGCTGACGGTCAAACATGCTTTTATATCCTCATGTCTTGTCTTCAGAAATTCACTATATCCACAGTTTGAAGCAAAACAACTGACCCACATCATTAGCTGCTCGGATTTTAACTAACAGTCGAAGACCAGATCATGTCACTCCTGTTTCAGCCTCTCCTCACTGGTCACTTTTCAAGTTGAAGATTTTACTGATTCATTCGAAACTCTTCATGGTTTAGCTCACAGTTACGTTACAGAATGAATCAGAGCCTCATATCCTAAAGCAGGACTCTGCTGGATCTTTTATAAGTCCTGGTTCAGGTCTAAAGGAGAACTGCTGAAGACCAGAACTCCCTGCATGAACACCTGAGGCTGCAGAATCAGTGACATGAGGTTTTACTTTCCCTGTTATTTTATTGCTTTTATCATATTTTATTGTATTTTATGTATTTTACTCTATTTTATTCACTGTAATTTTTTTGCTGAATCTTTATATAATGATTTTTTTTTATTTAGTTTTAATTTGTAACATTATTTTGAAGGATACCGTGTTGTCGTCGTCATTGTTAGGTTGAATTTGTCTGACAGTTGTGTGGCGTAAGATTCCTGTGTCACCATCCACTACTGATGTTTCATTACGTTTTCATTTGCTGACCTTTTAAACTTGACATATAAAGTCAACATGTTGTTTTCCATGACAGCCCTGAAGTGTGGTCTAACTACCTACTGGACATCCTGTACCTTCCATGACAGTTTTTTTTTTTCTTTATCAAAAGCACTTTAATAAAAAATATTATAATAGATACTATTATTATAAATTCGCATAAATGTCTGTTTCTTATTGTTTTTTTCCATGTTGTTTGTGTACTTATTTACAGACCAAAATAAACCTTTACCACAGTGTGCAGTATGTGGTCACAGTGAGTAAAATCAGGTGAAGAGCTCCACCTGCAGTCTGAACAGAGAACTGCACCAACTCTGCAGTCTGGACTCAAACACAAACTGTTCTCACAGGGGAGAGAGGGACGAGGAGAAGGGGAGAGAGGGACGAGGAGAAAGGGAGAAAGTGGAGAGATGGAGGAGGAGGAACAGGAAGAGGAGGAGGAGAGAGAGGGAGAAGAGGAAGAGGAGCGGAAGGAGGAGAAGAGAGGGAGGAGGAAGTTGGGCAGTTGCCCACGGTAACATCCTGCACTAAGCGTGAGGAGAGAGCAGTAATCTTACCTCAGCAACTGCTTCTTTGCTCCTCCGCTCTTCAGCCTCTCCACCTCCTTCCTCCTCGTCTCTGCAGGATCCACAGTTCTCTCCCCTCTCAGAACCTGATCAGACCCCAGGTCTGGAATCTTAGAGCTTGCCCGTCTCTGGTTCTCTACTTTAGACCCTGAATAAAACTTTACCTGTGAGATTTTAAAGACCCCTTCCCTTTCCTCTGACTCAGAACTTGAACTAGTTTGTTCTTCTTTAGACCCAGACCCAGACCTGGACATCAGAGATCCTCCTCTCTCTGCTTCAGGCCTCAGGTTTGGGACTGTGTAGGCTGTTGATCTTTTAGCTGAGCCAGACTGTCGGATTACACTTTCATCTGCTGTCATAGACCTTTCTTCAGTCTCAGACCCTGAAAGAGACTCTAGATTCTGGTTTTCAGTCAGAGACCCTGGATCTGCTCCTTCCTGTATCTCAGTCTGTGGATGGGACTCCACACTAGAGGTTTTAAAGGAGGCGAATCTTGTCTCTGAATTTGAGTGTAAAGCTTCCTCGGCCTCAGGTTCTGGATCAGACTTCAGGGTTGGAGTTTTTTCTGTGATCTGTGCTCCTTCCTCTTTGGCCTCAGTGTCTCTGGTACAGGTTCCAGATTTAGATCCAGCTTTAGTCAGTGCTTCCTCAGCTGTGATCTTCATCTTCACCTCCTTACTTTTCAGAGAGGCCTGGTTCTCCTCAGGCAGTGGAAACCTTTTTTGAACACCTTCAGTTTTGAGTCTACACTTAGCAGAACCAGAGATGGGGATCTTAGCATCCTCTTCTCTGTTGTGGGTTTCAGCTGGAGTAGATGGATCCAGGTCTGAGGCTCCTGGTTTAGCATTTAAAATGGCAGCTTTGCTGGTGATCTTTGTTGTGGCAGCTCTGGTGGAGGCAAACAGAGGGAAAATGGCAGCAGGACCAGAGCAAGCTGCCATGACGTGGCATTGAACAGGTCTGGTGGTTCTCTTCGGGGTGGTGGTTGGTCCTGGAGGATTATGGGGGGGGTTGAATTGGACAGGAGGCCTGTGTGGGATGATGGTGGGTTGGAGGGAGGTCAGTGGCCGCTCTAGCACAGAAAACGTCACCGTGGAAAACTCACAGCGAGGACCGTGGAAACCTTGCCGGCAAACACAGCGATTAGATTGTCGGCACAACGCTCCGTTATGGCAACGAGGAAAACATCTGGCTGCAGGAGGAGACAAGGATCGGAGACAGAGAGGAGAAGGACAGAAAAAAGAAGAAAAGTAATAAATATTTAATTTATCAATTCATTTAAGATTAGAAAAAGAACAAAAATCAACAGTAAACATCATAAAACTGGTTTTCAATTTTGATTCATCAAAAAAAAAAAAAGGACCACACACACCTAACACTATCATTGATAAAGCCTGGATTCAAGAGCACAAAACCTTTCACATGTATACAACATTATTTGACTAAAATGAGATGCTGAGATATGACAACAATTAGCATGTTTACAAAAAAAAAAAAAAAAAAAGACGTCAGAAGTCCCTCCTCATTTTCACAGTTTAAACACGTCTTGTGTCTCTTCTTTCAGCTCCTGAACATTTGAATTTTTACTTTATATAAAATATATTTCTCTTTTCTTCCTGATGTTGTTTCTGTCAAATGCTGTATTCTGTACAAGTTATCATTTTTATAAATAGGTGGTTGTACATGTTTCGAAGAATGATTTTTGCTCGCTTGTTAATTTTCATTGTTTAACCTCTTGTCTTTTATTTATGATATTTTCTTTTCCTGATTACATGACCAGAGGTTGACTTAGTCCACAGCTGCATTACTGGAGTCACAGTACAGATCCTCCTGGTTAAATATGACTCTAATACAAGTGAAAGTTTTTAAGTCACATTTTTACCTGAGTTAAAGTACTAGAGTACTTTAACTACTTCAACTTTAACTACAAGCTATTTATCTGGAAATAAACACTTAACTCAACATGCTTTCCAAAGTTGGATGGCAAATTTCTGTAAGTAGAGATGAATTCTGGTCATGCTGAACACAGCAAACATTTAAACAAAAGGAATCTTTATCTCATTTAATAATTTTTAAACATGGACTTGAAGCATCTTCTGCTTCATCTTTATCTAGTAGCCACTGTTAGGACACTGCCGGGTTCAAACTGAGCTGTTCAAACATGCAGCAGCACAACATGACTGACAGCATAGGAGTTGGCTGTGATCAACACAGTGTATGGTCTATTACACTTTTAGAAAATAAAATAAAATTCATTCTTCTGACTAGAAGCTCTGCTTCAAAGTAAGAGTACTTAAATAATACTCAAGTAAAGTACAGATACTGGAAAAATATACTAAAGTACAGTACTCAAGTAAATGTACTTTGTTACTGTCCACCCCTGCACATGACAGAAGAAAACCTGCTGGACAATAGTTCATAAACTGAGTCAGGCCCATGGCTGCTAATGATTTTGACTGCATTGCCATTTTTCATGCTAAAAAATAAGGACAAGAAAAGTCAAGTCAGTTTTATTTACATATAAAGACCTTTACAGGCTGTAGAACATACAACAACCCCTATATTTATTTACAGCCTTCATTTGATCGAGAAAAAACGGCAACAATAGAGAAAAAAATAAGCTGACATGTAGAGTTAGTCTCAGTACTACTGAGGACAGAGACTCAGAGGACAGAGACTTCTGTCAGTCTAATAGGTCGACTCACACTTACAATACATAGCAATGAACAAATCCTATTCAAGTTCAATTCATCTGACATAAACTCACGAACGACAAGAAATAAGAAATGTGACTCAGTGGAGTTCACAGCTGAACCTTCAGAAAAACAAACTGCTGTTTAAGTGTCCCCATATCCAGGTAAGTTGTCCACTAAGCACCAAAATCATCAGCTGATAAAAGTGTGTGATAACAGCGAAATACATCACATGGAGGCAATGAATATAAACAGTCTGTGAATACAGAAAAATATCCCATTTAGAACTAAAAATAGTCATACTAAAACATACAAAACTCTCAGAATGAAAAGTCTTCATTCACAACTAAACAAACAATTCTGTAAAACTTGCTATGGTTGGATGATTTTGGCTGAAATGCACCCTGGTAGTTGTAGTTGACTAACACAGATGTTCATCTTCTGCTCTGAGGAGAGTTTCATGTCCGTCAGAGACGTGGACAGAGATGACTGTCGGTCAATCTAAGGACAGCACTCTGAAACAGCTGCTCTCACTTTGAAACTCGTAGAGGAAAAGCCAGTAAGTAGACCTTGGGTTGAGATGACTTAGTGAAAGTTCTGGAGCTGTGAACTGTGGAGTTTTGTCATTCAGCAGAGTTGATGCAAAAACAAACTGATCTGCATTTTCACTTTTTCAGATTTTCAACATTTGGAAAAAATCCAGAGAGACAGACCGTCCGTCTGTCCATCCGACCGTCTCCTCTACACAGTTGTTTATGTGTGCTGTGTGTTTTTGAGTTTTCTTCTTTCAGGACAATGTGACCAAACAGAAAAGCTTTACGCTGCAGGCTCTGAGCCCCCTGGAACTTAGAGGTGTGTGTGTGTGTGTGTGTGTGTGTGTGTGTGTAAGCCTCCAGCCAGAGAGGGTTAATCTGTCTCCATTCATTCACGAGTTTCTGCAGGACATTCACAGCCGTATAATCCCAACCTGAAAGAAACCATGGGTCCTGTGTGTGCAGCCTCCTCTATAAACCACATTTACATACAACTCATCTGCAGCAATCAGTGTGTTTTGGAGGGAACGTAGCAGTTTGTTTTCATTCTGTCATAAAACAATCTACATTTGTTGTGTACATGCACATTTGCAAATCCTGTTTAGTGCATGATCAAGTGCATATTTAGTTCTCATGTTAAAATGAGTCAGCAGCACCTTCATTAGGTATGTAACAACAATTTAATTATGTAAACATTTATAAAGAGGTATAACTTATAAACAAAAACTGTTTATCAAAATCATAATATGTTGCAATGTAATTGCTGTTAGGTTATATTATGTTAATTAGGACCAAATCAGACTAAATGTAGTCCAACCTGATTCAGCCCTAAAACAAAGTGCATGGATGATTGCCTCAGTCAGTTAGCATGATGTCATGTATGAATACAACAGGTTAATATTACTTATATTACATATTATAAACCCTAACCCTAACCCTAACCCAGTTCTTCAAATCTTCATTAAAACAACATTCAGGTGTCTTTATCAAAACTGAAACTGATTTTCTATCTGACATCATTCCTCTTGTTCATATGGGAAATAAACAACAACTCTTCTTAAATTTACTCTTCCTCTTTGTTACTGTCCTTCCATTGGAACTCAATGGGGAACCAGTGTCCACATAAACAAAGTTTTCACGATAAAATAAATACTTCTAAAGATATCCACTTAACATGTTTAACTCAGACCGCTTAAACCACATAAACTTCATTTTGGAAAACATTGTTGCAAAAAATGAGGACTATAAATTTGAAAAACTGTGAACTTAGCCTTTATTTAGCTTACTGACTACAGCTGTTCAATCACTTGTCTATTCAGACAACAAACATCAATAGTTGTTAACTAAAAACAAGAAGCTGTTTTGGTTCACTTCTGTCTGATATCAGGAGTCATCATTTCAACACTGACTGGATGTTGATGGTAAATGTGTAAATCTGTTCTCCTTGTAAACTGTGTGCTGTGGGTTAACAGCAAAAACAGAGGTAGAACAGTCACTTATTGCTCTGTGTTATGAATTTTGAAACCATGAACCACTAACCCCAACATAAACAATGTACTTTTAACTAGCCGTTCAGTTTTGGCAAACAAAACCATAGATTGTAAATAAAGATGGATGTAGCCTCTGTGACGTCATCCGACGAGCAGATGAGGCTCAAGGTGAGCTGCTCCACTGTTGCCATCTTGGCAGTGTCTGACTCCACCCCCAACGCCTAGCTAATCCAAAAATTTGTTTTAAAGTTTAATCCATGGTTTATCGTATAAGTATTCAATCCAAAAAATAACTCTGGTCCATCTAAACATCTCGTTATCGGTTGGCGATGTCAGCAGTTGATATGTTCAATAAAGTTAATTTTCTCCTAAAGGGGCAGGGAGGTGAAGAAACTCGCGTCACACAGATACAGGAAATAAACGGAAATGAAGCGTCCTGGTTTCTATACTGTTTCTGCTAATAGCTAGTTAACAAGCAAAGCCAGGTGTACTTGCTGATTCATGGTAATAATAAAATAATACTAGAATTTCACTCACCTCAAGTGAGACTGTGGTTTGATTCAAAGTGGGACAACAAATGGCGGCGGCAGCTTGTACTCACGTTTGGTGCATCTCCTGGTTCTAGGCGTCAAAGTCCATCCAACGCAGCACTGACCTCCACAGACATGAGGACTGACACACACACAGAGAGAGAGAGAGAGAGAGAGAGAGAGAGAGAGAGAGAGATTATTTTTATAACTCCAAGTAAGTAAACAACAATAGCAAAGCAAGCTTGTGATTTGATGTTAACTGTGATGTGATGTCATTCCCAGCTCCGACATCTGAGAAGAATGGAACAGAGCATTAAATGTGTGTGTGCTGCAGACTGATAGCCTCTTGGCCTTCTGGGAAAAGGAATCAATTAACAGACCAACACTGGGTTAGACCCCCCATCAAAGTGACAGGCCAACACAACTTCACAGCCGTGTGTAACAGGAAGTGTGTGTGTTTGTGTGTGTGTGTGTTTGTGTATGTGTGTGTGTGTATGTGTGTGTGTGTGTGTGTGTATGTGTGTGTGTGAGAAATGTGTCAATAGGATTGTTTGGGAACAGTTTCACCACATTTGAAAAGTGAAGGAGAGTAGGAAGCTAATCAATTAACTTTATATATTGAAGAAATTCAGCACAGACAATAATGTTTTATTAGCTCATATTTATTAAAGGCTTTTTATTTCTAACCACTTTGAACACTGAGTGCTGACAGTGTTAATGCCACTTCCTTCCCATGCATGAGGGCGTTTTTTAAAATTACTTTATTGGTTATTTTAGAAAGTTTCAGCAGTAAAACATAATGAGTATGAAGATTGAAGTACATACTGTATACACGCAACACAAGTGAACAACTCTCGAGGAGGTTTCAGTGTTCAGATTTCAGTTGGTCTTGAATGATTTACACTTTAGTTTTTAACAAATTAACACATTTGACATGACTGATTTGAAAGAATTTATTAAACAGAAGAGAGGCTGGAGTCATAATTGTTGCGGAAACCCAGGATGATGGAGGCCACAGTGGAGAGTAAAAGATGTTTTTTTAAATGTTGCCGGCTGAGTGTGGACACAGCCTCCCCGCAGAGGATTTAATCATTACTTACAGTGTACTGGGTGTATTGTAGCTGCAGAGGAGGCCCCACTCACTCCCTCACACACACCAGGACCTGTGTATGTGTGTGAGTTAATGGTAAAGCTATGTTTAGACACACTAGTCTACACACACTCACTCAGTATTGAGTCTGTACACACAGTCTGGGCAGGTCTCAGGCTGTGTCCAACATCAGTCCCTTATTTATATTACTGTATAGTGCCCTGTATCGCCGTCTGTCATTATATTGCAGTGTCCACTACATGTAGTAAATTCAACACAATGGGCTGCACAACACAACACCAACATTTGAATTAGCAGAGAACATATCAAACACATTAAAATGCTGATGATGGATGATCAGTCATCACAGTTCATCCTGAGGGGAACCAACATCTTGACCAAATCCATCCAACAGCTGTTGAGATATTTCAGTTGGACCAAAGTGGTGGAACGACCAAGTGTAATTTAATATGGATGATGGATTAGTTGTTACTGATTTGTTTCCAAATGTGAAGATGGTATCTCTAATATTTGCCAAAAGGATTAAAGAGACACATACACCTGCAGCATGAGGCCGTGAGTGTGAATGAATGAGAACACCCACCCCTGAAGTATTATTTTCTGTTATTGTGTGTGTGTGTGTGTGTGTGTGTGTGTATGTGTGTGTGTGTGTGTGTGTATGCGTGTTAACCTAAATGAACTGAAACCAACTCTGTGTAACAGAGACCAGAAATCATCTGATCATCCAACAGCCAGACGCTGATTGGTATAGGTAACTGACAGGTCACTAAGCCTTGCCCCCTCTAATTTCACAGTTCACAATAATAATGGTGACAGACTTAACACACAAATATGTGAAATATTTTTTAAAAATCAGGTCTCTGATGTTAGGCAGAGGCAGAGGAAAACAGCCTCTCATTTCTAGCCGACTTGCAATCCAATTTTTCTGTGTTTTCAACTGACTCGTTTTAAAATGAGAATCCTGTAAAAGAGTCTTAAATGTGTAGCTGTCATGCTAACAGACTGCTAACACTAGAACGTTCAAGGTAAAAAGTTTTTATCCCCACCTGCTGATGGTGTAGAGAAGAAACAGCACGGATGTAGTACTGCAGTGGAGAAAGAGCTCTAATGTTACGATAAGGAAAAAATCGGACTAATTTTAACATAACCCTGTTAAGCTACTTAACTTGCATATTTCTCAAACCATGTTTAATTTTTTTAATTACCAGAGAAAGGGCTTTTAGGATGAGGACTAACTGATATGTTTGACAAACGCAACTATCTCAGGTAACTCTGGGTGAAATTGTTACATGTAAACTTCCCTGCTAATGTTAGCCTCAACCCTGATCGCATCCAGGACCGGCCCCTGCACTGAACCTGCACCTCCATATAATGAGTTTCAACTGGCCATGGGTTACTGCTTTAGGCATGAGATAGTTAGCTGGACATGCTAAAATTAGAGCAGATAAACAGTGTTTAAGGCATTCCTTACACTTCAGCTCTAGCAAACTAAACCCAGCCCATACTTAGGCCACATGTTTGTTTTCTCCTGGCCCAGTATACGCCTGGTTCCAAGGCCTGAATCTGGCCCATATACCACATGACTGACAGATGCTACTTCCACATCTGGACCAATTCTTGTGCACACACAGAAAATCTTCCAGCTGTCAGTCAATACAGGAGAATAACAGCCAGAATCTGCCCATATGTGGAAGTATATGGGACTCAGAGGACCCAGGTTTATGTTCGACCAGAAGATTAATTTTGCTTTTGGAAAGACTAAAAAAAGAGCTGACCCTCCAAACTCTTCAGTATCTCTTTGCTAAACCCCTCAGCCCCTTACCCACCTCAGTAAAAGTGATTAGTCAAACTGACATTAGTGTCAGTTTAAGGACAGCTGTGCTGCCTGATGGGCTAATGTCTGCATCAAGTTTCTAGTCTGCAAAATGATTTTCATTGAGATTTGGAATATGGAAGATTTTGGAAATCATTCGGAGGATATGAGGTAGCGAATTTGTCCTGGTTGATAAGAGCATGCAGAACCTGCAGTACGGTCTCTTAAATGTAGCGACATCACTTCATATCAGGTTTTAGTGATTTCATAGACACTCATTGGTTCTACTGCTGCACTCACTGAAAGTCACTGTGAGGTAAAATGCAAGCATCAACAGAAAGAGTGATCAAGTAACATCATGGAGTCCATGTTCTCCCACCACAGCTCCTATGCTCTCAACAACTTCAAATGTTCTCCTTTTTCTCCCTGAGAGGACACTGAGCCGTCTGTTAGCTTTCACCTTTCATCTTCTGTTTTCTCTCCCACTGAGTCTCCACATGTCCTTCACACAGAGAAATGAGGAGGAGATTTAACCCCAGCCACACTGTGAAGATGTTTAACAACTTAAACCTTTTGTTTCATCAAAGTGAGGAGCTCCTTGCTGCTTGAAGTCTGAGTAGCTCAAAACTTCAGTTCATCTCCTCACAGCTTTTAGAACAGAATCAAATAGAATTCAACTTTACTGTTCATCAGAATGGAAAACTGTCTTTAGTTCACCAACACATCAAACAGTTAAAACAAGTAACAGCACTTCTTGATAAGGCATCAATTATTAAAAGTATTAACAGTTAATAAATCAGTTAATAATGCTTTACAGTTATAAGCACAACTAAGCACTAATAAGAACAACTCTTGGGTTGCCAGGTTGGCAACCTAAGAGTTGGACCGCAACAGCCGGGCCAGCCCTATAATCTCATGACTGACTGACTATATTTCCACCACTGGTCAGTGGAGTGCTGAGCCACAATCTACCATGCCGTTCTGGTTTCCCGGCTGCTTGGGAACTGCAGGGAAGAGGAGGAGCACTTCCAATACACTGAGCCTCACCTCCAGTACAGCAAATAAACTACTTTGATTACATGTATCATTATTACTGAAGGAGGCAGAGGAATAACTAAACATAAGACACACTGAGCAGAGAGAGGGAGGGAGCGAGAGTAGTCACTGGTAACGAGGCTTCATATTAACGACTATGACCAACTCTACATATCAAACAGAGGGAGTAGACATAAAGACCTGCCTGTGATAAAGGTCTGTTACGTTCTGGAGTTGAAGTAAATAAGGACTATTGTGGATCTCAGAAGGATGCTGTGCTCTGTGTGACAGACTAATAAAGATATTGTGTCTCTTCTAACTTTCTCTCTGAGTGATCATGTTACAGTAAATACAGCTCAAATCACAGCTCAGTCTTTTTCTTTCATTTGTGTATTTGGTGATTTTGTCAGACGATGTCACAGTTATAAAATCAGGATTTGAACATAAGTGGTCCAGACTAGACATGAAATGGTATTGAAATTTAGTATCAGAATTATAGTAACCAAAATGATCGTGGTTATCAGTATTATCTCTCACATCAACACTTAACTTACTGTGTTGTTCTCTCTACATGTGGAATATTTTAAGTTTTGCACAAAGTGAGTCAAGCTATAAGGTCATAAATTGTTCTACCGTTGTAAGTCAATAGTTTTAAGTTTCAGATTACATTCAGTTACCAGTTTATGAAGAACATCTAAGTCAGTCTTATCCAACAGACCTGCAGTAAATGCTCCATCAAGGTTAATGTTCAGTTTTTATTGAGTGTGTTTCAGAGACGTGTTAATTCAACTGTGTGATCATTGCATTATACAGAGAGATATGTCTGTTACTGAGCCTGACAAAGGAGAGACTTACTGAGTGTGAGCGTCTGTTAAAAATCCACATATTTGATTGATTGATTGAGTGTGTGTGTGTGTATATGTGTGTGTGTGTGTGTGTGTGTGTACAGTCTAACAGGACTCTCAGGGCCAAGAAGAACTCTTTCCCCTTTTCACACACTTAGACAAACATGCCTGTTTATAACCTCTTTAAAGCTGCTCTGTTTACACACACACACACACACACACACACACACACACACACACACACACACACACACAATATCGAGATCTCTGCAACTAATCCTAAACCCTGTGAACTGACTGGCCTTATAAACTTTGTGTGTGTATGTATGTGTGTGTGTGTGTGTGTGTGTGTGTGTGTGTGTGTGTGTGTGTGTGTGTGTGTGTGTGTGTGTGAGACTGGCCTCAAGTGCAAGTCTGACTGACAGTCAAGTGATGGATGCAAAGTCAACACACATACTCTCTCACTCTCACACTCACACACACACACACACACACACACACACACACACACACACACACACACAGAATTTCACACATTCCTGAGGTGTCTGCAGTCCAACACACCTGCAGAGGATGATTGGTCGGATGTCTTATGGTCATACACACTTGGACTACATCAGTTACATCAGGTAACCTATAGACAGAATCATCTACAGCTGAACTTGGTTGTATCTGTGAATCTTCCAGACTGAAACATCTGCACAGCTGTGAAGAGAGAGAGCTGCTGCTTCCTCAACTGGTCATCCTCAGTCTGGATTCTCTTTTTCTGATTTTTCCTTTAAACAAACAATATCTTGACCACAGAAACACAGGTTAATGCAACAGCTTTCAGGTTCATGTTCTGACACCAGTTTGAACTGTTAAAACTTTGTTTCAGAGGAATCATGTTTTCTACTGCTGCAGTCAAATCACCTCCTCCTTCACTCATTCACTGCTCACTGTACAATTGACCAATAGACCATCTTAGTTGTCATGGTTACTATAACTATAATGTGGTTAATGGTCATGGATAATAGAAACAACATAAATAGCTACTTTCACATGGGAATCGAACACCGCTCTGTGTCACACTCATCCATCCACCACAACCTCCTCCTGACGTGGACTTTGTTTCTCTTTATACTAAGTCACTGCACTTTTCCCTTTGCTCCTGTCATAATTACTGCAGGACAGTGTCTATTTCAAAGGTTCCAGCAACTGTGTCCTTCTTTTCCCAAGATTCATTGCATGCTGGTAATGAAAATAATATTGCAGCAAACAACACTGACAGAGAGCCTGAGGATCACACTGTTAAATGTAAGTATTGGGTTTCAGCTCAGTTCAACAGCTAATGGTACAACAGTAAAAACAAGGGTTTTCAATCAAGGTTGCTAGACGACAGAAGCAGCGCTTTGTGATGCAACTGCATTAATTCTACATAGACCAGAACATCTCATTTCAGTTCGGCCTACAAGAGCTACAAGAGACGTCTGTGGACATAAAAACTGAAGGCGAGAAGTCAACTACGACTCCAGAGATGCATTTCGGCCAGAAACATCCAATCACACACATTCAAATTCATGGGACACTCACGGTGAGCTGCTTAAATTAATTCTCTTTTACTTTCTGAGTTCAGAAACCATGGCAACATGTTTCAACTACAAATTACACAACAAATCCTCTTCCAGACACTTAACAACAACTGACCTGCCAAACATCAGCATGTCAGCATTGTCACTGTGAGCACTTTAACTGCATGGGACCAATCCCAAATATTCTGATTTCAGCCTCTCAAATGAGAGACAATGTCACTGTGAAATAAATTAATTTGTGTATTTGGACTTTTGGTCAAACAAAACAAGACATTTAAAGAAATCACATTGGGCTCTGGGAAATTGTGATGGAATGATTCATGGATAATGACCACCTGTTCATTCATTCATTCATTCATTCAGTTTTAAGGCATGTTGATCATTTGATTGCAGCATAATTGATGAAAAATGTTATTTCAAAAAAGACAACTGTACTTTAGAATAATTTCACAGTAAACGTAAAAAAAGTAGGAAACGTATTGGTTTGTCTAACAGAATGAATGAGCCGTTTTTACTGTAAGAAGCTCTGTGTTTGGGTTTGAGAGTTTAATGATTTATTATCAGTTGTAAAAACATAAGTGTGTCAAGAGGAGCTGGACCATTTTACTAAAACATGACTGAGCTTTTGTTGTAGAGCTAATCAAATAATGGTTAATACACACACACAAACACTGTGTTTGTTTGACTTCAACAAGCAGAGGAGTATGTATGAAAACCGGTGTAACGTTACAAAACAATGTAACAGCTGCAGAGTAGGCCTAAAAAACAAATAATCGTGCTCACCCGGTCAGAGGTGCTCTCCTGCGGCCGCTGGCCTGCCCTCCTCTGACCTTCTCCTCGGGTTCCTTCACCGCCGCCGGCTTGTTGGCGTCCGGCTGCAGCGGGGTCGGTCTGCCGAGGCTCTGCCTCCTCCACCCGGTCTGAACCCCCTCGCGGTGGCCAGGCTGCACGTCTCCCTCCTCTCGGTGAGGATGATGCTGAGCTACGGTGTGAAGAGTTAAAATCCAATTCGTCCAAACGCAGAGCAGAGACAGCCGCATGTCTGAGTCGATCAGGGGACAGACACTTAAAAAAAAAAAAGAGGAATATCAGCAGGTTGTTTGTGTGATGTTACTAAACCCCGGCAAAATGCATGGTGTCTGTTAGAGGTTCAGGTTCACTATTACTGTTCGACCTCCAAGTGATGGGAAGTTTCCAGACAATCTAACCCCAAAGATTACCCGGCCTCTGTTTTTATACTGCTGTCGACCAATAGGAGCAGAGCAGCTCTACAGCCAATAAGAGGCCAGGGCCAACGAAGGGAAGCAAGGAGGGAAGGAAAGGAAGGTAAGCAAGGAGGTAGGAGCAGCATAATTTTGATGTGCTCCGAGCCCAGACCTCTCAAGTGGTCTGGGACTGGATAGGTCTGCTTCCTGTCCTGAGTCCAGACCTCTTAGGTGGTCTGGGACACATCTGCTTACTGTCCCCAGATTACAAACAAAAGATGATTGCCAGAAAACTGCAGATCTGCTCAATAACTCCGTTTGTTTAAATAAAGGCTGGAGACTTGTCTGTGTGTATATTTTATTCAATTAGAGCCGGTACTATGTATTAATATCTCTTGTACAAGTAGCTGCGCTAATTTTTATTTTACTGTTAAATTGATCTAATTTTCAGATCTATCTATGGCTGCTCGACGTAGCCTAGGCTTTTGTTTTGAAGGGTATGGCCGGAAATGACCGTTGACAACATTATTAATTTGACGCTAACCTCCACGCTCAAGCTAACTGTTAACGTTTGTGCAGCTGGAGTAATCTAACGTGTTTACCAACTGACTGTCGGTACATTTTGAGTCGGTTTAAGAAACTTTCCATTCATTTAATCCGGAATTTTTTATCCGCCCGCTGTCAGCTCAAACACCGATTCTGAAGAGTACCGGTGCAGGTGGGTAGCTGCTGGTAGTTAGCTTGTTGGCTAGCTCCTGAGCTAACAGAATGGACCTGTTTGATGACCTGCCAGAACCCACACAGACCTCCGGTGAGTGGAGACCAAATAACGGCTACATTTTATTGACAGTGCCGGTTAATGTTCCACAACCGACATCCAGCAACTAGTTAAATTTCTCCTTTAATACCGGGGGAAGTTAAGTGTGTTATGAATGGGCTAACGTAGAAATAGGATTAAATTGGGAAAACATAGAAAATGTATTTCTCAATAGTAACATTATTAATATTCAGACTTCTGATTATTACTTCTGGTTATTCCTTCATTATCTGTTGATTTTATACATTACATAACAGTCAGGTACTAGAACAGAAAGGTATCTAAGTACATTTACCATAGTACTGGATTTAACAGCAGTTTGGAGTACTGGTGTTTCCGTTTCATGCTACTTGACACATTTAAACTATGGAGCCTGAAAGTGACTAAATGTGGTTAAAGGTTTACAGGAGAGTCAAAAATGTCCTTAGATTCACTATTGAATAACACCCCTAAAAATAAAAGTTGTGTAAAAAGAAATATAAAGTAGCTAGGGCCGCATCTAACTGTTATTTTTATAAGTAAGTATTTTCTCAATTAATCGTCTGGCCAGTAAAATCTCAGTAATTATTCAAAAATGCACATCACTTTTTGTTTGTTTTTTGGGTTTTTTTTTTTACCATTTGTGCTCCTAAGTAGAAAAAATTATGAGCACTTAAAGAACTTAAGGGGCACAATGAAAAAAGGGAACATTAAATAAGGGATATGTGGAGACATTAACAAGCAAAATAATTTCATTTATTAGAATACAAAAGGTACACTAGGTTATAATTATTTATTTATTTATTTATTTAATGACTATGTCATTATGACAATGTTGGTACTGAACAAATACTGAAGGTCCTGGTTCAGAAATATAGTCATTAAGCTATAATTTAAGTTTGCTGATGATTATTAGCATCGGAGTTTAGTGAACCTTTGTATCTTTCCAATCTAGTTTCTCCTTTCTTTCTTTTTCTCCTATTTCTCTTCTCTCCCTTTCGTTGGGCATTCTTTTTGCTTCAACTTGAAAGTCCTCTGCAAAGTCGTGTAATTGAAACTTCATGACATTTCAGAAGATTCTGAAGCAGCGGCATCAATAATTCCCTGCGATAATTCAAACACACCCTTCGGTCCCCTGTTTTCAGAATGGAAACCTCCACCACAGTCTGCCAGTCCACAGGCACTGTCCCCAACCTCTTTACCTGATGAAGGTCTAGCACCAAAATGTTGAAAAGTTTATTACAAATCAGACAGTGTGCAGGATTTTTAATTCCAACGTCAATGCAACATTGAAGAGGCAAGTCAGCCAAGACAGCCCTACGATATCTGGAGCCTTCAGCATCTCAGGGCAAGTGTCAGTTTGAGGATGCAGAGTCCTCAAACTCTCCAAGTCTCCAACTCTTCCACTGGTCGACAAGATAGCAGTTCTCCTCCCCTCCTGAAACCAGCCTGGGCCAAGCTCTGCTTCCTCTTCCGGAGATGCCCCCTCCTCTTCAATGACAATCAAATGAAAGGGGTCACCAGGCCCAGATCAGGGAAACCGGAGCCCCCTCCTGGAACCAGACCTGGGAGGGGAGCTCACCGGAGAGGGTCTTGTGACCTTTGCAACCATCACCTGCAGGCACAGGCATCGGGTTGGGGCGTGATGTAAGCCGGATGGCAGGCTGGGTCGGGGCCTGGGTGTCCTGATCCCTGCCATTGCAGACTAGCTCTAGGTACATGTTACCACATCAAGAGCTTTAAAAGAGAAATTAGCCATTTGGTACTTTTAAGTACTATATCTTCTCTTATTGAGCTCTGCCAATCACTTTGTGTTTGGTTTGATTCTTCCTCAGGTCCGGTTTCAGCTGCGCCGGTCACAGCTCGACCACAGTCCACCAAAGAAGAAGAAGAGAAGGAGGAGAAAAGTGTAAAACGAAAACGAGAAGATGCAGAGTCTTGCACTGATAAAAGAGAGGAAGAGAAGGAGGAGCGAGGGGAGATCAAGAAAGTTTGTAAAGAAGGTTTTCAGCTGTTCCACCACAATGTTTGTTTGCTTCTCTTCCTCTAATTAAAGCCCTCAGACCCTGAGAAGAGGGAAATATAACAAGTAAAGATGATGAGTGTTTGTGTAAAAAATGACAGTAGAACTTACTCTCTCTCTGTGTGTGTGTGTGTGTGTGTGTGTGTGTGTGTGTGTGTGTGTGTGTGTGTGCGTGCGTGCGTGTGTGTGTGTGCTCGTGGTTCAGGCCTTCCTGTATTGAAAGGCTATGTGGCAGCGAGGCGTGGTGAGCGGGAGGAGATGCAGGATGCTCATGTTCTGCTGCCGGACATGAGCAGCTGTCTGTCAGCTCTGCCAGGACAAGTGTAAGACCTTCATCATCTGTCCAGCAGTTCAAGACCAAAAAGTTCCAGGAACCAGAGGAAATAATCTCAGGATCTAAATTCATGATGTGATGGTGTCAAATTTTCACACTGCAATTTTTCTGGCCAAGCACAGTAAACTGTGTTATGATGATATTAAATATAGTTTCCTGAAATACAGTAGAATTACTTCACATATTTACCTTGGTATTCATCAAACCTAACAGTGAACAGTGACTTTTGTTGGACTGTGCAAAAACATTAATATAAAACACAAAGGCACCGTGAATGAAAGCAGGTCAGTTGTTAAAAGTTTAAGGCAGTTGACTGGGAAGGACTTCATATGCAGCACTGTGTCTGTTTCTCTTCATGTCTGTAGGGCTGCTGCCTGAAAGTCGATGATTTGAGTCATCAGTTGAGTCACTGTCACTTTTTTCTTGTGCTCAACAGTGGAGATTTCATCAGTCTTTCCATTTAACAGCTTGTATCCATAAATATCTTCATTTAACTTCAGTACTCTATACAATCCTCTGTCTGTTTTTTTCATTACATTTGGCACAAACATTCATTTGGACTCAAATACAAACTGATTGGAATTTGGTGGTCAAGGTCACTATGACACTAAAACACGATTTTTGCCATAACTCAAGAATTCATACACTAATTATGACACAATTTTACACAAATGTCTACAATGATAATATGATGAAGTAATGACCGTTTATATCCAAATGGTCAAAGGTCAAGCTCATAATGTTCTACAAAAACATGAATAATCTCGCCATTATTCAACACTAACTCAGAAACAGAAGGAGAGATTGTGACCATATTTCCCGAAATTTGATTATTTGAAGAGATACATACAACCATGAGGCAGTAATCCTACTTTTTGGCTGGACCGCAACAGCAGGGCCAGCCTTATAATCTGGAATGTCTCGTCACTGAGTTGGGAGTTTCTGGTGCAAACAGGTTCTATTAGGGGGGTGTTTACAGCTGCAGTGTTGCCAAAACAGAAAGATAGTCTGTCTCTTCTAACTACCTCTGTGAATGATAATTTTACCGTAAATACCGCTGAAATCACAGCTCAGTCTTTGTCTTTAATTCATGTGTTTGATGATTTTGTCAGTCAACATCACATAAAATAAAATCAGGATTTGACCATCAGCAGTTTAGACATCTCACTCATTTCACTCTACTTGCTTCACTCTTTTTCTGCTGCCACAGCTCACAACTGCAGACATGTGTTATGTCCACTACAAACTGGTCTATACACTGCAGTGGTACCTAGAGCTACACAGTCACTTGCTGTGGTCTGTTTTCATCTGTACAAAGATTGATTGCATCCAAATGCACTGACCAAAACACTCTGGTTGTAAAAGTTTTCTAAAGTGATTGTTGCCTGGCCTATTTTGATTGTGAGCAGACCTACAGGTGTGCACAGATGTGTCGGATGCTGTTTCTCTGATTTGTCTCTTTGTGTCCTGCAGGACTCGTGTATCGTACTTTGCGGTGTTTGATGGTCATGGTGGAGCTCGAGCCTCTCGATTTGCTGCAGAACATCTCCATCACAATCTGTCCAAGAAGTTCCCCAGTGGTGAGTTCACAGGTTCATGGCTTTAAAGAGACAGTTTATCACAGCATGTTGTTGTGGTAGATTGTTAACCGGTTTTTCATTTGACCAGTTCATCCCTGGTTTGGGAGGAAGGGAATCTGTTTTCCCTGGTTGTTATTGTTCTCTTGAAGACAGAGGGAGACTGAAGAATGAGCCATGCTGTCTCCTTAATGGTTAAAATGTGCTGTTTTCTTTCAGGAGATACTGAGAATGTGGACAAGCTGATTAAGAAATGTCTCCTGGACACTTTCAAACAGACAGATGAAGACTTTCTGAAGAAAGCTTCCAGCCAGTAAGACTGAGTTCACAGAACACCTGTAGTTGAAAAACAAAACTGGAAACTGATGTTGTAATTTTGATGCTGTGGGCTCTATTAAACGTGTTACATGGAGTTCCTGCTTTATGTTCTTTGTTATTTGGTAGGTGTGTCTGCAGTCAGCCTCATCTGTTTCTTCTCTGTGTGTTGTGAACAGGAAACCAGCGTGGAAGGACGGCTCCACAGCCACCTGTGTGCTGGTGGTGGACGACATGGTATACGTGGCCAATCTGGGAGACAGCAGGGTAAGGAGACTTTTTTTTCCAAAAAAGCACAGTTACCTCCTTTGGACAAAGCTTGGCTACTTACCAGAGAGTCTCCAGTCCCCTCTCTCGCTCTCTCTGTCTCTCTCTCGCTCTCTCTCGTTTTTTTTCTCTCATTTCAGGATTGTAGCGTCTGTTCTTCAGCAGGCGCAGTTCTAAAATAGTTTAGAGCTTATCTAGTTGCTGTAAATCTGTGCCCCCTCTGAACGACATCCGACTGTGATGATAACATCTCTCTGTGTTTGTCTCCAGGCGGTGTTGTGCCGGTTGGAAGCAGCAGCAGCAGATGGACAGAGGAGGTTGGTGACTCTCGCTCTGAGTAAAGAACACAACCCAACTATGTATGAGGAGAGAATGAGGATCCAGAGAGCAGGAGGTACCGTCAGGTACACAACACACACACACACACACCCCAACATTTTGTACTTTTCACATTTGAGAAGCTGGAATCAGAGAATCTTTACACAAAACATGACTTAAGTGATAAATGGAGTATAAAAATAAATCGAGCTAATATCTATATAATCTATATAATAACTATTTCTGTGTATTACAGGGACGGCAGGGTGCTGGGTGTCCTCGAGGTGTCTCGGTCTTTTGGAGATGGTCAGTACAAACGCTGTGGGGTCATCTCATCCCCCGACCTGAGGAGGTGTCAGCTCACAGCTAATGACAGGCAAGAATAGAACTACAGAACCTCAGACAGTCAATGCGACTTGATAAGAGCTTGGTATCACTCTCATGTCTGAATGTTAAATATGAAGCTACAACCACTGATTAACATCCTATGTTGAAGTGTTTAGTTTTGTGTCAGGAAGCTGCTGCAGCTGACATTTGTTCTCTCTCCATAGGTTCATCATTCTGGCCTGTGACGGTTTGTTCAAAGTGTTTTCTGCTGATGAAGCTGTTAAATTCGTCCTCAACATCCTGCAGGTGTCTATCTGATGCTTTATTACAACTTGTAATATTTCACTTTAATACATCCAACTGCTTTAATTTTGATGTACCCTACTTACTGTGGCTGTGTGCTCTTGGTTTATTACAAAATTGCAGGTGCAACTACCTCTCTGATGATCTGAGCCGTCAGATTTCTTTTTACATATTATTTGTTTTGTCACCTTATTTCAATGTAGCTAGAGCTACACTTTGCCACTCTCTCGGGATGTTATCGCTAATGAGAATAAATGTGTGAAAATCCAAGAAATCGTAGAAAAACAATGCTCCTAATAACTGCAGAACTTGCCTGGGAATACTAAGGTTTTAAGTTGTCCTCAGTATCACAGTAAGCTGTCTGTACATCATACACTGCAGACAGGAGCTGATCACAGCTAATCCAGCTGCTGTTAGTGTGGAAAATTTGATACATTGTTCACAAATATAGGCAAAATAAAATAAAATTGGTAAAATTGGTTAAAAATACCAATCCAGAGGTACTGAGTAGTTATTACTATATTATTAATGAATACTCGTTAGTCATGAGTTGGACCACACCCATGCGTTTTGCACAGCTATTTCTTGATAAAACACACATACAGACACACTATTCTAGTTCCAGATTACAGTAGGTGTCTCCAGGACCACATTTTGCCATGTTGACACACACACAGTGAAAACAACACCAGCCATGCTGTAGCAGCTTACTTACATCCCTCAGAGCATTATGGGAACTGGAGTTCCATAATGTAGATCATGATTATCTCCCAGATAGAAGTAAAACAAGATTTATAATAGGAATGACAAAATCCATTAAGGCAATATTTATAGTTGTTACTTTAGATAAATGACTGAAAGTGACGACGTTACTGTAAATACAGTGTTGTTATCACTGAGATACCAGAGGTGAAATTAACCGGAATTCTTCCATAATGTGATTGTTTGTATGTTTGTGTCATTATTGCTAGTGTGTAGTTTGTCCTAAGTCTCCTCCCCCCTCTCCCCCTGCAGGAGGGGAGTGTGGAGCAGAGGGCGGGGCTGACTGAGGAGGAGGTGCGGTTTGAAGCTGCCTGCCAACAACTGGCCAGTGAGGCGGTGAGACGAGGCTGTGCCGACAACGTCACCGTGATCCTGGTTTCTGTTGGCTTCTGAACACATATAGACATCATCATCATTGTCATCATCATCATCACACATGTACACAGCAACAGTTTGACTCAAATGCAGCTGATCTAATGTCTCCTCATTGTTTTGTTTGTTTTCAAATAAAAACCTTTTCTTTACCGTTTGCTGTGAAAGTGATTTAATGATCAGAGTGTTTGTGTTCGTTCTCCTTGACATCACATAACTTTATCTGAAAGTAATTTGAGTTTTCCACAGTATGATTAACACAAATAAAGTGGCGATCTACAGTCTTTTCAAGAGAGTTATACTGAGGGCTACAACTTGAGCCATGTTTTTTTAGCCTGTATTAGTTTACATTTCATCAAATTGTCCCTATTAAACATCTGCAGAATAATATATGATCGGCTCCTGTTTGCAGTGTAGGCATGGATGTCCAGACAACTATCACTAGATCACTGTGATACTATCTAGAAATATGTGTTTCATGTGTGTGTTCAGATATGACTGAGTTATGACTCAGTGGAGAGAGACTTTGATGCAAATTACACCAATCACATGTATCTTATTTAATTCAGCAGGAAAACTGCATGTAAACCTGAAAAACTCGCAGTAATTTTGGTGTCATCGTTCCATTATGCAAATGTAATATATGAACATATATTGAAATTATTCATTCATTCATTCATTCATTTTCTACCGCTTATCCTCTAGTAGGGTCGCGGGGGGGCTGGAGCCTATCCCAGCATCTTTTCGGGCGAGAGGCGGGGTACACCCTGGACAGATCGCCAGTCCATCGCAGGGCAAACACATAGAGACAGACAACCATTCACACTCTCAGCCACACCTATGGTCAATTTAGAGTATCCAATTAGCCTAGTCCCCATGTTGCATGTCTTTGGACTGTGGGAGGAAGCCGGAGAACCCGGAGAGAACCCACACAGGCACGGGGAGAACATGCAAACTCCACAAAGAAAGATCCCAGCCGGGACTCGAACCCAGAACCTTCTTGAGGCGACAGCGCTAACCACTGCACCACCGTGCAGCCTATATTGAAATCACATATATTAAATATATGTACATAAAAAATGAAAGCACATGTAAAAATTATATATGAAACCTATTAGAAATTTGTACAATTTGTATGTATGTATGCTTATATTGTAGACACATGTTACATAAACATATATCCATCCCAAACCATGTCAATATATGTTGATATTATATACAGTTGTTTCCAAAACTCTGATACCACTTTCCCAGAATGTGAAGACAGAAATGTTTCAAATAAATGAGAAATTAATAATGAAAAGATATATAAGCATACAGAATTCTTATATGTATGTTGTTTTTAATAAACTTGCATATATAAATTAAATATATATAATTAACATACATGCTTGCAACAAGTTACAACATATAAAAATTCATCATATATACTATCATATCGTGCATATACAAATCTTACTGGAGTATTTAATATATGTTGGATATATATGTCATATATTACATTTCCTCATGGGTTTATTGACAATGTGGTAATGATAATGATAATGTGAATGGTTCACATAGCTGTTGAAGATGAATTGATTTCCATAAATGGGTGATAATAATAATTTATGAAATGATATAGTGAATGTATTTTGTATTACATAATAAGTTGACAAGTTGATAATGAACTTGGGGAGTAAACGACTGCAACATCCCTTTAGTAATGTAGTTGTAGTACCACCCCAGGCCGCGCGATGTCGCTGTTTACAGTTGTTGGCTCTGATCCAACCGAGCCGGATCTTTGGCGGAACTCAGCGGTCGGTTCGCAACAGCAACAACAACAACAGCAGGATGCTCGGACAGCTGTCAGGCTGAAACTCACCGAGCTACGGTTTATTGACGCGTTCATTCAGACTGCATTGATGCGCGGCACGCAGGCACGCGTGCACGGCGCCTGATCGTTCTCCCGATTCCTCGATGCACGGGCGAAGTTTAAACTGAGGAGAGAGATGAATCATCGGAGAGAGAGCAGATCCACCGCCGCTGCTGTTGCTGCAGAGCTAACAGGCTAACGGTCACAATGGAGAGGCTTTTATAAACTTTATTAACACGGGGACTCAGTGACAGCAACAGTCAGCTAACATGAACTCACTGCTGGACTTTGAGGAGTGTGTCAAAGACTCACCTGAGTTCAGGTAAACACACACACACACACACACACGCGCGCGCACACAGAGGATCTTCAGTCCGTGCACGTGCATTAGTGATGTTAATGATACTGGTACTGATGGTGTTTTATTTATTTTGTTCAGATTGAACCTGGATCAGTTCGAGACTGAGGTTTCCCTGCTGGAGACACACCTGGACAAGGTACAACTACTACTAATGCTACTACAATTACCACCACTACTACTACTAATACTACTACGATTACTACTGACATTACTATTAATACTACGACTACAGCTATTACTACTTCTAATACTACAGCTACTACTACTACTGCTACTCCTAATACTGCTACTGCTTGTACTACTACCAGTGCTAATACTAATACTAATTCTACTAATACTTCTAATACTGCTATTACTGCTAATACTACTAATATTAGTAATACTTTTAATAATGCTACTACTACTTTTTGCGTATATTACATTAGTAATATTAATACTGCTACTGCTTTTACTGTTACGACTACTTCTGTTACTACAACTGTTCATAATACTACTACTGCTGATTTAATACTACTAGAAATATTGCTACTATTGCTTCCAATAGTACTACTAATCTAATACTGCTTATGCTGTTACTGCTACTACTGTAACTACAACTACAGATACTACTGCCAGCACCACCACTGCTACTATTCTTGTACCACTACTACTATAACTACTACCAATATTGTGACTACAGCTGCTGTTGATTATTAGTACTATTACTACTACTATGGATACTGCAAGTATTACTAACTATTACTGACACTGCCTCACTTTCTATTACTACTGAAAGTACTACTGCTGTTAATACTGTTAATACTACTACTGTACCTACTAATAACACTGCTATTAAACTAGTTATTACAAGTATTACACCTGATACCATTACAACTACTATTGGTACTGTTACCAGTACTTATACTGTTACTACTACTACTACTGTTGAATGAATGAATGAGTGAATGGTTTTATTTTTGTGTTTCATGTATTTATAGTAAATACATTTTCAAACATGCACAACCTCAAACTCAATAAATAACTTCAATCATCTACATATGTGTTATCATATCAACATAATATACATTACACATATAAATACACATTTAAACAAACAACCCAAACAAAACTATTACTATTACAACTGTTACCGTACAACTACTTCTACTATTACTACTACTACTGTCAATACTGTTATTGTTACTGCGACTACCACAATTACTATTACTAACATTGTTTTATTACTACTATTATTACTGCTACTGTTTTTACTTTAACTACTACTTTTACCACTACAGCTGTTACTGTTACTACTGTCACTACTACTAGTTACTACTACTACTGCTACTACTACTACTACTCTTTACATACACTGCTGCTTCTATTAGTACTATTACCACTACAACATCTACTGTTACCATTTGTATTATTAATGCTGTTATTATCATTATTGTTACTACTACTTTTACTACCCATGCTCTTATTACTAAAACCACCACTGCTACTATTGTTACCAGTATTAGTTTTACTGTCACTCTTACTGCTGCTTGTTTTGTTTATCAGTGTACAGGTGCATCTCAATAAATAAGAATATCGTGGAAAAGTTCATTTATTTCAGTAATTCAATTCAAAAAGTGAAACTTTTACTGAATTTTGGGTTTTCATTAGCTGTAAGCCATAATCATCAAAATTAAAAGAAATAAACGCTTGAAATATTTCACTCTGTGTGTAATGAATCTATATAAGATATGAGTTTCACTTTTTGAATTGAATTACTGAAATAAATGAACTTTTCCATGATATTCTAATTTATTGAGATGCACCTGTAAATCCTACTATTGCACAACAACACTTTGAAACCTGATGCTCACCTGTGAAGTCTGTTGATTGGTCCAAAATCTTTGTCTCTGACCGATCAGGTGATGAAGCTGTGCGGTAAGATGGTGGAGGCGGGACAAGCGTACAGTTCAGCCAATCAGCTGTTCCTGAGCGGTCTGGCTGAGCTCTCCATGTACCAGAAGACGGACAGCATCATCATTGTAAGGAGCACAATGCTAATTCTAATGCTAGTACAGCATATTACAGTACAGTACAGTACTTTCAGGCATTTTCACATTTCAACTTTGAAGAACTTAGACATATGTCGTTAAAAAGACAACAACAGGACAGGCTCGTCTTTTTATCCATGACAGCAGCACGTCTCTCTGTAGTCCAAACTGAAATATCTCAACAACTATTGGACTGATACAGGTATCGCTGTGCCTGGAGGTTATATGACGCTGATGATAGTATTTAGCTCGGATCACCACTGTGCCTACAGGCAGCCTCACAGAGCTGCTGGCATGGCTGTAGACTCAGTCTGGATTATAAAACACTGAAATAAAATATTGGGATTTTGGTTGTACTTCCCAGATAATAAGGTGTGAACCTGCTAGACTCTGGGCCTGCCCAACCTCCATTGGTGACCGTCACCATTACCGTTTTTATCATACTTAATTTTCATAGCCAATTACCAAATGATACCATAATATTTAGATGATCATATTAGGAGATAATTATCTCCTAATTATAAAATTGTAATAATATTCTTATTTGTTATAATGATAATTTGAAAGATCTTTCCTTGTAATTATCAGTTAGTCAGTGATAATTATGAGACAAGGCCTCCAGTTTTTTTCTTAGTTTCTTTGGCACTGTAACATCTGTATATTACCACATAACCCACATTATTAATGCTGTGTTGGTTTCATCTCTCCTGGAGTACCTGAATATTGGTTTAGTATCGTCTCCTCGGCAGTCCAGGTTTAGGTTCAGGACCTTGTACCCAGAGCTGGTAGAGAACAGAGAAACCAAAAGCAGAACCTGCGACAGTGGGTTCACGTTGTTGTGTTGTTGAGTTCCTGCTGTGGAAAAGGCCTTGCACTAACTTGTAGTTGTGTGTCGAAGCAGCGGCATCTCAGCTTTTTGTTTTCATGGTTCTCACTGACTTCCTGTTTCCTTCCCCTCAGACCTGTCTGAACCAGTTCAACCAGGGACTGCAGGAGATGGTCAGCTTCCACACTGTGCGTACACACACACACACACACACACACACAAGCACACACACACATATCCTGTTTTCGTGTTGTACCTCTGCACTTGCTTTAAACTGTTGTGAGTTAGAAGCTACAACTGATGATTGTTTTTAGTTAAAAAACAGTGATTTGTCAGATCAACATTTTGCCAGACTTAATACACAATCAATGTCAGTTGTGGCTATAACCATTAAGTTTCTTTGCTCTGATTTCATTACTATAGCTCAGAAAAACACAAGGAAACTTTGTGATGATAATTGGAAATAAAAACTAAACAATCTGTTGTCTTTTATTCAAAAAAATAATCCAAACACTGCTCAACAAAAAAAAAAAAGCAACATTTCAGTCAGATAGACCTCATGAGATATGAACTCTCTCCTCTGATTTTATAAACTTTTCAAGTGTATAACATATTCATAACAGTTAGTTGAGACAATACAAACTCTACACCAATAAACATATTGAAAATTCCAAATGTATTTAAGGTCAGGTTTAATAATTTCAATACTTATTTTTAGTTGTGTCTTCACTTTGATTTGGACTTGTAGTTTTTTTATAAAGCTTCTTATTTCATTCAGGTTGTGTGAGTTTATTGTCTTTAGTTCAGAACTTCAGCTTTTGTTCTTACAACAATCAGATTCCCTCACAGCAGCAGCAGTAGAGGTAGTTGTAGTTATAGTCATGGTAGTAACTGTAATAGTTTCAACTCTGTCTGTCTCTTGTCCTCAGATGTTGTTCGATCAGACTCAGAGAGCCATCAGCCAACAGCTGACCAACCTCTGTACACAGTAAGTCTCTCTCACTCACATACACACATACACACACACACACACACACACACACACACACACACAGGTCATGAAAAGTCTTAAAAAGCAGTGGATTCACTTGGTGTTGGAAGGTTTTTAGAAAGTCTTAAATTTAATTCATAAAGATCTTGAATGTTTCTCTTGGATGCTGTGGACAGAAACATTACTTCTACATTTTGTCTGTGTGGTAATTTTGTCTCTTTGTGATAGTGTTGCCTGTCTATGATGATGATGATGACGGTGGTGTGTGTGTCTGAGGTTCATCCCCCAGCTGGCAGAGACCAGGAGGGAGTTTGTTCGGATCGGAGAGGATCTGGAAACGGCGGCGGTAAAAAATGCTCAGGTGTCTCGCCACAAAGCCGGTGATGCTGAGAGGGCAAGTCACCTGCTGCTCGCCACACGCAAATGCTACCAACACTTCGCCCTGGACTACTGCCTGCAGGTACGACACAGGCCCTGTTCACATCTGTACACACCACATTCAGAGTAGGTCTGGGCCACATGTGCCCACATTTGTTTAGCAGTGTGAACGTGAATGTGTCTCGGGCCACATTGAAGGACCAACTACTCCACTGACGTCCTCTGACACAGTCTGATTAGTCCCAACACAGTTTATAATGAACCAAAATATTTTACTGTTTGGAATGGATCAAACTTTTATTTCAGTGTAAGATCTGCGTGCATAGCATTAAGCATGAATTTGCTCAACCCCTCCGTGCCCTGCTCTCTCTTTCTCTACCTCTCTTGCTCTCACTTATTCACACACACACACAAGCACATTGACCACAGGCCCGTCTGGCTGATTGGCTAAAAACAACAACTAATACCTGCTTATTTGCATATAAAACAGGAAGTGGAATCTGATCATAAGTGGTCACTAGAGACGCATTTTAAAGCAGGTGTGAACTGATGATGATGTGCTGCATATGTTTGTTGTTTGTATGTTTGAATATGAGATACTGACACGCTTTTCTTTTTCAGCTTAACACTTTCAAGACTCAACAGAAGGTTGACATCTTAAACTCAGTGAGTTGGACTGTTTAATTTTACAAACTGAATCAGTATGTTGTCATTTTAAAGGGATGTTTCAACATTGTGTAAAACAGTTAGCTGACAATAATGAATAAACAGCTGATAAATTGTCGGTAGTAATAGTTGAAATATAGCTTAAAGTATGGATTATTAGTTAAAACTAGAAAATTCCAGGGAAATTTTGAGTGCCACGGGGGCTACTGCCGGGATGAGTACATGATTTATTTCCAGTGTTCAAAAGTCACCCTGATCATATTCTGGTTTTGAGAAATGTCTTGATATAAAAGACTCTGATATAAAACAATGTCACATC
>NW_019525128.1:1169932-1217343 GCF_002814215.2 Seriola lalandi dorsalis | reverse complement strand
TTATAGCATTTTCTTTGTGTGTCCTTTTTTGGACGCGAGGAACCCCAGAGGCTACAAAATGTGTTACCAGTGTCTAATAGACCTGTAACAGTAACTGACATTAGATTTTAAAAATATGTCAAAAAAGACACTTTCTTGCAGAAATCCATACCTTCAGCTGTAACACAGCCAAAATGATCAGCAAATCAAAAAAGAAAAGTAAAGAAAATGTCCAAAAAAGGACAGAGGGACCCCTGAGGGTTAATAAATCCCATGAACCGCCATTTAAATTACCACTATTATGTTTCTTTCTGTGCTAAATTTAACATTAGCTATTCTAGCTGTAGAGGAGTGCCTCGGAGCTGAGCACCCGTGGCACTAATAATTAAATAAAGGTAATGGATTAATGGTTGAAGTAGCTAAAAGCAACGATTAAATAGATTAAACGTGCAGCTTCTGGTGTAATGTGAGTGCAAACTTGACCAAAGCAACCTGAACACGGTTTTAAACATAACAAATGGTGTCGATGAAGGGGTGTAGTGTTTGAACTCATCTGAAGGGGCTGCGGGGTTACGTCACATTGGTAACCACTACTCCAGGGATCACTGACTGGGCTTTACACTGTCACAGCACTGACGTGTGTCGTTCTGTATGTCATCAGGTTTTCTCCTTCGTACACGCTCAGTTCACGTTCTTCCACCAAGGCTTCGACCTGCTCAGAGACCTGGAGCCCACCATGAAGAGCATGGCAGCACAGGTCTTGACCTCCGAACTCTGACCCCACTCTGTCTTCAGTCATGAGATAATCACTAATGAATAAGTGAATGTCTCCTCATGTTCTCACGTTCTGCTGTTACCTCTGTCGCCCTCAGCTGTCCCAGCTGTCAGCAGACTGTGCAACCGAAAGAAAAGACCTGGAGAACAAACACCTGCTGGTGCAGCAGAGAGTAAGGATCAGCTGTTTATTACCCTCATCACCTGGTTTATCACCTGTTGGTTCACCAGAAGTAGATTAATCTGAATCTTTGTAAAGTCGCTACAAGTTAAACTTCAAAATAGAAAACTTTAGAGACCAACTAGTGAAGGGGTCACAACAGCTGTGACACCTGTTAACATGTTGATGCTCCAAGTCATCAGTACTCATTAGTTATTACTACATTATAACATCAGTTCCCGTCCACAAACTCGGACTTGATTTTGATGTCAACTAAACACCTGTAAAGTTTAGTGACTGTAACTTGCACTAACAGACAGAGAGACACTTGCCAAGCTAAACAAGTTCCTGCTGTAGTAGGTGTCTCCAGGATGAGCCCTGCTGCTGCGCTGCCGAACATTTCTGATTGAATATTTATTTTTGATATTTCCAGAGCTGTCTCACCAACATCCAACAATTACTTTATTTCCACCTGTGAGCAGCTTGTCATGGGAAAATAATGTGCATCAACAGTATATTAGAAAATGTCCCCAACAAATGCATTAAATCATAGTCTGACTCTGAAGACTTAGAGTAAACGTAATTTGTCACTGTTGCAGCGTGAACACAGTGTACATCAAAAACCAGCTCAGAGTTACTGTGTGTGTGTGTGTGTGTGTGTGTGTTCAGGATGCTTCAGGTGAGCCTATGGTCAGCCCGTGTCCTGGGAGCGATGACATCATCCAGGGTTACCTGTTTAAGCGGTCTAGGAGGAAATCCAAAACCTGGAAGAGGTACATGGTGGATCAACTGATGTACAACTGCGTGTGTGGCTGCGTGCGTGCATGTGTGCGTGCCTTATAATAATGGTCATGATAGAACTGGTATATGAACAAGACCTATTTTGATGATTGAAACTGTTTTAGGTGCTGGTTCTCCATCAGAGACAACCAGCTCATTTACAGGAAGTCACACAAGGTGAGACTGAACATTTATTTAAGTTATGACCTATTCATCAAACAGTAACAGATTCCACCCAGAATGTTCCACATACATCTTTATTATTTAGTGATAAATAATAATAATGTCAATTAATGTTTCCTTTTCAAAACTATTACAAAGTGCTTTGAAAGGAAAACATTTAAAATAAAACACATTTAAAATCATTTACACATGAGGACGCACATTGTATCATCGTTCTGATCAGATCCAGCTGCAGGATTTTAGCAGCTGGATGTTGTTGTCATGGTGCTAAAACCATTAGCAGCTGATGAATTGTCACTATAGGAAGAGAAGAGTGAGTTGCTGCTGTCGCTCTGATCTGCTGCAGGAGAATGCTGTGGTTCTGTTTGAGGATCTCAGACTGTGTGCTGTGAAATCCCTGGAGCACATCGACCGACGCTTCTGCTTCGAGCTGCTCTCCGTCCAGAAGTAAGACTCTCACATTCAAATACACAACAGTGAAGTGTGAGCCTGATATTCTGTATTTGTGTTATCATCAGTAAATCCCTTGTGCAGGCTCAAACCAAACACAAGATGTGAATCTTTAAAAGCACCTCTCTAACCTGTTTGTGTCAGGTGCTGTGCTCTGCAGGCTGACTCGGAACAGCTGAAGCAGGCCTGGCTCAGTGCTCTGCAGGGTAGCATCGACCTCGCCTACAGAGAGAGAGCCGGCACGCCGCTCACACAGGCAGGTTCACCTTCCAGAAGAACCCTGCTTTAAGTAGGGGTGGAAGGATCGATTCCAAAATATCGAGACTTTTGATACTACGTCTTGTTTTTAAAGATCAATTTAAAGATTTTAGTGTCAATAGGATCAAAACCAGTATCAGTTTCTGTCTTCTATGTTGGACTCATTTCAGAGTAGGACTGTCTGTGCAAACAATGTTCCATTGTCATGAACACAAATAAGTTCATCCCACTCTTTGCCACTGCTGTTGTCATGTCATGCACTTGCACTCTAAAACATGAACCAATGCACACCGCACCACGCAACACTCATGCCATTCCGACACATAAAGGCAACAGTGGGGCTCCTTGGTGGCTGACCTGTTAAAACACATACCATTTAAGTTCAGTCATTACCGCAGCGGCACGGGTTCGAGTTCAGCCTGTGCTGTTTCCTGCATGTGATCCCCGCTTTCTCTCTCTCTCTCTCTCTCTCTCTCTCTCTCCAGCTTTCATGTCTTTCTTTCACTGTCACTATCACATTAAAATATTGGCCAAAAAATAACTATAAAAGATGAATGCAGTGATGGCTGGAGTAGAGGAATACTGACATCCATTTACCTTTTTTTCACAAAACTTTGCATGAGTGAAGCCACTTTTTGTTCTGCTTCACTTGCTTTACACATGCTTCAGTTCAATCGAACCCAGGTCTCACAGCTAACAGGTATAAATTCCACCATCCTTGAAATGATTGCAGACCTTTGGTAAATCGTTCGGTGGTCATTAAAATGTATTAAGATTTCATTTTACCTCATAAATTATGACACTGCTCTACCCTACATCAAAATACATGAGCCACTTTTGATAATAAAAAGTATCAGTATTGATATCAATGATTCTGGCCCTGTATTACTTGGTATTGGATCAAAAAGAAATATTGTGGGATCGCCCACCCCTACTTTATTACAGCTCCACTTATTTTTGTCATTCTGTATTTTCTATCTGTTATAATTGTTCTCACAAAGTTCATATCTGAGACATGATTACCATCCAGCTTACACAGATTCATTCATCACACACTTCTGAACTTACAGTTGTGTTCACACAGTTCTCTTTTTCAGTGAAGGATTAACCACATTCAGTTTGACCTCAGTATAAAGTGTTTATTAATCATGACATTTTTTTTTATCTCTAATAAACACTGTCTGGATGTCTCCAGGATAAAGACACTCTTTTTACATCTACAACTGTCATCCTTACCTGTCAACAGCCTAAAGAGCTGCCCTCTCTCCAGTGTGTTGGGGACAACCCTCCGGGCCCCCCCACTCAGAGGCCAGCAGCCCTGGGCATGGCCCTGAGGGGCCCTGGGAACCAGCGGTGCTGTGACTGTGGGGAGGAGGAGCCTCGCTGGGCCTCCATCAACCTGGGAGTCACCATGTGCATCGAGTGTTCTGGCATACACAGGTAACCACAGCAGGAGGCGTGTCTTAATGCCACACCTGAGACGTCAGAGGTGTGTCAGCGTTACTGACACATCAGTCCACAGCAGCTCCGACCTCCATTACAGACAAACAGTCCCTCATCCTCTGTAACCGCAAATGGTGACTGGTCTGTTTCCGCAGCCAGGAATTTATTTTCACAGGATCGTAACAATATCTGATATTTTATACGACATCATCTTCTAGAGAGTATATATTATATACTGTATTATATTATTTGTCTAAAGTGATTTTAGAATATAGATATGCTACAGTATCTGTGATAATACGTTGTCGTCATGTGTGTAGGAGCCTGGGTGTTCACCTGTCGAAGGTGAGATCTCTCACTCTGGACTCATGGGAGGCCGAGCAGCTGAAGGTAACACACACACTCACACACACACACACACACACACACACACACACACACACACACTCTGCACATATTGAAGCAATCATTGTGTCATTTTTGCTCTCTTTCAATATGATAATTCTGAGAAAATAAGATAAAGTTAGAAATGATCATCTACATTAAAATATAAAACCAACTTAATTTAAACTTATGACTAACAAACTGTCTGACTACATTTAGTTATTGACACTGTCAGTGGGATGTTGCTCTCTCTCCTCTAGTTACCAAAAATCTAAGTAAATTCACTAGAGCACCAAATGAGGATTAATCTGATGTTGAAAATAGTCCTCAACAAATTCGCTGTTTTTTCTTTCTGTTTGTTCGATAAAAACTACAGTGAGCAGCTAATTGAGGAAATGACTAAGACTAAAAAATTAAACAATATATTTGTGAGGTGTTTTTTAAGATTTACATCTTCAGTAAGAACCATTGAGCTCAGAGCTGAGAGCCACAGAGGAGAGAGGTCAGAGAGAGTTGAGATGATTCGGCTTCAGTCTTCTTCTTCTTTTTCTTCTTCTTCTTCTTGTTCTTTAGCTTCTGTGTGTTTTGGGAAATAATGTGATGAACCGGATTTACGAGGCTCGATCTTCAGAGGAGGGACGAGTTAAACCCACAGCAGACAGCCCACGGTAAAACCTCATATCTAATTGTCTGCACTACACTAGTCTACACTGTATCTTTTTACTGAAGTGAATCCCTCATCAAGTGAGTGAAAATGAATCAGTAGTCATTTTCATAACTGATTAATATCATTAAATGTGTCAGGGTCTGATTGATTTATGTTTTCAGCGAAATGTCAAATGTTGGACTTAATGCTTAAATGAAAGTCTGCCATGCTTCTCCGTCAATATGAAATGAAGACTTTGGGTTTTTTGGCTGCAGATCAGTAAAACTTTTAAGTGAAGCTTGTTGTTAAACTGATGCAGCTGTTTCTCCTCCTCAGAGCAGAGAAGGAGATGTGGATCAAAGAGAAGTATGTGGAGAAGAGATTTGTGCAGAGCAGCAGCTCAGATGGAGCTCGTAAGTCAAACACACACCTGAAGCCTCCTTTGTAAAGTAAAGGTAGCAACACTAGATCATACACAATATTTTTCACAATATAGAAAAAAAATGATTTTGCAGTTTTGCACAGTTTGTTCTCCTCCTGAGTCCTACCATCATTTCACTGCTTTGCTTACAGCAGCTACATTGTACCTTGGCATGTGACAAATAAAACTTTGAGATAGTTTAGTGGCAGCATTGCTTATACCTGAAACATAAAATTTAATAATACAATTATATACATTGTAATGACAAACATCTGAAAAATGAAATATAATAATATGATCATGTTTTATAAAAAGAACAACTGAAACATAAAGTACTATAATATAATTGAATATCAATGATATTGTATATCACGATATTTGGGCTGGAGTGTATCATATTAAACTATAAGGACACCTTGATCCGGACAAAAATATCTCCTCAGTTGTCAACTGTCAACATATCAGCCCCCAGGATCATTTCTATTGATTTAGTGGATTAGATAAACCTGATTTCTCCTGAAGAAAGCTGATAATTTGCCTTGTATGTTGTCCATGTAAAGGTTTGTCATCATCTTCAACACACATATCCTCCTGATTCCTAAAGTAACAAGTAGCTAAGTTTACAGAACAAACTGCCAGTTAGAAGAAACTGTAATGTTTTATTTTGTGTTTCCAGGAAGATTTAGCTGAACCAATTTTTTGGTTTATTGATTGATTTGTTTGAAAAAAATAATAAGCAACTATTTGGAAATGAATAATTATTAGTTTGAGTCATTTTTCAAGCAAATGTCAAACATTCACTAGTTATTGCTGTTCTGTCGAGAGGATTTGCTGTTCTGTATGATTGTAAAGTGAACACCTGTTGACTATTGGTCAGACAAAACAAGACACAGAGACATTTTGTACATTAAACAATTGGCAGATTAATGAGTAATGACAGTCTCTCTAGTCTGTGTGACTGAACTGTGAAAAGGTTTGAAGAAGAAACTCCTACCGGGGTTTAGAGGGGTTTAGTGGATTTAATGTTCAGAAGTGTCTCGTTCTGTTCCAGAGCATCATAAAGATGAAGCGGGGCTGCATCTGTATCAGGCAGCAGTGGCAGGAGACCTGGTTGCCATGGCAGCAGCGTTGGCTGTAGGGGCGGAGGTCAACAACAGCATTGGTGAGGAGGAGGGACGAACAGCGCTGATTGGAGCCGCTATCGGGGTGAGGAGGCTTGAAAACTGAACATACTGTAGTTCCACCAATAAATTCAGTCCAGGGCTGACACACCTCCACCCAGCTCTGTTCTGTGTTCACATCTCAGTTCCTTCTTTTAATGAGCCCCTGATTATTACTGAACACAGAGACCCAGGGGTGTCCTGGAGGATACAGCCATCTCACAGGTTTACATTCAGCTCTCGTTCCTGTACCTGTTGTTGTGCTCAGTGTGTGTGGTCAGTGTTTGCGTTCCTGTGCTGCCTGCAGGGGTCGCTGTTGGCCTGTGAGTTCCTGCTGCTGAATGGCGCCAACGTCAACCACCGAGACCTGAGGGGACGGGGAGCACTGCACTCTGCCGCCACTGCTGGACACACTGGGTAATCACTCACACACACACACACACACACACACACACACACACACACACACACACACACACACCTGTTCTCTAGTAAACAGCTGATTTTCTTTGGCTGCTGTAGACAGGTGTGTCTACTGTTGAAAAGAGGAGCCAATCAGTACGCTGTGGACGAGAGAGGACAGGACCCATTGGCCATTGCCATGGAAACAGCCCACGCTGACATTGTCACACTGTGAGTCACAACTGAATGTAAAGAAGTGACATTTCAGGTTTCTGAACTGGGGATAAGATGTTTACATATGCAACAGACTGGGCCGATATAATGCAATATTTCCTGACACAGGTGATATTTTTCATAATATTTTTTGCAGTTGTGCACAGTCTGCCCTGCTCTCCGACCCTCATTCACCTGCTTTACTAACTGTACATTGAAACTTTTTATGTTTCAATGTACAAAATACAATAATATCATCAACCTTTATTTATTTATTTTCTTAGAGACACATTGAGGGGTGACCCTCATTTTCAATGATGTCGAGATTACAATAGCAGAGAGAAAACAAAGCAACCAATGAGAAAACAAAATCAGTTCCTGATCAGAACAATTACACTGAGAAACATTACAATTTAAAACATTTCAAAGCATATTTCTAGACTGTCCCAATGTTTTGAGTGGATCGATATTTAAAGTGTGCTGTAGGTTATTCCACAAGTCTGGAGCACAAAATCTAAAAGCAGTCTTTCCAAGTTCAGAGTTCACCAGAGGAACATGCAGAGTGATCCAGTGGAGAGAGCAGGTTTGATCAGAACCTACACTGAGATCAATTAGTGATGTGAGGTAATAACCTATTTAAGAGTGCTTTATAAATGAATATGTGTTGCTCTCGTCTCATAGAGACAGACGAGCTGACCTTTGGGCTGGACTTTTTTGAGATATTAAAATTTGGACCAGATGAAAAACCAGATTAGAACCAGGACTAAGTGCACATGTGAACAGAGCTGGTGGGCATTTGAGGAATTATTCTGTAATAATACAACCAGAACCAGAAAAGTAACTGAATGTTTCCATAAAGCTCTTTTTTAAACTACACGTCATGTTTGCATGAATATTAATGATGGTTGTAATGTCATATTGGTGGAAGTCAGAGGTCTGAAGTGTGGAGAAACACAGCAGGTGTTTTCTTCTCTTTGTTGAACAGTATGGCCAGTATTTCCAGGACAGTTGTGTGATGAACTTCCAAACTATCCTGCAGACGCCCTTAACGTTAGAGGTTGTAGGGCGATCTTTCTAAATAACAACAGGACCTTTTCTCTTACACCACCCTCAGGACAAACTCTATAGTTTCTGTCACACTGGTAGAACAAATCTGAGGACAGATCGTCCGTCCAACTGCTGTTTCTGGTCTCATCTAATAAATCTAATAAAGAGGGTGAATTGAAGAGTGTAGAGTTTATTGATAGGGATATTAGTAAATTGTGATTATTGATTGTTGGTTGTTGTTTCAGACTGCGGATGGCCAGGATGAATGAAGAGATGAGAGATTCAGAGGGAGTTTTTGGAGCAGTGGGTGAGTAGACTCACACACCAACAACATACAGAAACACACAAACATTTTCCTTTTCTTTAATTTGACCTCTAACCTGTCACCCTTGACGAAAGTCTGTAAACAGCTGCACACTGATTATAAACATGGTGTAATTCCTCAGGAGACGATGAGACGTTTCAGGACATCTTCCGTGACTTCAGCGACATGGCCTCACATGACCCGGAGAAACTCAGCAGGCGGCAGTTCAGACGGGGGGGAGAGGAGGCCGAGGAGGATGAGGGGGGCAGAGGGAGAAGAGGAGGAGGAGCAGGAGAAGTGGCGAACAGCCAGGACAGTGTTGAAAAGACGTCAGAATGACATAAACCCGTCAGACTCTCTGTGGAGTCCTGCTCCAAAACCAGGTTTCATTTAACATGTAGAGTTTACTGACAGCTGGAGTCTAAAACTGTGTTGAACTCATAAGATAACATAATATAATGTAGTATACTCTTTATAAAGACACTGTAAGTGCACATAGTTTACTTCATGTACAGTTACTGTGGTTGGAAAAGTGTTACCAGTGTTCAGGAAGAGGAGGAGGAGGAACCACGACTGCAGCTAATGTCTGTTTTCATTATCACTTCATCTGCACATTTTCTTAATTAATCGTTTGGTCTTTAAAACAGAAATTTAACCACAGTTTAATTTAAAGCTCCATATTTTCCTCTTCTTCTGTGTTTTATTTGAAGTCTTGATCTATAAGAAGATATATTTGTGGTTTTAAGAACCAAAACCCATCTCAGTGTAGTTTCACATCTCCTCTCTCAGGCTTCTCTCTGGAGCTCTAGTAACAACAGGTCGGTGAGCCAATCAGAAGAGAGGAGAAGCCGTACACATTCAGTTCTATTTGAAGATATGATGGGCCCAGCTCCTCCTGCAGCTCCTCCATGTAGCTGCTGGGCCACCTCAGTAGCAGCGTCTTATTTCAGGGTTCAGTTTCCAATGGTTGACGAGGCCCAGGTCCAACAGTAACGCCCCAAGCAGCTGGAGGGTCACACTTGTTGGTCAGACCAGACTGAAACATGTCAACATTCAAGGATTTATCCCACTGACTTTTCCACTGTCAGGCTTACATGTGGTTCTTAGTGAAATCATCATCAGGTCAACATTTGTCCAGTACTTTTACTATATAGACGACATTACAGAGCATAAATACATGAATGGATATTGGTGAAAAAAATCTCGACCATAATAACATTAATAACAGGGTTTGATTTCATGATGGTTTTAAGGATTATAACTGTAATGAATGAAATACCTTCAAAGATCTACCACATTTTCCACTGAGGATTCAAACACAGTCCCATTCTTCAGTCTTCAGTGGAGCTGAAGGTTTTAACTTGTATTTGATGTGTGTTCTCTAACCTGTGCTCAGAAAGGGATTTTAAATGTAGCTGCTGTTACATGTGAGACTGAATTATTGTTGTTCTTTAACAATTTTAGACACTTTATCAAAGAGTTTTACCGCTACACAAACGTCTGAGACTGAATGTAAATGTTTGAATGAATTAGGACTGAAGTGGCCGAACTGACTGTAATGACAAAAATCAACTGCCACACTGCTGCTGTTACATAACATCATGTTTTATTGGAAAATATTAAAACCTGCTGAAAACACTGCATCAATTCAGTCAAGTCCTGAAGCTTCAGGGAAACATTTACTTCCACACTGTTACTAATATGATGCTACAGCTTAATAAAATGTCTTAATACATGTTGATGAGTCTCTGTTGCTTCTGTCAGAGTTCAGTCTCTGCAGCTCCAACCTTCAGACAGTGGAGGGGTGCAGGTCAGACTACAGTTGTGTTTCTATTCATTTATTTATTTGTGTTGATGTATTGTATTTTATTTTTGTGTCTTGCTCACAAGGTTCCTAACGCTCAAACATTTCATTTCATTACATTATAAAATATTCTGCATCCTCTCTCCAGCTCAGGAAATAAAATCTGCTGCTCCTGAAGCATAACTCAAGTTTCTCATCATCATCATCATCATCATCCAGCCAGAAGAAATGAACATAAACAGAGGATGTTTTTATAAAAAGCTCATTCTCTACATCCTCAGGGGCAGGACAGAAAAACAAACTGTACCTGATTTTCAGTTTCATCTTCGACAGTCTGTCCTCTGCAGTGACGTTAAAGCTGCCGCTCTGTAAGGAGCGTTAGTTAGTGTTAGTGTCTCTGAATGGAACTGTGCACATTATGATCCTTGTCTTGTTTAAATTAGACTTCACATCAGCTTCTACACCGCAGCTTTATGAGACAGTAGGTTTGTTATTTTTATCTCTTTGCTTCACAGCAGATTGTTGTGACAACCATCCAGTTGTTTATTCATTAACACAACTGTTACCGGTAATGAGTATTTTGACCTGTGGTAACATCTGCATCACAGCTGTCTGGTTAAACTAAAGGTTAATCAGAACCAAGGACCCTCAGTGTTTGTGGTATAAACTTTATCCAGTTTACAGACAGTTGATTGACATTATTAGAAGAATATGATACTAATGAAACCCAGTACAGAGTTTAACTGTTGTATTTGTATGTGTAGATAATATACAATATACATACAATTTTATAGAGTGACAATGGTGGAACTCACCTCGACATTTTTTGTTTTTTTAAAACACATTCTATGAAAAGTCTTTGTGGTCTGAGCACACAAACACTACTGTTCACAACATGGAGGGCACTTTAGTTTTCACAACCTGTACAAAGCGTTTTGTGCATCAGTCCCTGACTTTTGGTAGAGATAGATAGATAAAATCTTTATCTGATTGATGTTTTAAGAAGAGGAGTATCAACTGTTAAAATGATCATTCCTCATATGTCTGTTTTAATAAAGCTCCCAGACAAAATATTACAAAACTACAGATCAGAGTTTAATATCAGATCAAACTAACAGAACCACAAAGATGTTCAAATGTCCCACGCACTGATAACTCCTCAAACGCCCCTCAGTCTTGTCCTTTCTTTCTCTTCTTTTTGCTCTTCTTCTGTGGTTCTTCCTCCTCCTCTGTTGTTTTCCTCTTCGGCTTCTCCTCCGCCTCCCCCACCTGCTCCATGGTGTCCCACACCTCGTCCTCCTCCTCCTTCACCTCTTGACTCACCCCCTCCCCCTCTGTGGCCCCCCCTCCGTCCTCCAGGTCCCGGCTGGCCAGCAGGAGGCAGTTGAGTCTGGACTTGAGGTAGACTTTGTGAAGCAGCTTGCGGTCCTCCAGGCTGTGGATGCGGAGGAAGCGGTCCAAGCCGCAGGACGCCACCACCGGCTGGGAAGGGTGACACTGCAGCCACCGCACCCCCCCCGCCAGCCCCTTCAGACAACTGCGCACCAGACCTTTCCTCAGGTCCAGCATGGCGATTTGGCCGTGAGTATTTCCCACCACCACCATGTTGCCAGCGGCGGGCAGGGACAGAGTGGTGAGCGGGTACTCGCCGTACTCTGCCTCCAGGACAGGACGGCGCTGAGGGGAGGACGGGTCGAACATGTGGACCTGACAGAGGACAGACAGACACAACAAAGTGATGAAGGACTGCAGGGGACTAGAGCTGACATGGTCTCATTTGAAGGAGGTGTGACTGAACTCTGGTCCAGAGAGCACACTGTGACATGAGCATATTACTGTATTTGTTAGTTATTGATGCTGTAACTGACAGAAGTAATGTAATGCTGTACCTGGTGGAGGTGGATTCATTCAGTTGCTTTGCATAATGTTTGGTAGTTTCATCTATAAACAAAGCTTCACTTTTAATTAAAAACTGAAGTCAGTTAAATGTGGTGGAGCATAAATATTAAATACTGTAAAATGAAAAAAAAAAACTCAGCTACAAGTGAAATAAAATCAGAATAAATGGTAAATGTACTTGCACTTATACAGCGCTTTTCCAGTCTTACTGACCACTCAAAGTGCTTTACAAAACCTGCCACATTCACCCATTCACTCACACATTCATACACTGATGGAACAGCCACCAAGCAAACTGACATGCAGTGCGGCGGAGCCGGGGATCAGACCGACGACCTGCTCTACCTCCTGAGCCACAGACGCCCCCTTTTAGTAGAATTAGTGCTAATTAATGCAATCAAATTTGATGGTGATGGTTTTCCTGCATCGTCATCAAGTTTCACAGCTACACAAGACTTTCATTACAAGAGGAAAAATGTTTATTACACCTCTCCCCTCAGTTCAGTGCCCAGTTCAGGCAGGATGATCTTAATGTGTCCTTAAAATGTAAAACATGAGACAACTGGAGATATTAGTTACAAATGTAACTGAGGAGATGGAACCCCTGAAATACAGCTGGATTATCCAGGCTTCATTTGTATAGTTTAAATGTGCTGCAGATGGAAACATCAAGATCATAATAGTTTAGGGATTTTTCATTCGTTTTTGTTTTTATTTCGTTTTGACTTTGAAAGGAGGTTTGGTAGTCTGGTTTAGTTTTTATTTTTTAAAAATGTTTAGTTTTAGTTAGTTAGTTAGTTAGTTTTTAGTTGCAGTGTTAGTTTTAGTTATATCTGTAATATGAAGTTTTTGTCAGAGGTGAGATTCAAAAATGTCAGAAAAAGTATAAAAACAAAACATCAAACCATTTAAAAATGTGTTCACTGGGGACAAGTGACCAACATCCACAAAAGACAATAACAGATGTGTGCTAGTCAGTGTGTTTGTGTCATTAACCAGAAACATTCAACAGGACACAACAACAACAACAACAACAACAACAACAGAAGATAAGCTGTAGATCTGAGCACTCACATGTAAACAGTCACACCAGATGCAGCCTGAAGTGTAAATTGTGTTTCTGAAGTGAGGCAGGTCAAGTCAAAGAGAAAAAAACATTGGGATGAACCAACTGAACATGAACTCATCAGTCAACTGGACTGCCCAGCTGCAGCTCTGTGGCTCATCACTGCAGTTCATTAACTAGAAAATACTTGACATCATTAATACAGAGAAGGTTCTGGACACTTAAAGTTCACATGTGCTGGTAGTACAGTGAGAGCCAATCAGCTGTAAGATACTGCCGCATCCTACACTGAAACACCAGCTGGTGTATGAAATAAACTGATACAAAAACTGAAGACATTTTCTCTATAATTTGATTTACTTTTGTAAACACACAACACAGTTTCCGTTAGTTATTGTTCTTTTATAAAGCCTTGTTTATATTTTTATTTCAGTTAATGTAAATGTTTTTTCATATGTAGTTTCCGTTATTTCGTTTCAGTTAATGATAACAACCTAGTTAAACACATAAATAACTTCAAGGGTGGTCTTGTCGTATGTTGTTTGTCCCTGTATTAAAAGACCTGTCAGACAGTTTCTATCCCACTCTATTCTATTCTACCCTTTGTTGACATTTTGTTTACGGACTGTCCCTGTAATATTGGCGTATTAGAATTGTACCAATCTGCAGAGAAGACTTTAAACATCACAGGTGAAGTTATCAAAACTTTATCGCCCAGGGAGAAAATTGCCCTGAGCTCATACATTTTAGAACTGGCCTAAAAATCTCTCAATTTTAAAGCCCGTTTTTCTCACTGCAGTGAAGCCTCACCTGGTGATAGCCTGTGCAGGTGACCACTTTGTCGGAGTCCGGGATGAAGGCCATGTCTCTGACCCAGTGCGGCCGCCGTAGGTCCAGCCAGTCGTCCCGCAGGTTCTTTGCAGTGAACACGGACTTCTCGGGTCTCTCCAGGTCCCAGATCTTCAGCCCGTTCTCCTTCCCGCCGGTCGCGACCTTGTGCTGGTCTACCGGACTCTGTCGCATCCTGCACACGTTCTTCCCGGCATCCAGCTCGGTGACGGGCTCGCTGCTGTCCTCCCTCCAGACCCGCACAGTCCCGGATTCCCCGCAGGTGAGCAGCGCGGAGCCACTGAGCGCAGCCAGCCCGGTGAAGCAGCCCTCCGCCGGGTCTCCACAGCGCCGGGACTCGGTGAAGGCGCCCTTCTCGGTGCTGAAGGTCTTCACTGTTCCGTCCACCGAGCCAACCAGCAGCTCGCTCTCCGCCGGGTCCCCCCAGCACAGAGCGCGGACCTCCTGGTCGCGGCTCAGGTGGCTCGTGTTGCAAAAGTTGAAGGCCTGTTTCCGGGACACACTGACCCCCTTCAGGATGCCAGTCTCCGATCCCAGCCACACGGAGCACAGCCGGCTCCGGTCCCCCATCAGTCCGAATTTAAATGGACCGAGAACTCGCTTTAAACGTGGATTCAGCGCCTCTGGATTCTGGTCGTGAGATACGCGTGGTTCCTCTGTGGACAGTGTCGCGCGCAAAAGACGTCACTGTGTTTTTTGTTTTTTAACTTTATTGAAATACTGGTTCAGGTTCCTACAGACTAGAGAATGAAACTAAAATCTGTTTCACAGTCAAATCGCTCAAAGACAGTAAACTACAATCAGTTATTATGTATTTGAATAATTTGACATTTCAGTCCCGTTCACTTCTCAGCTATTTATAATTACTATTGAAAGGGTTTGGCGTGCAGACTCTAGAAGATCCAAAGGTCTTGCTGTTTTTAAAGAGAACTACACACTTTGTGGTGATACTGTGTGAATTTGTAGCTGAATATAGTGGATGTGTGCCACAAAAAAGATAAACACGTCTCAGAAATGAAATCTCAATATGTTTTCACATTATTTAATATTTTTTCATGAGTTTGGCGTGCAGACCATAGAGAATCTTGAAATCATTCTTTTTTAAAGTGGGCTCGTACTTGACAGTGAGTTCTTTGATTAACTGAGCCCAATGCATGTGGACTAATGTTCTGTCTTGTAAACCTCTAGATTGATAATAAAGGTTATTCAAAAAAGTTGTTACGCTATTACGCAGCGACCGCATGCGCAGATGACGCAGTTACTCCATTTTGGGTCTCAGGCTGCAGTAGTTAGCTGTAGCTGTTAGCTTTGGAAACGCGTCGTTACTTAGTTCGGGTTTATTTTTCCCGCTTCGATAGTAAAGTTGAGTAAACAGAGAGTTGTCTCCGTGTTCAGGTCTGAATCTGAATTTTCTTCGCCTGAGACATGGACGGAGAAGAGGACGACTTCATGTCCGGGAGCCGCTCCGGTAAAACCGTCCTCCTGCTTTGTTTCCTATTTAAATAACAAACCCACGTTAACTAACGTTGACTGTTGATCCATGAGTAGAAGGCCTAGGTTAAGTTTAACTTTGTAAAAATTAGTAACGGAATGTTATTTATCCTCTTAACTGCATGGTGATGAGGGATTAGCAGCAGTGTTGGATTTAAATAACCAGGAAATGTTCCGTTGTAGCTTCATGAACATCAGACAGGCAACGTTACAGCCCACCATCCTATTTGTCTTTAAATATCTTAATAAATGATGATGTTTGTATCTCATAATGATTTGGATCCGTCGCCTCCTCTCGGTTAACATCGTGCTGATTTGAAGGCTCACTTTATGTCAGTGTTGGTTGATTACAATGATAGACATCACATAATAATAATCTGACATTAAATGTAATGTTATTGATATTGAACGATATCTGTGCCGAATTAATAAGAAAATATTAAAGATTATATCACCCTACATTTCAGCAGTATCTTTTATTTTATACCATGTGCTTTTGAAAAAGGCATACTTTTTTACATGGAGTTTTGTCGTGAAGACTCTTGAAGATCCTAAGATTTTTCTTGCTTTTTGAGGTGTAAGTACTGACTCGTTAGGATGCCCAGAAAAAAACACATCTCAAGAATTATATCTCATTATGTTTCTCAGATTATATAATGTATTCTACTTGGTCATTACCTGTGAACATTAAAATGCATGTTTTGTGCATGGACCTTGGTGTGCAGACGGGAAAGGATCCTGAAATCTTTCTGTTTTTAATGAGGGTTTGTACCTGAAAGTGAAGCTGAAACCAATCGTAAACCCCGTTAAGTTGCCATAGACTGAGCCACATTCAGGTCTGGTTGGGTTCCTCTGTAGGCCTGAGGCAATACACATGGAAAACAAGAGCATAACAATAACAAGGGTGGGCATGGTTTAGCAGAACTGTTCAGACCTAACTGTAATTTAAAAAAAAAAAAAAACTCAGATGAAGGTTAAACTATCCAAATGTCTAGCTGAAGTCCTTTTCAGAAACCATTTAAAAAATGACTTTATTCCTCTAGCAGCTCTTTCATTAGGGAGCCACATTTTCCGCCTCCTGCCTCTTTGCAGGTGTTTATGTTTGACATCAGTAACAAATATTTTGTAATAACATTAAGATGCTGATGTGTTGTGTTGTTTCTGATCTGTTGTATGTTCTGCAGATGACGGAGGTGGCACTCCGGTTCAGGATGAACACCCAGCGTCAGACGGTGAGGACATGAGGAGCGACAGGCAACAATCTGAGGTCAGACTGAGTCTTCACTGCTCAAAGATTTATTGTTGTTTGTTTGCAAATGCCCAAAAAAAAGTGGATTTACTGTCCTATCAAATGATCAAATGAAAGTAATCAACTAAAACCACTCTTCTTCATTAATCTAATATTATTTGTATTAGACAGAAAAATTTGGTCGTGCTCAGCTCAGTTTGTGTGCTGCTGTTGTGGAGGATCATAACCAGCTTCACGGACTCTGCAGCTCTCAGTCTCAACTGACGTTTGTTTGATTAATAGTTTCATTCTGGATCAGTTAAGAGTTTTTACTTTTATCTTTCACTCTGATCCATACTTGTGAATATTTCAGAGACACGGGTGGTGAAGTAGTGAACTGAAGCCAGATTTAATGACAACCTTAAATGAATAACTGTCATATCCACAATGTGATGAATATTCAGATCAGCTGTGTTATACTGTGTTTGTTCTTGTTTTAAAAGATACTGGCCCATTTAGACATATGATTCATTATTAAACTTTTATTAAACTATTAAGAATATGTTGCTGGTTCATATCCACATTCTCAGACCCTCAGACCCTCAGAGCTCAGAGGAGAGGGCAGAGCTGTATGATGGTCATTCTCAGTCCTAGTTGGTGCTGCTGAAGTGCTGAGGATGATGTCAGAATCCTGATTTATTCTCATCTTAACCACATTAACTTGAAATAATCAACAAATTGCATGAAAGTTGTGATTTGGCTCCTCGGCACAGGTTGTTGGTGTTTTTGTCAAACTGACCTGCCACCATTTGTCTCAACAGGACGAGGGCAGCAACGATGAGGATGCCCCCCACGCCATGGAGACCAGCGGGGCAGCCAGCGGCTCTGACAACGAGGGCCACCAAGGAGTCAACAGCGACTCGGAGGGCGAGGCCCCCAGGCACCACAACGATGGCGACAAGAGTGACTCGGAGGCAGAGGCTCCTCGTCCCGCTGACAGCGATGACGACTCTCCAGTCAAACGCAGGATGAGCGGATCAGACAATGAGGAGGAGTCCCTGGTCAAACATGGAGCTTCAGAAAACGAGGAGGGGGAAGGTTCGTCCCCTGTCAGACGCAGGGGCAGCAGCTCGGACATGGAGGAGGGGGAGGAACGGCACAAAGCAGCCGCAGACAGCGACTCAGAGAACGAGGATGCCAAACCTGTGGCATCCAACCGGTCCAACGCTGACAGTGACTCTGACACAGAGACGCCTGCCAGACGCAAGGTGGCACAGATAGACTCTGAAGAGGAGGGGAAGCAGCAGGAGGAGGTTGAGCGTGGAGGAGGAGGGAAGTGGAAAGCTGTGATGCAGTCTGACAGTGAGGAGGAGGAAGGAGGAAGGAGGAAAGCTCCAGCAGGAAGTGATGGAGAGCAGCAGGATGAAGAGAGGGAGCAGAGAGACGACAGTGATGACGAGAAGCCAGGTACTGACCTCAGACCAGCTCATGACATAAATATCAGTACATAGCTTCAAAACTAAATGATGTAGTTTGATTATGTAATGATTTTAGTATAATTAGTGTATTCGGAGGATGGACAGAAGGGAGAGAGAGGAGAGACGTCAGGGAACAGTTGGAGCTGAGATTGATGCTATCCTTTGTTCTGATTGTTTCTCTGATAACTTATGAAGCAGAGGTTCAGCAGGTTTTTACCAGCAGCTGAATTATCCACAGAGTTGTCCTCCTCTTAAAACCAATAGAAACACCTAGAAAGCAGTTTACCTTTAAAACTCAGAGATTCACCAATGCTCTTCAGTGACACAGGACAGGACATCTCCAGCAGCTGGGAGCTGAGCTGTCTACCATTTCCTCAGCTTGTTTCACTGATAACTTCAAATCCAGATGTCCGACGACTAAAATCCTTCATCTGGTTCAAATATAGAGCTGAATACGGTGTAAAAAGTGTATGTGGCTTAAAAGTAGATAAAAGTCAATGTTGAACTTCTGTCAGACAAACACACTGACACATGATCATAGAGGATATGATGTCAAGTAAATTTTTATTTGTATAGCACCAATTCACAACATACGTTATCTCAAGGCACTTTCCAAATAGAGCAGGTCTAGACCTTCTCCCCAACAATTCCCACAAAGAGCAGCGCTAGGTGACAGTGGCAAGGAAAGACTTCCTTTTAAGAGGCAGAAACCTCAAGCAGCACCAAACTCAGGGTTGGCAGCCATCTGCCTTGACCGGTGAGGGAGAGGGAGAGAGAGAACAAGAATGTACAGTGATAGTAATATTAATAATAGAGACAGGCGTCATTGACAGGCTGACCAATGAAACATTACCATGATTGAAATTACAGATTTCTCTGGTTTGAGAATTGATGGAAACACTTGGGATAGTGTAACAACCCAACAACATAAATAACATAGGTCTAATTGTTTTTACACATTTTAATGATGAAAAGTTACAGATTATAACTTTAAGCTCCATCAGTCAATCTCTTTGTTTTATCAGTGGATTCATTCAATAGATGCAGCTTTAAAAACAACATCATGAACTGACTTCTGTCATTTGTAGGAGCATATTTCATTGGTATTATAGTACAGAAATAAAGCTCTGACTTCCTGCTGAAACCTGAGACTGTAGCTGCACCACGGGGTTCATCTTTAATTTAAGAGGAATAGTTGATGTTCTGGTTGATTAAGCATCGCTTGATTAATTTGTGTGTGTGTTTGCAGTGAAGAGGAAGAAGGCCATCGTATCAGACAGTGAGGATGAGGATGAGGAGAAGGAGGACAAACCAGGTAAGACACTGTCAGCTTTACAGCTGTGAAGTGTTTTAAAACTATCTCCCTCTGTGTACTTGGTTCATCATCTCTGACACTGAATACAAACAGTAAACAGTGCAGTAAACAGCTGCTGTGACATCAGTACTGTGGTGTGTTTAGCTGTGAGACTCACAGAGCAGCAGCTGTGATTCAGGGGTGGATTCTCCCTCTAAATCCCTCTGAGGCGCCAATTCTTTAGTCGCTCTGGAGCTCGGGCTCCCGCAGGGAAATTGTACTGTGATGTGACCAAACTGGAAGAGTAGTGAAGATAAAGAAATAGACCACTGGTGGGTGGGTGTTGAGGACAGGTGCAGGATTTACTGTTGATTCAACAATGTTTCATTATGGAAAAATTAAGAAATAGAAAAACACATGATACAGTTCCAAGGTTCAAAGAGTGAGACGCTCTGGACCAGACGGTTTTACTGTAATTAATAATGATTATTATTAATGTTATTAGCTGTCATTACTATTTTTATCAGTAGGAGCACTATAGTTGCCACTACATTACTATCGCTGCAGCTACTGTCACTATTATTAATATTGCTATCACTGTACATTCTTGTTCTTTTCCTCTGTGTTCTCTCTCTCTCTCTCTCTCCCTCCCTCCCTCCTTCCCCAACCGGCCGAGGTAGATGGCCACCCACCCTGAATGAAAAATTAAATAAGAAAATTATTACAATTGAAGTCGCAACTTCTGCCAAAGTAATCGTAAATCAATTTTATGGCATATCGTGCAGCCCTAATTCTAAGTATGTGCGTGTGACTGAGTGTCTGCTGTATGACTCAGTTTTCTTTAGTTTTTCTTTCTTGTTTTTTTGCTGAATATCTTGTTTGTTACTGAAGTGAGTCAGCTGCTGCTTTGTTCATTACTATATGTTGATGTGACAATTTACTTATAGAAAGACCTGCACAATAATAATCCAGTCCAATACAACTTCACTGAGTTTATAATGTTCAGTTTCTGATTCTGTTGTAAAGGTTTTCATTCAGTTACATGTTGTAGTACTGAGGTCACAGTGATTGTGTTTTACTGGACTATGTTATGAGAGGTGTTTCTAATATTCTGACTCCTTGTTTGTGTAAATAGGGAGGACAAACATGAGAAAATATGAGCAGTGAAGAGATGTGATGTTATGGCAGAGCTGTTGGATTGGATGTCATTAGACTTTACAGGTCTAATCTAATAAAGTGTATATTCATAGAACAAAAATATTTGCTACTTATGGACGAAAGGCTCAAAAGTTCTTTCTTCTGTTTTGAACTTCCCATCAGCCTCCAGGCTCCGGCTCACTTTACAGTAAAGGACAGAGAGTTTAACTCAGAGCAGCACAGTGGGATGAGTCTGGAAGTTTGAAGCAACAATGAACTTTTACTTTGCATGTGTAGTCAGCTCCGTAGAGGCCAGTTCTCCCAGTTTGGTGTGGAAGAGCGTGACTCTGATATCAGCCTCATCCAGCACCTTCAGGATGAGATGGAACACCAACTGTGATCCACACCTCATCACCACTGTCAGTAGGGCTGCTCGATTATGACAAAAATCATAATCACGATTATTTTGATCATGATTACTCATTGACTTTGGAAACACCACGCATTTAAAAAGAACATTGTCTTTTTAACAGTGGACTTTTCTTCAACTTAAAATACAATTCAATGGAAAAACAAACAAACAAATTAAAAGTTAGCTTACTAGATCGATAAATAGATAGATTGATACACAAGCCAATACTTTTTGGACAGACACCCAGTCATCATAATTTCACAAAGCATTTTTTCATTTGAGGTTTTAGAAAGCCAAATGTGCAAGCAATACAACACAACAACCCACTCCAACATACGTTGCTAATGTTAAAACGTAACTCAGAAGTGGATGGGGCGATGGTTTTTGTAGTGGTGATGAAATTTGTTGTGAAACAAAATTGTTTTATCTCGATTATCTTGTTTTCAGAATTGTTCAAAGCCAAAAGTGTAATGGAAAATAATATTAGATTATTCGCCCAGCCCTAACTGTCTGTGTTGGACCTCACTGTTGCTCTAATGTGTGTCAGTGGGAGTAAATCTCTGCTGCAGGTTCAACATCTGCTGGAAAGACTGAAACCAGAGGTTAGAGGCAGATCATACTGTCATACACTGAGGGAATGTTCAGATGGTACCATCAGGCTCATGTGTTTTCTCTCTGTGGTCCTAAGCAGTGAAGAGGAGTCGGGCAGTGTCAGATGATGAGAACTCAGACAGTGATGGGGGGTTAATTGGTCCTGATAAGAGTCTGGCAGCCAAATTGAGGGAGCTGGGCTCAGACAGTGGGAGCGATGACGAGGCGTCGAAGGCCACGGCGGGGAAGAAGGATGAGAAGGCACTGTTCGGCAGTGACAGCGACTCTGGAGACGACGATGAGGAGGAGTGAGTTCTGGAAACCAGTTCAATTTAAACCTCACTGACCTGTCATTATAAACTCACACCAGGCTGCCACATGTTGCTCATACACAGAACTTTGCCTCAGACTCTAGTGGAGATCCAAAAATTTAACTTTGGGGTCAAACATGTAGAATATTTCCATCTGATGGAGGAATGTTGAATTCAGTGGAAACATCGTAGAGCTTCAGCAAAGAGCTGAAAGAAGCTGATACAAATAATAAGAATTTTAATCTGAATTTTAAAGGTGAAATCTGCCTGTTAGGGGGTTCTAACTAATGCTGCCATTTTAACCTGAAACAGGACCACACCTGGGCTACAGGCTGCTGCTCAGTGTCAGTAAACATCTCGTCCATTTCAATTCATTTCATTCCTGAATTGTTTTAGTCTTTCATATGAAATGAAACCAGCAATTAATCCACTATTTGATTGACAGAAAATAATCAAAAACTATTTTGATAGTCGATCAAGTAATCAATTTTTTAAGCAAAAATAACAAAATAAAACCTTGTGGCAAACATTTTCTAATGTTTTACAGACAAACAGAATCAGTTCATGCAGAAAATGGACATCAGATTAATTAATAAAGAAACTAGCAGACCTAATGAAAACTTAACTATTAAACACAGAAATCTTTCATGTCACAAATACAGCTGAGACTTTTTGTCAGTTTGTGCCTCCAGTCTGTTAAACATGTTGTGGTTTTCTTTTTATTGTATATTTGATTATCACATTTTGTTCTGATGGACATTTTAAAAATAATTCGGATGGTTAATTTGGAAAAATTATACACAGATTAGTAATTAAGAAAAATGAGAAAGTGATCATTAGCTGCTTCCCTATGCATGAGAGAAAATAATAAATCAGTTTCAGACCAAAAAACTTTATTAGTCCCTCAAGGAAAAACTGGAGGCCAGACTTGTTTGCAAACATAACACACACAAACTTTTTATTCACACAAAGTGAACTGACTCTCTGTTACTTTAATGACCCTCGGAAACAAACATTTGAACCCCAAGTCTGAACTGGGAGCTGCTGGTGTGACAGTTGACCCCTCTGTTTCGTGCAGGAAAATGATTGCAGACATCTTTGGAGAGTCTGGAGACGAGGAGGAGGAGGAGTTCACGGTGAGTTTGTTTATGTCGTTTGTGTTTCTGAATCATCAGCTTTACCAGTGCTCTTCTTGAACACTAACAGATCACACCTTCCCTCCTTTCCCCCACACTTCTATAAGTCCTCACCAATATTTTGGCCTTTCTCCCCATTTTGCTTCGCTGCTCATGATTAACAATTTATAAAAACAGCGTGTTAATAACAGGAGACATCACTGATTTAAAAAAAAAAACTGAAGGAAGCAAAGGGGATGTGTCAAAGTTAACAGAGCCTGATTAAATATCATCCTGCTCAATTTCTGGACATGAAGGTAGTTGATGGATTAGGTTTTATTTTCACTTGACTGAGTGTCTGTTCCTGCTGCAGGGTTTCAACCAGGAGGACCTGGAGGGGGCCAAGAAGGAGGCCAGGGAGAAGCAGCACCAGCTGGAGGAGGAGTCTGACTCTGATGAAGGCGTTGACCGCAGTGGTCAAGAGTAAGAAACATGACAGGGCTGAAACAATATATGACAATATGAGGATGTTTCTGAATATTGTGATTTAAATGGCTGAGCTGTTTCTTGTTGACGTCCTCAAAAAATGGGCAAACTTTCTTTGTTCTCGATTTAAAAAAAAAAAACTTAACTTTTTTAATAAAATATTTATACTATCTCATATTTATTGTTAACAGCTGTGGTGGAAAAAGTATTAAATCCTTAACTCAAGTCAAAGTACTAAAACCACACTAGATATACACCATGACAAGTACAAGTGAATGTACAATGTTATACTATTACATTATTACATAGTTATTTTTGATGTAGCAATATGTAAGTGGTACTACACACTAGTGTTGGGCCTAATCTATAAACATTAATTTTTATTGTTTATATTTGCCACGCTAGCAAAGTAGAAGTACCTCAAAATGATTATCAGTGACCCGTCACTAGCAGCTCGCTGGTTTCCATTCTCACTGTCTGCAGCTCAACACACTTCTAATGATGGAAGTTTTCATTAAAATCATAGCTCCTGTGATTTCAGGGTTGCACATTTTGAATAAGAATTTCTATATAAAAACTATTAAGTCAGAGTTAATAATGACAGATACAGTTCAGCTATCACGCACTGATGGAGCTGTATTAACTGTCTGCAGTACTTGAAAAACACAGACAAACACACTGTCATTGGATCTTGAAATCTTTGCATAGAAAAATTACAAAATATATAAAAAGCTAAATAGGTAAAAAATATAGTCTTTAGATACTGAATGTAGAAATTAATGCAAAGAGAAAACAGTTATGACCAAACCAAACCTGTACCAAAAAGGTTTAAATATACCAACATGATACAGAGTCATTAACATGTGAGGCTACAGACATTTTTTATTTCTTGGTTTCTGCTTTATAAGTTGTAATTGAAGACTTGTAATCTTTGTGTGTGTGTGTGTGTGTGTGTGTGTGTGTTCAGCACCAGCTTCATGTCTGACTTCGACATCATGCTCGCTCGGAGAAAAGCCATGAACAGCAGGAAGAGAAGACACCGCGACGGAGGGACATTCATCAGCGACGCTGATGATGTGGTCAGTGCCATGATCACCAAGATGAACGAAGCCGCAGAGGTCTGCCCCACAAAATAAAAGCCTCATCACCCCAATCACTGTTTTTTTCGGTGCCTGACTGACTGTGTGTTGTTTTAACAGGAGGATCGAACTCTGAACAGTCAGAAGAAACCAGCGCTGAAGAAACTCACTCTGCTGCCACAAGTCGTGATGCACCTGAAGAAGTAAGAGCTCATTATATTTGATATCTCACACCTCATAACCCCTCCGTCAGTCAAGTCTTTAACTTCTCCTGGAGCTCTAGTTTAAGGTGTTGTGGTGGTGTTTGTCCCTCAGACAGGACTTGAAGGAGACGTTTATTGACAGCGGAGTGATGTCTGCCATTAAAGAGTGGATCAGTCCTCTTCCAGATAAATCACTGCCTGCTCTCAGAATCAGAGAGGAGTTGCTCAGGATCCTTCAGGAGGTGAGTACAGATGGTCACAGGTGGACCTCTGGGTTTCTTTTTTAAAGACCAGGGCTATTTCATTGTTTTGACTGTGTGTCTCCTCCTGCAGCTGCCCAGTGTGAGTCAGGAGACTCTGAAGCACAGTGGGATCGGCCGGGCCGTCATGTTCCTGTACAAACATCCCAAAGAATCTCGATCCAACAAAGACCTCGCTCTCAAGCTCATCAGTAAGGACCTCTCACCTCACAAACACTTAGAGACAGGAGGACCAACACTCACGTTCTAAATGAAGTGGAAAGCCCCTTTTCCATTGGTCAAAAACCCGCTAAGACCTGCTAGCATTGGGTTTTTGTCAGCAATGGAAAAGGGAACAATCAGCATTCACCCCTGGGTCACATGACTCTGCAGTAGACGCAGGTATTTATCAATTCCGGCTCCGGTCAGCGTCGGTGTAAACAACACCTGAGTGAATGCACAAATTTTCCCCCCTTTCCTGCTGTGACGTCTGTAACGTCTGTAAGTCATAACAGAAAAACAAACTCGACTGGCAGTGGAAAAGGGGTAATTCAGCTTTTATTAGTGGGTTTACCCGCGTTTAAAACCCACTTATACCTGCTAATTTTGGTGGAAAAGGGGTATAATTGTCAAGACAACTGGTACTAAGTCGTTCTAAAACAACCTTCATAAAGTTACAATAGAACACAACATAAAAAGCTTCTGTTTGCTCATTAATCCAGTTTGATGTTAAAACTTTTAAATAGATTTTTAAATGTTTTATATAACCTTTATTAACACTCAGATGAACACATTGAGGGGACCATGTGTCCTCTCTTACAAGTGTGCTGAGTTTAAAACAATGAAAGAAAAAAAGTAACGCATTACAACAGGACAATGACATTGTCATGTGTTACAGGAAACATCACAGTAATACATAAGCAGTAATACAAGATGGCAAGATGAGCAATAACAGAAGGAAATAGAAAATAATCACGAACATAGTCTTACAAAGAAAAAAAGTGTTAAATCAAAATCATCAGTGTGTTCGTCATGTAATCCATCTGTGTTACGACTAGTGGAGAGTTGATCTACAGGTCTCTACAAAGTGTTGAACTTAACTCAGAAGTCTTGAATATTGTTTCTTGCCTGTAATATTATTTAAATACACTACCGTTCAAAAGTTTGGGGTCACCCAGACAATTTTGTGTTTTCCATGAAAACTCACACTTTTATTTATCAAATGAGTTGCAAAATGAATAGAAAATATAGTCAATACATTGACAAGGTTAGAAATAATGATTTTTATTTGAAATAATAATTTTCTCCTTCAAACTTTGCTTTCGTCAAAGAATGGTCCATTTGCAGCAATTACAGCATTGCCGACCTTTGGCATTCTAGCTGTTAATTTGTTGAGGTAATCTGGAGAAATTTCACCCCACGCTTCCAGAAGCCCCTCCCACAAGTTGGATTGGCTTGATGGGCACTTCTTGCGTACCATACGGTCAAGCTGCTCCCACAACAGCTCAATGGGGTTTAGATCTGGTGACTGCGCTGGCCACTCCATTACAGATAGAATACCAGCTGCCTGCTTCTTCCCTAAGTAGTTCTTGCATAATTTGGAGGTGTGCTTTGGGTCACTGTCCTGTTGTAGGAGGAAATTGGCTCCAATCAAGCGCTGTCCACAGGGTATGGCATGGCGTTGCAAATGGAATGATAGCCTTCCTTATTCAAAATCCCTTTTACCTTGTACAAATCTCCCACTTTACCAGCACCAAAGCAACCCCAGACCATCACATTACCTCCACCATGCTTGACAGATGGCGTCAGGCACTCTTCCAGCATCTTTTCAGTTGTTCTGCATCTCACAAAGGTTCTTCTGTGTGATCCAAACACCTCAAACTTCGATTCGTCTGTCCATAACACTTTTTTCCAATCTTCCTCTGTTGTATGTCCGTGTTCTTTTGCCCATATTAATCTTTTCCTTTTATTGGCCAGTCTCAGATATGGCTTTTTCTTTGCCACTCTGCCCTGAAGGCCAGCATCCCGGAGTCGCCTCTTATCTGTAGATGTTGACACTGGCATTTTGCGGGTATTATTTAATGAAGCTGCCAGTTGAGGACCTGTGAGGCGTCTATTTCTCAAACTAGAGACTCTAATGTACTTGTGTTCTTGCTCAGTTGTGCAGAAGGGCCTCCCACTTCTCTTTCTACTCCGGTTAGATCCTGTTTGTGCTGTTCTCTGAAGGGAGTAGTACACACCGTTGTAGGAAATCTTCAGTTTCTTGGCAGTTTCTCGCATGGAATAGCCTTCACTTCTAAGAACAAGAATAGACTGTTGAGTTTCACATGAAAGTTCTCTTTTTCTGGCCATTTTGAGAGTTTAATCGAACCCACAAATGTGATGCTCCAGATTCTCAACTAGCTCAAAGGAAGGTCAGTTTTATAGCTTCTCTAACCAGCAAAACTGTTTTCAGCTGTGCTCATAATTGCACAAGGGTTTTCAAGGGTTTTTCTAATCATCCATTAGCCTTCTAACGCAATTAGCAAACACAATGTACCATTAGAACACTGGAGTGATGGTTGCTGGAAATGGGCCTCTATACACCTATGTAGATATTGCATTAAAAACCAGACGTTTGCAGCTAGAATAGTCATTTACCACATTAACAATGTATAGAGTGTATTTCTGATTAGTTTAATGTTATCTTCATTGAAAAAACAGTTCTTTTTTTCAAAAATAAGGAAATTTCTAAGTGACCCCAAACTTTTGAACGGTAGTGTAGGTTATATATTATATAAGTTGTGAGCTATTTTTAATCATTTTTCTGTTGAGGTATTTATTATTATGTCATTATTGGTTACTGCTAGCCACTATAGTATCTCATAGAAAGTAGCAAAACAGCAAAACCTGTAATTATCTTTTTATTTGGTAAATCTTCCCATTAATTTGATCTGGGTCCAGGTCCATGCGAATTGATTGGTTGTAAATTATATTACTAAAAGTTCTTGTTCTACACAGTTGAAAAGTAAAAACAAAAATGGAATGTAAATGACAATAGATACATGTACTTAAATAATAATTGTTAATTAATTAATAGATATTAGATTTCATTCTATATGGTATTGATTTGATTTGCAGAAACCCTCCAAAAGGTCTTTTTCAGAATAAGAGCGTGATCAGCTGAGAGCAGTGCACAATGCTAACTGTCATTAAAGGCTGGTACAGTGTCACTGAGGATTAGCAGAGACAGTGTACTGATGATGAGTGTGGATGTGTCTTGTGTCCAGATGAGTGGTCGCGGCCGATCTTTGGTTTGACGTCGAACTACAAAGGAATGACGAGAGAGGAGCGGCAGCAGAGAGACCTGGACCAGCAGATGCCTCAGAGACGGCGACTAAGGTACTGACACACTCAACTCTCATCTCCACAACATCACACAGCTCTCATCATAAAACTGTATGAACAGACTGTATGAATGAATGGAGAGCCACATGTCCGTGGAAAAAGGAAGAGCACATTCAGCTGCTTTGGAATATGTTGACAGTAAAGTGAAGCGTGCACAGTTTGATGTAAATGAGCCAGAATATGAGAGTGGCCAACAGCGTTTTAAAATGTTTAATTTAGTCAATTCCTGAAATCTTCCCATTAGGTGAATTATTATTTTCCTTATATATCACTTTTCATACATGAGTTGCTAAGTGATTTATAGAGACATAAAACCAGAAATACCAGATCAAAATTGAATAAAAATAAATAAGATTAAAAATAAAACAGCAACTAAAGACCATCAGTGAGACACATGTCAACATGCTGACATTCTAATTCATGAGTATCTTCAAACCTCATTTAGATATCAGCTACAAACCTGTAAAGATTAACTGACTGACAGAGTATTCAAAACTGCCTCTGCGGTACTTCCTGCTACAGTGAGTGAAATGCATCATGGGAGCACAATATAATGTAAAATAATTCAGGTGTTATAAGGAGACTTTGACATAAGACAAGACACAAGATTATTCATTTGTAAGTAATTAAATTATAAAGAACAACTGACACACAGTGCACCTGGGATCTTGGGGCCCTGGGTAGTTCCCTACTTCATTGTGGCTCTATAACTAATTAATTAATGTCAGAGCCTTTTTTCTTTTATCTCTGATGCTCTGTATTTGAAGACGATGAAAAGTCTTGTGGTGTAGGTTTATGACATGTCACAAATATCTGCAGCAAAAGATGAAAACCACCCACATATTGTTTTAGTCTGCATGGATGTGACATTATTCTTCCTCAGGTCTTTGTAGGTTTCAGGTCATATCTCCCAGTTCCTCCAGGTGTTTTCATCCTACATAATCTCTCTCTACTTCTTTTTTTGTCATGTTATTTTCATTCTCTCCCCTCCTCAGCATCATATTGTTCTTCTTCTTCAGCCTCTCCTGTCCTGTTCTGGTTTTTATGTTCTTACTCAGTTTTCTTCTTTTACTCCTCCTCATCCTTCCATTTCATTATCCCCCACCCCCCACCCCCCACCCCCAGTCAGCCTCAGAAGGTGGAGAGGGCAGAGGAACCTGACGTCTTCTCTCCACCAATCAGGTTCAGTTTTACAATTGCATGGTTGCACTTCAAAGTCTATAGACTGAGAGTTTAACAGGAATTCAAAGTGTGAATCCAAGCACAGATAGGAGGACTGAACGTCCTTATATGGGCCTGGAAGGGAGGAAGCTGACTAGGCTTATGTTTACTGTGTGAAGCTGTACACACGATGTAGCCTAAGTTCAGCGTTGTTCAGCACAGTAGAGCCGATAGTTCCTGAGCCATCAGGAGAGAGCAGGGACTGTTCTGGCATCAGGAATTAAAATTAGACTCTGGTTCCTCTGGTTGAAATGCAGGTAAGGTTCCTGGTTTCCTGAAATGGTTCCTGGGTCGCAGGTCACAGACTTTAGCACTGACTTGCTGACTAACTGCTGTGAGGTGGAGAATGCTAATAATAGCATGGAGACTCTGCTGGTGGTGTTGCTGCTCAGTGGGACATTTATCCTGCACGTCAGCAGACTGTGGACGTCCTGCTGAGTTTAAGCATCAGGTGCAACATTCCAGATGTATGAACTCTGCTTGTTTCCCACCCTGGTTACTGTGTTCACTGTTAATTCATCATGATATAAACCCACGTATCTCTCTCTCCTTCACTTTCTCTCCTTTTAGTTCAGGGGGTCAGACGCCTCGCAGAGACCTGGAGAAACAGCTGACTGGAGAGGAAAAGTAAGTTCAGTTTCACAGTGACAGAAGCTGGTGGTTTGTTGTCTGTTGGATCCAAGAAGTTTTGATGCTTTCAGTTCCACAGCGCACATATCCAAAAGCTTTTTACAGGAACTGGAATCGACAGAGCTCTTGACTTATAAAATCATGTGACTGTCATCACACTCATGTTGAATGAGGCTGCAGATGTCTGACAATATGAAAGTTTGATTTTGTTTTTAACAATAAAGATAAACACTAAGCTCTATCTCCTCCCTGCAGAGCTCTGCGACCCGGAGACCCCGGGTTCTGTGCCAGGGCTCGGGTCCCGATGCCTTCCAACAAAGACTATGTTGTACGGCCCAAGTGGAACGTAGAGGTTGACTCCAGCAGAGTGAGTACATGGGTGGGTGGGGGGTGGAGGGGTTGTCTTCCTGTTCTGTCAGAAAGTGATCATGTCAGAGAGTCTGAAGGCAAAACCTGATGTTCAGTCACCTGGAGAAGTTGAAAGTCATTTACAAAAAGAAAAAACAGAGTTTAAAGGATGTCAGCCTTCACTATCTTCACTTCTGTGTGAATTTTATAATGAAGGGGAGTCATCAGTGACTGGATCTGTGAACAGTAGGCTGCTGTTCTATTTCGCCACCTATGAGGTTTATCCAGGGGAATGTGTTTGGGAAAATAAAGGCAGATTTTTCTCTGGTATTCTGAATAACTGTTCAGTCCATAAAATTGTTAAAATAATAATATTTAAAGTTAAAGTAGTAATAGTAAGAATCCCTTAAAATAAAAATGCATATATAAATCCCGTTTGCCTTTATTTCAGTTGAATTATCCAGTGAACCAGTTAACCAATATTCAGCAAATGTCATTTAGATTGATTCACCTCTGAATGACTTCATAAACTTCCTCCTGTTAATAATGAAGTTCGTAGAGTTAAACATTAAAGTTAGTGAATAGTTCATACAACAATAAATTATAAAATTATCAGCTATAACTTGGTGTAATATTCAATCAGAGCTCTTATGTTTGTTTACTGTCAGTGGAGGTTTGAGTTTAGGAGCTGAGCTGTGATTGGTCCTCTGTAGAGCGGCTATAAGAAAAGCCTCAGCCTGCTGGAGAAGCACAAGCGGCGCTTTGCTGAGGAAAGGAAAATGCGTCGCCCACAGGGAGCTGTCAAGATCAGCATAGAGGGGAACAGAATGCCCCTGTAGTTCCTGCTGTTGACCTGTGGGGGCAGTAAGTCCTTCTGCATGGTGTGCAGTGATGGTGCAAGCTGTGTGTGGTGTTTTTCCTGAAAAAGGATGCACCGCTGTTTCCAGATAAAAGATGTTAGCCTGTAAACTGACTCACCTGTGAACTGATTTACCTGTGAGCACACAGCACCACACTAACATGGCTCCTGTGTGGAGTCATGAATGTGTGATGAATTTGGTGGAGGCTTTTTGTTCATGGGTGTTATGATGCATGACACCTTACACCTTTTGTTGAGCATCCAGGTGACATGAGGCTCCTCTGATCCATCAGCCTGTTTTGTGTTGAAGTGACATCAGCTTTTTGATGAGCTAACAGCTCAGCTGACTCGGCTGTTGACAGCGATGATGCTATAGCTGAAACGATCATTAGATTAATCAATGATTGCTGAAACAAAAGTGCAGTGGAAGATTTCAGCTTCTCCAGTGTGAGGAAATGTTGCTGCTGCTGCTGCTTCTTTTCTTACATTTGATAAACAACTCAATTCACTGTCTAACAAGACAAATTTAAAAACAGCAAATGTTCATGTTTGAGAAGATGAAACCAGCTAATTTATGGCATTTTAATGATTAGAATGACAAATAATTTATGAAAATAGTTGCAGACCAAGTAGTGCAGCAGATGACTGCAATAATCTTTCAAATGTGGACACAAGCACTAAAATTAGTATGTTTATCCCTCTGGGGCCAATAATTTGAAAATCCCACTAGCCAAACCAAATTACAATCTTTCCCGTCAAAACTTAAGTCAGTGCCAAAATCTAAAAGGGTAAATACTGTAGTGTAGTGTAGTGTAGTGTAGTGTAGTGTAGTGTATTGTAGTGCAGCAGGTGACTGCAATAATCTTTTTAAAAGCAAGCACAAGCACCAAAATTTGAAAAATCCCATTAGCCACTTGAAATTTCTAGATGGCTGCCATTTCTGGCCATGGGAAACATATATTTTACCACAGAATTTTTACCCACGGGACAACTTTCGATGATTTTGTAATTGAATCCTGTGTTTTAGACAATGAGGATGTCGAATTCACAACTCTTATATTTCCTCAGAGATTTATTTGTGCAATTTCTGATATGTGATATGAAAAATTCTGCATAAAACACAATGTATTTTCAAACATTTATTATGAATGATTAACCAAAAATTCTGTAAGAGTTAACAGTCTGCTTGTTTATTTGTCTTAACATTAGCTTGCTAGGCTAACTCACTGAGTAATGTGTTTGCTGAAATATACTGTAATATACTGGGATTTGTGCCCAGTTTAACATTATCCACATTCGAAAGATTTCCCTGAAACATGCAGTTATTTGCTGCACTAAAGCATCAATGAACCAATCAAGTGATTAATCATTTCAGTTCTAATTAATACATGACTCTTCTACTGTGTCATTTTGTTGTCTACTCTTCCTCTGCTGTCAATATGACTCAGCAATTCCTGCACATATTCCACATTGAAATCCACCTGCAGCTTCAAATGGCATATTACCTGCCTTCCTTGGTATACTTTTAGCAGTAAGTGTGAGTTTCATGGACAAAATCCAGCAAACTCAAGTAAAGATAAAAGTCCTGGATTAAAAATCCTACATCAGCAAAAGTACTGTAGTATTATCAGCAAGTTGTACTTAAAGTATCAAAGTAAAAGTACTTTGTTCTCCAGTGACTGATGCGTCCACAGGTTCCCAACCTCAAGGTCAGGCCCCTCCAAAGGGACACCAGATTAATCTGAGGGGTTGTCAGAGGATTCATGGTAGAGGAAACAAGAACAACAAAGTTCTGGTTGACATTTTTTTTTATGAATGCTGGAAAAGCACATTACACTTAATTTACCATGTGAGCACAGGTACTTCCACTCCAGCTCCATGTTTTTATATCTGGCATTTATTTGTTCATACCGACATTGCCATCAGCTGTTTTAGTCTCTGTCATTACTTGAGTGCCAGCTTTTATTTGAGATTTTATGGTATAGTTGAGCAAAATTCATATATTTTGGAAACAGAAACATTTCTCCACGTTCCCCATGATGACAGGTAATGTAACAGTGAAGCCTCTAAACTGCCTGTCAACTCTGAGGATTCAACTCCCACTGCACATCTCTGGAGAAGTGAAGTGGGCTTAAGAGTGATGAAACACCAGATGAAAACATACTGCTTTTGTTAAAACTGCTTTCTATTGTTAAAAGATTTCACATGTCCAATTTTATGTAAAGTTTGTATGTAGCTGGATGTTGAGCATTTAACCTGACGGCGTCAGTGCAGTCAGATTTAAAGCAGAGATGTTTAAAGAAATCATACAATCCTCAACATGTTTCTATCTCACATTTAGTTTTATTTTCTGTTTCTGTGTCTGTTTCTTCCCTCAGGGTCCGATGAAGAAGGGTTTGTCTCGTGTTGATAAACAGATGCGTAGATTTGCTGACATCCGCCGCCTAACGAAGACGGGTCACGCTGTTAAAATCAGTGTTGAAGGCAACCGGATGCCGCTCTGATTTTAATATCCATAGGATTTATTCACTTTTTGTTCCTGAACAATCCCACAATTATCCTCCCCCTCCCCCCTCCTCCTCAGGTCCAGCTCTGCCTTACTAAAGGGCTGAGGTCAAAGTGTGAACATCTACAGAGACTCACCTGTGCCTGGACACAAAATATTAAATATGATCCACAATGATCCTTGGAATGAATGACAACTGCTCCAGATTGACTGTATCCACAGTGTTAGCATTACACTTGACCTCAAAGTTAGCAGTCAGCTTTATGTTGAAGTCTATAATACTATCCAGTAAGTATTATAAAATGACTCAGAGATAAAAGTAATGTCTAAATTCATTGTATTGACTAATGTTAACAGTTAGCTATGTACCTTTTTACTTCCAAATCAAGAAGGTTCCTAATGTTAACTTATGTTAGCAGTCAGCTACATTAGCCTTATCTGAAACCTAGCAAAATCTACAACATTGGCTTATATTATCAGTTAGCTGTGTTAGTCTTATCTCAAGACTAGCATGGTCCATTAGATAAACTTACATTAGCGGTCAACTACATTTGCACTAGCTCCAAACCAAGAGGATCCTCCATGTTGACTAATGTTAGCATGATGTTAGCATTACCACCAAGCCAGCTAATTAGCATTCATGTTTATATTCAAGTCCAAAATGGTAAATAATGTTAGCAGTGAGTTGACAGAATAATGTGAGCTTTACATCTAAGCTAACCATGATAGTTAATGTTGGCAGTCTGCTACATTGACTTTAGCTCCAAACCAACTGTAAAGTGTCGATAATGTTAAATAATTAGTACTATATTAGCTTTCCCAACAAGCCTGCTAAGTTAGCTAATGTTTAGCTAACAATAATGTAACGTAATGTAGCTTTAATGTAATGTAACTGACTGCTAACATTGTCTTATGTTAGCAGTCAGCTACATTAGCTGTATCTGATGTTATCTAAGGTTAGCAGTATTTTAGCTTTATCTACAAGCCAACTAAGTTAGTTGATGTTAACTTAGTTGGCTTGGTCAGTTTACTTGAGTTAAAACCAATGTAACTAATGTTCATAATGTTAGCTTATCATTCAGCTACATTAACTATCTTTTTAATAATCAAGGTCTAAAACATTATTTATATAAGCAGTTAGCTATGTAACCTTTTCTTCAAACCATTACACTCATTACACTTATCAGATCATTTCTGTCCATAATTGACTATAATAAAAATATTTTCTTAAAACAAGTGACAAAAATCTGCTGGTCCACTTATTTTAAGAGTTTTCTGGAAATTAGTGTCTTCAAACAAAATGAGTAAAGCAATTTTCTGTGCTATAGTAAAGAAAATTAACATTCGTTTTAGAAAATACATTAAAATTAAACTACAAATCTCACCATACTGGCAGTTTTCTCCGCTTGTTTAAAGAAAATAAAACTACAGACAAAAATGTCTTTATGACCTCCCAACATCAGTCTTTTAACTTTAAAAACTTCACTATAGCAGCTGCTTGTAGCTGACATGAAGTTTTATCACAGCTGCTGTTCCCCATAAAGGACAAAACTACAGTCTCTTTACAGTCACCTGTGTGAGTTATTTACATTTAAACCAGGTGACTTTACTTCTGTACTACCATCAGTAAGTAGGCAAAGGTGAGATAAAACTGCCAAAACCAGCCACAGTGGAAATTAAATGAACAATGACAGATAGAGGGAGGTAATACTGATGGTCAGTTTGCTTCATGGTGATTCTGGTAGTTAGAGATAAACTCGATGCAGCTGATTCAAGGATCATTATGGTGAGATTTTGAGATTTTTGTCCAAATTCCCCTCAAATTCTCCAGTACTGGATTTAAGAACAAAATCTGCCCCTCACCCTCTTTGACTCTGAATGAGAAGATGTTTGTATTTTACTAATAGGCTGGCCAGACCTACCCCTCAGTCCATTTTCTCTCTTTTCTGCTCCCGTAGCAACTTTACAGGTGGAAACTGTCTGCAGGACTCAGTTCACACAGGTAACACCATGGCTCCATTTGATCTGGATCAGTCTTGACTTTTAAAACAGACTCAAGGACTCTGTAGTGAAGATGTGAGATCTGATCCCAAGTCAGTTTGTTGACTGTGTGAATCAGCCCGTTTGTCTGCACTGTTCTGGATCAGATGATACTTTTCTTAATAAAGACTCAACAGAAACTCACATCTGCTCTCTGAACTCTTCTGTTACAGGAAGTTCACTTAACTTGTGGTTTGTTGGCTCTCTACGATTTCAGACCAAACACATGAGGTAGACCGTAGACTTGAGAACACCCAATAATCCTATGGACTTTACAGACCACACCTAAATGTAAACAGTCACATATTTGATTTTCTAACCTGGGATCCTCATCCTCTATCTTCGAGTTTTCTTTCAGTAGGAAAGTAGAGTTACAGAACTCAGATTCTATAGTACAATCTTTCCAGTCAGTGGAAGTCAGTGCCAAAATCTAAAAGGGTACATATTGTAGTGTAGTGTATTGTAGTGCAGCAGATGACTGCAATAATCTTTAAATGTGGACACAAGCACCAAAATTGGTATGTTTATCCCTCTGGGGCCATTTATTTGAAAAATCCCATTAGCCACTTGAAATTTCAAGATGGCCACCATTACTGGCAAAGGAAACATATTTTACCACAGAATTTTTACCCACAGGACAACTTTCGATGATTTTGTAATTGAATCCTGTGTTTTAGACAATGAGGATGTCAAAATCACAACTCTTGCATTTCCTCAGAGATTTATTTTTGTAATTTCTAATATGTGATGTGAAAAATTCTGCATAAAACACAATGTATTTGCAAACCATTTATGTATGATGAACCCAAAGTTCTGTAAGAGTCAACAGTCTACTTGTTTGCTTTTTTGTGAGTAATAGTTTGTTGAAATATACTTTCATTTAATTTTTTACAGTGTTCTAAATTTCACCTTCTACGTTGTTGAAATGTTTGATTTGACACCTGGACTATTCATATGAGAAAATAGTGGATGAACTTATCGCAAAAAATAATATTTCCTTGACAGAAATGGCGGCCATCTTGAATTTTCGAGTGGCTAATGTGTTTTATCAAAAGAGTAATACTCAAGGAGGATTTGTGCGAAGTTTAACATTATCCACATTTGAAAGATTTCCCCAAAATATGCAGTTTTCTGTTCCTAGGTAGAGCCCAGCCAGTGTTATGAGTGCAAACATCAGTGTAATTATTAAATGGTTATTTTTCTACAAAGTCTTTTGGTTGATGTTACACATTAATGTTAAAAGTCTTCCCTGTATCGATCTAAACTTTTCAAGAAGCAGGAAGTATGAAGTTCTGCAGTTATTAGGAGCCTCATTTTTCTATGATTTCTATGTGGATTTATGGACGTTTGTGATCAACATCATAGTTAATGATATCCTCAGAACTCACACTGAATCTAAAACTACATTTGAAGCTCATTCAGATTTCACAGAACTTAACGTAGGTGGAAACCACTTGAATGAGGAAAATCTCAGTCCCTCCAAATTCACAATTTCTGCGCTGCCGAGTATCTGAGGGACTGAAATGTTCAGATTCCTACCAATTTTAAGGGATCCTTATCACAAATATTGTTCTATGTTAAAAAAATAAATATTGTAATTGATATATTGTAATCAGATTTATTGTCAAAGGTCTGTCGGTCCCATAAGTCCAGTATTAATTGAGCTTCAGTTGGTCAGACTTTAAGTCAAGCTAACATGCACTGTTTTAACCTGTGTCAGGTGTGTTTACCCTCCGCTGTCACTGACCTTCAGAACAACACAGTCTTGGCACAGTGATCATTTACTCTTTATTATGCACATTTAAACTTCAGGCAGTAAGAAGCATTTAAAACAGAGTCAGTGAACAGGACTGAATGTCAACAGGAACCAAGTCAGATCAGACACAGACATCTCTCTGATGAGGAAACCTTTTCCACTGCACCAGTGTGTCGCAGCCGACACAGTCAGATACAGTCAGCCGTTAAATCTTATTCATGGTTCAGGTCACAGCGATGTGCTGATTCAGCACTCATATGAACCTGAACCTGCTGCTGACAGTTTTACATGATAGTTTTAGTCCATGTAAAAGAAATGAGATGAACCTTTTAAACACTGAAACATTGTCTTCTGTTGTGGATGTAGTGGATGAACTCTTCATGTTGAGACTTGTTAAGGTTTTTTTTTTAGGACTTGTAGCCTGAGCTAATGTAAATGCATAATACAGTCAAAAGGTCTGACCATTTGTAAAGGAGTAGTTAGCATTTTTGTCTTTCTCTGTGAGAGGGAAGTGTTCGGTACAGAGTAGGGCTGCACGAAATGCAAAAAAAAAATATTGCGATTATTTTGGCCGATATTATGATTTCAGTTGGAATGATAATTTTTTGCATTTAATTTTCACTGGAAAAAAAAGATGATGATGATGATGATGTGATTTTTGTTGGTGTTGTATCAAATAAACATGTTCCTTTACTGCTGGAGAATATGATTTATAGCACCACAACGCTTGTGGTGCTAACAATGCACCACAATGTTGTGACACATTTCACCTTTATCAAAACAAATTGCAGCTCCTTAGATTTGGATATTGTACTTGGCCATATTGCAAAGTCAATTATATTTCTATTTATTGTGCAGCCCTAGTACAGAGGTGGAGTCAGGATGTGTTAGCCTTTGATTAGCATCAAGACTGAAAGCAGGGGGAAACAGCTAGCCTCAAAAACACATATGCCTGTCAACACTGCTACCACAGTTTGAAGTTCTCCGATGAGTTACATGCTGGAATTATTGTGGAAGTCCAGTGACAGTGAGGTTGCTAGGTTTGGTATTGAGCCCATACAGAGACCAAAACTTGTGATCACCAACTGTATCTGTAGCCTGATAATCAGACTGAATTATAACAGTAGGGATTATTCATCATGCTAATGTTGTTGTCGGCTGCTGTCCTCGTTTTCTAACTGTGAATTAAAAACAGACGTGTAGCGTTATGCTTGTTTTGGCCAACAGAGGGGGCTGGCTACTATAGCAGCTTAAGAAATTAAGCTAAAACCAACAGTACATAGTCATCCAATCAAATTTTTTGTTGTTCAAACCTTATCTCTCTCTAAAGGAAAGTGAAACTGCAGTTCCTGTAATGACCACTGACTGCTGCTCAAAGAAAACTAACTTAAGTTAGTTTTATTGTCATGTCATTTTGAATTCACGGAGACACATTGGCCTCATCACTAAGCTGTTCTGTGGTCAGCTGGTGTCTGGTGCAGTGGAAACGTCCTGCTGGGAACAGACCTGCTGCACTGGAGCTGGAGAAATAAAACTATGAGACAAAATCCAGTCAAGTCGTGTCAGATGTTTCAGTTTGAGGGTAGAGGCGGCAGATGCCCCCAGTCAGAGTCAAGAGAGGGGAGGGGGTGATGATGCATTCAGGTGATACCCTAAAAAAAAATGCTTTTAATTAGCATCTTTTAAGAAGCTTTTAATTAGCAGTTCAGGTACGAAAAGTCAGCTGTCACATAATATCTCTCTCAATTAACTCAACGTTGAATTTATCAAAACAGAAACTCTATATTTGAGAAATCTGTAAAACAAGTCAGATTAAACAAATAAAATTCTGATTCAGAGCTTCGTATTGTTTTTTGTTAGTGTTAGCAGCACAACATCTGAGTTTTAGCACCAATACAAACTACACTTTCCTCTTTAAGAAATAAAAACATCTTTTTCTAAATAAAAAAAAAGCTACTTTTAACTAAAGGAGCCAATTCTTATCAATTAGTGCTTGACTTGATCTTAGAGCAGCAACTGGAGACAAACTTTGCCTAAAGAAAATACAGTTGAAAATTTACAAACAGAAGGTTTGTGATTTTCTCTATGTGATCAGAGAATAAACCAACAAGATCATAAATCTGGACAGATATTTGATTTGAACTTTTTTAAACTGGAAAACTGTTTATCTGGAAAACTGTTTATCAATACAGAAAGTATAAAATCTAAAATTCCTCAACCTGTGACATAAAATTTAAACTACTGTCGCCATGTTTTAGTGCAGACGTTTTATCCTTCAGACGTTGGAGATGCACAGCAGCTTGATTTCACACAAGTGAAAATCAAATCCATCTTTTCAGGCTCCAATAATACAATCATCTGCCAAGTATTTTTTTTAAATGTTTGACCTTTTTCCAAAGTTTCCAATGAAGCCTTCCCAGATATGTCTGTGTAACAAACTTCAGGTTAAGTTCAGTGTAGAATCATATAATAACTAAATGAGGTTTTGAATGTGCTTGAAAGTTTAAAGTTTCTTATTAAGACATAAACACTGATCAAACCACATGGATCATTCAAATAAAACAGTAGAGCTTTCATTTGTTTTTCTTTGGTCCTGACTTTCCTGCACCTGTGATGAATTTACCAAGCAGCACCTGAATGCACCATCACTGAACATTCATCGCTGTGAAGGGGGGTTGGGGTTGGTTGGTGTCCAAGTGAAAATGAAGGTGGAGCATTGATGTGTGATTGACAGGTGGTGGGCGTGTCTCAGCAGGTGACTGGCAGTTGGTGATTGGCTGTTTCATGCATCAGTGGTGATTCCTCTGCAGAGAGAAGGAGGCCTCAGTGTGAAGAGAGTGTAAAGGGACATTTCTGTGTTTTAAGCTCATTAACTGAGATGATAGTGACTGTACCTGTCCAGAGGGGGCTGCTGTAGAGAGGGGGCGGGCTATCAGGGGGAGGGGGCGTGGCCTACCCTCTCCTGTTTGGTAGACGACTCATGCCAATCCTGTCAATGGGAGGAGGATTGACTCGTCGCCGTGGCAACTCCACTGCTTTGCTATGAACAAAAAGGAGGATAAAGAGGTGAAAAACACACACGATCTAAAAAAAAAGGGCTTCACCCATGTTGCTTGGGTATGATCAGCTGATTTCTGTCCTGATCAACAGCTGTAGTTTAAAACAAGGTGCATTTTGGAGGTTTTGAATTAAGAATTAAGTTAAAATTAATCGGTGGCTCACTTGGTAGAGTGCATACCACATAGGCTTAGTCCAAACCACAGCAGCCATGGGTTTGAGTTCGACTCGCAGCCATTTTCTGCATGTCCTCCCATCTCTCTCTCCCTGACCCTAAAATGCTTCTATCTATTCTTTTCTATCTGACATTTATGTTCTTTAATAACTGAGATATTGTTCAGTGTATGAAAAGAATCAGAAAATTGTGAAAATAGTGAAGGTACCAATCCCAAGTTCCCAGGATCCAGTTTCTAAAAGACATTTAATTTACTTTGATGTACGACAAAGAAAAGCTTCACATTTTTCTGTTTGAGAAACTGAAACCAACAAATATTTGGCTTTTTTGTACTTAAAATGATGATTCAGTTATCAGAATACTTTTGGATTAATCATCTAATTGTTATAGTTCTGATGTAATCTGGTCCAGGATCAGGAACCTCAAACAAACTCATATTATCATTAAAGGAGATTGGGCCTCATTCACCAATATCTTCTAAAGTATTTTCTTAAATTCTTTCTTAAGTTGTTCTTAAGAAAGTTCTTAAGAAAACTCTACGTCAGATTCATGAATGTGTTCTTAAACCACAGAACTGTGCGCACCTGTGTTCTTAGATTGATGAATGCCAATCTCCTGGTAAATTGAAAGCGTGCGCCAGTTGGCCCTAATTAGCACAGGCAACGCCCGAAAATGCCCTTAAAAGGGCGTGAGACTGAAGGGTCGTGTGCAGACTCAGACAGAAGTCACAAAGAGATACCGTAAGGGAAAGTTGAGAAAATGCCAAAACAAAAATCTAAAGACGGAGCACCGGAATCAAAACGCAAAAGGAACTTTAGTAGTTCTGAAGCGGAGGTACTGCTGCAGGAAGTGAGCCACAAACAAGCAATTAAGTGTTAATGTAGCGCTCATTTATTTTAAAAGACCATAATGCTTTGTAAAATAATAAGTTATTTTTTTTAAATATTAAAAATGACAAAAATATTATTGTAATTTGAATAATTTGATATTATATAACTGTAGAACAGAAGAAAACATTGGTGAATGTCAGAATCTTTGTAAAAAAGTGCGTAAGTGGGTCTTAAGAATGGTTGGTGAATGGGGCCCAATGTTTCCATCGTCATAACATTCCTCTTTCTTTATCTGAGAAAATCGTTTGTGTTCAGTCTTCCTCTAACGAGTTGTCTGAACTACCTGTCAGGTGTATCTCAGGTGTTCCACAGCCATCATACTGTACCTCTGCTTGTTTGCTGCCTGTTTGGTTTCCATGGAGCTGGTTGACAGGCGGTCTAGAGGTGCGTTGTTGCCAGGGAAACTCCTCTTCCTCTTTGGCTCCATGACATCATTTTCCATCCTCACCAGGTCATCCAATCGGAGCAACTTCGCTGTTAGCTCCTCCCCTGGCTTCACCCCTCCAAGACGGGGCTGAAGAGATGCCAGAGGCCTCAACGCGGGCCAGTCTACATGCTGGAACACAAGGACAGGACAGGATAAGCCTATGTTCTGAAACTAATACAGACTGGGATAAGACAATGGACCAAAATTAAAGGGAGCTGGGATAAGGCTATGTTCTGAAATTAAAGGTGGTTAGGTTACGTCTCTTTACAAAGTTACAATTTGATAAACACAAACAGTCTCACAACATAGCATATTAAGAACTGTTCTGGAGCTTTTAGTCACACCACATGGTCTTCCTCAGCAGATGGAGTTGCCTACTTGTCATGAAAATGTAAATGTATAAAAAATACTTTTTCACTTTAAGAACTTCTTGCAACTCCATCTGCTGAAGAATATATGATATGATTAAATGCTCTGGAACAGTGATTAAATGGTCCTGTCAGCAGCTGTTTCTCAGGTCATGAATGAACTTTGAGTCACAATGGTATAGTCAGTAATGTACTGTAATGACAGGACAAACTAGGATAAGTTTATATACTGGAACATAAGGACAGTTGATGCTGAAGTACAGTGAAAGGCTAGGTTTATACATTAAAACAAAAGGATGGGATAGGTCTATATTCTGAAAACAAGAGTTGCAATACAGATGAGTGGTTATATGTGTGATATGTTTAGTTTCTCTCTCTCTTCTCTATACATTTTTAATCTAGTGTAGTTTGAAATTTCCATCAAGTCTTTGATTATTAAACTTAGATACTTTAATAACTTTACAGTGGTGGTCCTCATGAACCCTGAGGTTCACTGAAGCTGACACAGGATTATTTTAATTTATGCTCAACATAATTTTCCTGGTTAATGAACAGTTAACAGATGCAGAAATAAAAAAAAAACTCTCACTGCAGTTGGATGGTTCATAGCTATTTCTGCAAATATCAGTTAAAATGACAGTTTGTTGTTGCCTAGAAGCAGAACTTGGAGGAGGTGAAAGGCTGCATTGCAGGTAGGTGTGGTCAGTAAAAACACCTTAAATGAATATATCTGCATGTGTGTGTGGACTACAAGGAAAGTAGTCCGTCTCTGGTCTCACACAGGTCAGAGGAGGACAGTGAAAAACTTGTCCATGCTTTTGTTTCCAGTCATGTAGACCACTGCTCACAGGAGTACCAGTTGCTCCAGCTTGAAATTGAAATGAATTTTTTGATTAAAGTAAAATGTTTCATAACAACAGACCATATTCAGATCATGATGATTTGATACAAGCTCCAACAAAAATCACATCAGCATCATTTTTACATTTTCTTTTCAGTGAAAATGAAATTGCAAAAACGACCATTCTAACTGAAATCATGATTCATATCACAATCACAATATCTTCCAAAATAATCGCATATGCATATTGATCAGCCCTAATATGACCATATCACACCTGTGCTCAGGTGCAGTAGCTTCCTGTGAATTTTACAACTGATTTTAAAATTTTAACAGTAATTTTTAAGACTCTTTATGTTCCTGTGCTGGGCCCTTCTCACAGATCTTCCCAGTTACGGCGCCCATTGGGTTCTGTTGACGTGGGCCTCTGAAATCACCTCAGCAGCTGACCAGTAGAATCTGACTGTTTAATTAAAACAAAGCTGTCTGTGAGTCTACAGTAAACAGTAGTTCATTTAGTCTGGCGGTTGAGGGTGGATGGAGAGGAGGTGGTTCAAAATTCAGAATCAGGAATTATATGAACGTGAACTAGTTGTTCTAATCTTGTGAAGTGTGGATTTGCACAACACTGAATGTAGTGTGTAAATTAGAATTAATTAGAATTAAATGAAGTGGTCAACAGCTGACTTCACAGTAACATCGTGACTGATGTGAAATCCAGATGTTGTTTTCTATAAGGGAGTCTCCGTATAGAAAACAATGACCTCTGCAGAGAAAAGCCACCCTGCTCTGTTCACTGTTTTCCTACGTCAGGACTCCATGTTGTGGATCAACTCTTACATCATGACCCTGACAGCGAGCAGTTTCTCACTTCCTGTACGCTCGCTGCCTCAGATGAGTCAGACGATCGGTTTTCATCCAGACTAAACAGAGACCCCCTTGAGGTTTCTGTCCTGCGGCCGGACGGACCTCAGGGCATTGTTCACTCTGATGTTACATAACCTGATATCAGCACAGAGGCCCTCTGAGGGAAGGAGCGTTTGATTTGGCCCTCAGGATGATTTGATAGGACACAATCTGATCTGCTGCTTCACCGTCTGATCCTGACTCTGATCCAGGTCTGATGATTCCACCAGGTATTATGCTGCATCAGTATCAGACTATAGTCTATAAACCTCATGAATTGTATAATGTCAGATGGATGAAATACTGAAGGTCTTTTACACATGAAAGGTTTGACGTCTGAGTATCCTCCAGCACCTAAATGCAACATCTGAAATGCAGGATGTGAAAATGTCTCAAACCTCCACACACAGAAATTTTACTTGAAACAATCATTCAGTGGAATAAGGAAGGTTTAATGAAATCATTTCAGTTCTGTGATTCAAACTTGAATCAACATTAAAAACACTTATAGAGAAGAAGTGTGTGTGTGTGTGTGTGTGTGTGTGTGTGTGTGTGTCTGACCTGAGGTTGATGTTGGACTCTGAAGCCGTCGACACTGCAGTGCAGCAGATTGATGGACAGCAGGCAGGAGAACAGCAAACAGCCACAGAACTGCATCTGCAACAACAACAGCATGAATACATCACTGTTTCTACTGGATGAAATGTGGTGATGATCACACTGACCTCAGCTCAGTGTCTGAGCTGCAGATTTCTGACACGTTCTTTTTACTTCCAACTTTAGTTTTTTTGCCCCGGACACTGCAGCTGCTCTGATTGATTACTGCAACATAGGATGTGATTAATCAATCAGATCAGCACTTGCTATATACACAGTACATCTGTATCACACTCTCACACACTGACAGTACATCAGGTAATTTAGGGTTCAGTAGCCAAAAAAGACTTCTACATGTGGACAGTTGGAGCCAGGGATTAAACCACCAACCTTCTGAATGGAGGACAAGTTGCTCTACTTCCAGAGCCAGAGCTACCTCCATGTCGTAAATGAAGTTACTGATCATGGTTAAAGAACATCCTCACTCTTGAAACGTGGTCATAAGACTAATATATTTCATAAATATGTCATATTTTTTGTCTTGTGACGTTAGCAGAGACTCTGCTGTCTGACTCTCTCAGCTGCATGTGAACACAGCAGCAGCTTCAGAAAGAGCAGAGGTCAGAGGTCACAACCACCAGACAACACATGAGCTGTGTCTCAACGCCATGCACACTAACTCTATGCATTATCTGTACTGTACTAATTGTCACAGTTGTTGTATTAGTGTACAAAACTCAGCAACTTTTCTGTTTTATTCTAACAGCTGATTGAATGTGTTCCTTTGGATGTCGATCAAAATGTGAGCTGATGTGATTACAGCTGACAAAATGTTTTTCTGAAGATGGTGATTTTTTGTTTTCCATCTCTCCATCCACCCACCACCCACAATTTTATTTTGATTTTTTTGCATCAGTGAGGAGAACTTCCATTTCCTTCGTGCATTGCACAGAGGGATAATGGTTTACATCAAATATCTGCACACTGACTGTATTATCTATCACTTTTCCTGTGTCAACACAACAGACTCAAAACCTGCTGAGAATCAATGTGGAGTCCGGGATCAGAGACACAGGTGTTGACCAAAGTTTTCTTAAGTTTTAAAGTCTTCTCCCACACACACACACACACACACACACACACACAGCAGGACAGTTTTAGCTCTGCTGATGGCTGAAGTGTATTGTCCAGCAACATCAGCTAATTTTAGCATTTTCCATCCCTGCAAATAAATGCCTTTTGACCGTCACATGCACACGTGGCCCTGAATTCCACACACACACACACACACACACACACACACACACACACAAACACACTCTGCAAATTCTTCCATTCACAAAAATACCCTGTTTCCTCACTGCAGGCCAGCAGCAGACTGAACATCACAGATCAGATCCAGTAGAAAACACCTGGACCCATTAAATTCAGCTCCAGTGGCATTTGATTTTCTGTTATAACCTTCATGTTTGGATATTTTCCAGCCAGAAGGAAATTAAATTAAACAGGGAATTACACCACGTTCACCTGTTCAAGATTTCAATCTAAAGCCTCATAGAGATGTGAGAGCTCTTTTTCAAGAGTATTATGGTTAAGACAGGCAGCAATAACAACATTTGTACCTACAACAGAGAATACAAAATATGTCATGAATTAAATCAGATTTGAAGAGAAAATGAATTGTAAAATCATCAGATAAAATATTACATATTAGAAACAGCTTAAATAGCTGAGAAGAGCTCTGCAACCACAAAGATAAATAATACCAGTGTAAAACAACAACAACTTAATGCTCCAGACCATCAGCAGCCAGAAAAGAAAACACAGTTTCTGCACCGCTGACATGAATTAACTTTTGTTTCTTGGTTTTGTTTGACTGGAAATTGACATGAAAACTAAATATACATGAAATGAGCAGCTGAAGTAACTGTCACAGTCAAAAACTCTAAAAAAAAAACTGTCATTAAATAACAAGTTCATTAATAAAAACTATTAGCTGATATCATGCAAAAGGTTTAAATCTGCACTGGATGTGTGGTGTGTCAAAGTTGGAACACATGCAGGAGTGTTAACCTGTGCACACCTGCATCCCTACATACACCCGCACACCCACACAC
>NW_019525128.1:1169392-1169882 GCF_002814215.2 Seriola lalandi dorsalis | reverse complement strand
CACACACACACACACACACACACACACACAGCAGGACAGTTTTAGCTCTGCTGATGGCTGAAGTGTATTGTCCAGCAACATCAGCTAATTTTAGCATTTTCCATCCCTGCAAATAAATGCCTTTTGACCGTCACATGCACACGTGGCCCTGAATTCCACACACACACACACACACACACACACACACACACACACAATGAACTTCTCTCATTCACACCACTGCTGATGCTGACACGCTGCAGTTCTCATTCATACACATGCAAAGATGCAAACACACACACACACACACACACACACACACACACACACAAACACACTCTGCAAATTCTTCCATTCACAAAAATACCCTGTTTCCTCACTGCAGGCCAGCAGCAGACTGAACATCACAGATCAGATCCAGTAGAAAACACCTGGACTCATTAAATTCAGCTCCAGTGGCATTTGATTTTCTGTTATAACCTTCATGTTTGGATATTTTCCAGCCAGAAGG
>NW_019525128.1:1160319-1169342 GCF_002814215.2 Seriola lalandi dorsalis | reverse complement strand
CACACACACACACACACACACACACACACACACACACACACACTGTACCTTCAGTGGGGAGCTGAGTGTGTGTGAGGAGGAGGAGGAGGAGTGTGTGCCTGTCCTGCTGCGTTGTCTCTTCTTTCTGTTTCTGTGTCTTGTTGTGGCTTCACATCAGGTTTTATAGCAGCTGCCCGGGAATCTCCTGTCCAATCAGCAGCCTCCGCTCCTGTGACATCACTTCCTGTGCTTCTTTTCCACTGTGTGTGTCTGACATTTCGTCATCAGGTCCATTACCTGCTAATGAAAGCTCCTGGGAGCAATCACACCTCCCCACCACACCTTGCCTCCTTTCCTCCTGCAGCTCACTCTTTAAAAATAAACACATTCATATCTGTGATGTCTTGCTCTCAGAATCCTGGACTGTCAAGGTGTCTCACTGCCTCTGCTGTCCCCTAATAGCAGAGTACTGGGGACAGAAGAGTGTCTAGATGAGTTAACTCTTAAATCTCAACTGTCCTGAGAGAAATGACAGTGTCAGTCATTTCAAACTCCCGACAACAACAATATCTGAAGATGATGACGAAGGATCTCCAAGTGTTAACCTCATCCTGACCAGGTCACTCTGTGCAAACCCTCATCACATCTCGACCACGGCGAAGTCAAGTCACGTTTTTGAAGAGGTGGTGCTGTCCTGCTGAGGATCAGCTCAGGAAACAGGAGGACAGTAAGGGTTATTACATATTTTTTTATTTAATGTGAAGAACTTGTTGCTCACACTGACACAGATACATGACGTCAGTAACCAATGCTGTCACCCTGAGGAATCAGAGGGAGTAAATGGTGAAAGATGTGTCTGAATGACAAACTGCATGATGGGTAAAAAGTAAACCTGAACGAAGATGTGGTGGAAAATAATCATTGATCTCATCTAATAAACAGGTGACTGATAACTACTGATGCACCAGTCACTCACTTTAAAGCTCCTCTTTGGTTTTATGGTTTATTAAATAGTGATGCTTTGTGGACAAGTTTCCTGTTTTGTGGCTTGTGCACAAGGTCACACGTGCACAAGCATTTCAGCAGCACAATAAACACTCCCACCTTTTTTAATGTGACAGTAACAATAATGTGCCAAGTAGCAACGTGTAGCAAAGGCTAAGATGAGGAAAACCGCTGGCTGATGTAAACGATGATGTTTTATGAGGAAGGAAATGTATTAATTACATTCATTATATTCATTAAATTAATTCATTTGGCAGGTTCTTTTGTCCAAAGTGATTTATAATAATAATCACACCATCCAGGAGCGAGAGCTACACATCATAAAAACTGTCTGTTTCCCTTTTAAACAAATGACTAAAAACATTTTCAGTCTAAAATACTCTCATCACATTTGTTTAGATGTGAAGGACACTCAAAGTTTGATTTGGTGTGAAACAGTGAAAGTTTCCCTCTATGGACAAAAAGCTCGAGTTTCAGCATTTCTTAAAATCTCGTGTATAGTGCAGCACAGTACAGTGTGAGGCTGGTGATTAACTCTTCATCTACACTATTGTAACATTAGTAGTGCCAGGTAGGCAACCAGGCTTTATATCACAACAATCAGTACATTTTAAATAAACCACAGACTCTATACATGACTCATAACAACTGTAAAATTTCTTTGTGCCAAAGAGAAAATTCTACAAACAAAGAAATTAGTGAATGTGACAGTTTCTCTCAAATTACTTAAAGCTTCCTGTGGAGATTTTAAAGGGGCTATATGTCAGTTTTTGCTTTCGCTACATGGCCAGCATTAGCATTAACAGCAATTTACTTACCAGTCTAGAGGAAACATTGCAAGTCCAGCTGAGCTGTCTCCAGCGGTGGCAGGCAGCATTCTTCTTTTCCTTCTATTTCTAGCACTTCTGTTCTTTTATTGAAGTTAGCATGCTAGCTAGCTAGCTCCAGCCTGGCAAGTTTGTCATGTCACCTTCTGATTGCAAGTCACTGAAGCGTCCTGTCTCCCCTGAGGAAGTAGCACTGCTCAGGGGGGTGTATCCTAACCTTTTAAATTGTAAACACAACAATGTCTGAAGCTCCCGCCAAATGATTATCAGCAGCACTAAAGAACAAAGAGGTAACCCGTTTTGTTTATTCCCATGCACGTTCACACAGATGTGATCCACAGTCCTGCCGACTTCACTGATCTACAGGTGGAGGTGACACATAAAAAGGAAACACAGATCCAAGCATTCAAAAAATTTGCTTCCCAGTTTTTTTGATGAGGAAGGAAATCCATTCCACATGTGTTAGCCCTTGAGGAAGCACACAGTGAGTTCAGGTAGGAAACTGAAAGTAAACAGAAACAACAGGGAAACACTTTTTATTACAGCCTACAGTTCACAGTGTAACTGTGTTTTATGAATAAGGTAAGCTACCAGTAAAAACGGACAGGTTCCTACTGCTAATAATATCCAGTTGTATCTCTCTTGTTCCCACAGTCCTGTGTCTAAGGACAGAGGCTGCTGTGTAGACCATAAAACCCCTGGAGACAAATTTGTCATTTGTGATATTTGGCTGTATAAACAAAGTTTGACTGATTCAGACAATAATGTGACACTGTAAATCAATTGCTGTGTGATAAAGTCTTCGTGAAAACGCAATAGGAAAAATGTAAAAAAAAAAACTTCTTGCATGACGGTACAACGGGACACAGTCTGATCTGGTTCCTCTCCATCCCTCAGAGCAGAACTAGGAACCAGGTGGACCCATGAAGACCTGCAGTACATCACTTCAGCCTCTTTTTGATCAGGTGTAAATACACCTTTTTCAACCAAAGTTTCAACATTTAACATGTAAACATGAATCCTTATCCGTTTCCATCTGCGTTGGAATCTGAACTCTCATGATAAGTTTCATCCTCTGGTGATGGAGGTCCAGTTTCATCCAGATGATTTTTTTTTGGTTTGTGTTGCTGTTGCTACGAGTGACAGGGTCCTCTCCCATGGCAGGCGTCCCCCCAGGGCCAGACAACTTTTGTTCCCTCCCTCCATTCAGTCAGGACAGAGGATTGGGTCATTGAGAAAACACACCTGGGTTAATAATAGTAATGACACTGCAGCTAACAGGCTAATAATGATGGAAAAACCCCCCTCAGTCCGGTCGCCCTTTAATTAGTGACGACCTTCTCTGCTCACAGTGATGTCATTTTACCCCTCTATCCACCCTCACCTCACCCCACCTCACCCCTGTTGCTATGGGAACAGAACACATGAATTTAAATAAGTTGAAGCAGTGGCATCACGGTGGCTGCATGGATTGCACAGGATGACAGTAAAAATACACACAGGGTGGGCAGCACACACACACATACACACACACACACACGCACACACACACACACACACACACACACACACACACACACACACACACACACACACACGCTGGAAGCCGGAAAAAGTGAGAGTGGAACAGGATAATTGTGAATCCCTGCAGAGATGGACAGACAGTGGCTTTGTTTGGATTGCCCACTTGTTCACTAACTCACCCACTATAGTGTTTGCTACATAGAAGAGACTCACTAGAAACAGCAGTTCATACATTTAGGACTCCACTTGCTCCATGACTGTGCTGGATATTTCAGGCATATATCTTCATCATTATATCTTATGAGAGGTGTAATTTGTTACACATCTGTCATGTATTGTGCTTGTTTTAATTTGTGTCTACAGAGAAATCTGCACTGTGTTTTTGTCAGTTTATGTTGTTTATAAAATTAAAAATATAAAATGTTTTAATAATGAATTTTGAAATCCTGCTGCTCAGGCAGAGGAGCAGACAAGCCACTGCACCGTCGAGATGTCTCTCAACAGGTAATAAAATCACATTAGCTAGCAGCTAACGTTAGCACCTAGCCTGCAGCACTTTAATGAGACAGGCAGCAATGCATGATGGTCTAGCTTGATCGATGTAGTGTACACTACATTTTGTGTCCCTTGCGACAATTTTGTAGTGACCTATATAGTGGATAAAACTTACAGTTGAAAATTTGAAGAGCTACAGAATGGCTGATTCACTATAATGTATAGTGGGCTATTGAGTGAGTGAGTGGATGTTCCCAACAGGCCCAGTGTAGACCCGGGCAGCTGCTATAAAACCTGATGTGAAGCCACAACAAGACACAGAAACAGAAAGAAGAGACAACGCAGCAGGACAGGCACACACTCCTCCTCCTCCTCCTCACACACACTCAGCTCCCCACTGAAAGTACAGTGTGTGTGTGTGTGTGTGTGTGTGTGTGTGTGTGGGTGGGTGGGTGTGTGTGGGTGTGCGGGTGTGTCCGAACATTCTGTTGTGTGTCGTGACTGATATCACAGTATCCTCTGTATCTTCTGCAGCCTGCCACATTTGGGTAACGCTCAGTCTCAGTCAATGAATTCAAAAAAGATTTATGAACTACCTGGACCTACAGTTGCACTGAAAAGAGGCAAGAAAACAGATGCTAAAATTTACACTTGTCTTTGTGGAGGAGGAAGATTGTTGTTGTTCGTGGGATTTCTCACTTACTGTTGGAGAAAGTGCAGATGGTTTATTTATACAGTGTTGGCTAATGAGTAGGGTGCTGGTTAGCTTAGAGAAGTCCTGGCAGTGTTGAAGGTTTTGTTATTTTCCAATAGATTGTCACCAAGCAGCTGCAAACCTGCAGTTCCTCTAACGACCACTAGAGTCTGGCTCGAACAGTGAGTCAATCCTCATAGACTCCCATGTTAAAATGTCCAACTATGCAGCAGAAATAAACATTTACAGCCTTGTACAAAAACAGTTTTTGTCTCTAGAGCTAATTGTGCATCTCTGAATTTCCAGAGTTGAATGACACTACTTTCAAGTATTACCAAGACTTCAACACATTGTCAGACACTTGGTCAGGACCGCTGGCATCACTTTTTAACTCACTGGGAACCAGTTTAGCATCATTTTCATTTCAACAAGAGGCATCACATTTTTTTAATGAACTGTTACATTTATTAACAGCAGCAGAGTCACCAGGAGGTGGATGTTGGTTGTACAAAAGCACAACTGTCACACGGGAGACCAGGATTCACATCCAGACTCCTTTCTATTGTTTAGGCAACAAAAATGATTTGGTTCAGGTTAGTGAAAGATTGTGGTCTGGTTTAATACAGAAAGTTACTGTGACTTCAAAACCATGATGTGGTTTCAACCCATATACATTGGCAGACAATAGGCTGTAGTCTGCTTGACTCATGCGTCAACGTTCAACACAGCAGACATTAGAAGTGTATCAGACGTTGTTTGGCACTAAACTGGTTCCAAGTGTGTTAAAAAGTGACTTGGTGTTGGTTTTGAAACCAGTGTTACACCTGGTATCATCAGCCTTGACAGACTAGATGCATACTGCTCAGACACATTGTCTTCCATTAATATTACCTTTACTGAGATTTAAATCTCCATTAGTTTATACTGAGGCAACAGCCAGGACCAGGACCAGTACATAAGACAAAGCATCAAAACTTATGAGGTGTTTGTGCTAACAATTCTCTCAACCAACAAAAACAAGTAGGACACTAGTTCAAATATAATATAGAGGAAAGTCACAGGGACCAGTAACCATAAAGAAAACTGTATTTCAAAGTCTGATCTACTTGTTACAGTGGTAGTCACATTGATTCTACTGAGAAAAGGTAGAAGTGTACAGCAAAACCCAAGTTTGCCGTTCAAAATATCCCCTCAGACACATAATGGCAGTGTCACAGTGTGACCATGTTTCTTCTACCTCTACCAGCTGTTGTAGTTGTAATAACAGATGTTCAGTTTCCTGGTGTAAGACCTTTCAGTCTCAGTCTGTTACTTGTGTCCCGTGTCTCTGTGGATTTAATTTTACTTTGACTGGACGGGAATCAGGAGAGGTCAAACTGTAAAGTTTAAAATCACATGACCTGCTCTTAAGGGGAGGAACAACTCGAGCTACAGGTGAGTCATGAATCTGGCTCCCACTTTTTGGCTTTAAATTTGGACAGTCATCCTTTGTAACGTTACCGTGGCAACAGGGACAACACAATCACCCATAGCAATGGCCATAGTGAGGACATTGGCGCCAACATGGCTGACGAAATGCTGTGGCAAACCACCATCATGCCCTGGATACAGCTCCCCATACAGCCACTGTCAGTTAGAGACTCCTCATCTGTTCACCAGGATGACAGGACAACTCCTGTGGTTTTTCACAGGTGAGGAAGGGGAACGATGGGGAAGAAAACATCTGAATCTTTCATTAAAAACAAAGTTAAATCTGTCTTTACCAACTCTCCCAAAGAGGAGATGTTAGTTATCAAAGAGGAAAAGGAAGTGCCTCTTGTGTTTCCTGCAGGACTGGACCCAGTAGTCATCTAGTCCCGGTCCTGTCAGTTCACCGTCGTGCTGACTCTGCAGTAACAATGTAAAGCTCCAGCTGATGATTCACAGAGATCAGGTGACTGAGATCTTGTGATTGAAGCTCCTCTCTGCCAAATCAAGCCTGTATGATTCCCCTGGATATTCCCCGCCGTCCCCTGTCTCTCGCCTCCAGCTTTCCCCGACCTCACTGTTTACTTGGACTGTTTTCACTCTGAAAGCTGAGATTTAACTCTCTCTCTTAAACAAGAATACCAACAGTTAGCAGCCTGAGAACCTGCTTCTGTACTGGTGCAAAGGTTGATTGAGACAGGACCTTTCTTTTTGTTGCTGTTGTGATTTAACTGCAGAAAACTCTGAGACTGTTCTCAACAAGACAATTACCAAACTCACAGAATGAAGCTCCAGCAGCTGTATTTCCAATATCAACTCCCAGAAGGAACCAAACACTCTGTGTTCCCACCGTGTTTCCATGATGGAAAAAAAGGAGAGATACATTTCTGGATTTGTGGATAACACAATCTGTAAATGATGAGTCCTGTGGTTGGAAGATCATATTTATACAATAGGAATACAATTTAAGTTAGACAGTGCTACACACACACACACACACACACACCGGCCAAGTCCCACTAACTAAGTGGTCAGGTACAGCAGTTACGATGCGTCCATTCGAGGACCAAAATCAATAAGTGACTGTTTTCTGCAGAGTTGTCGATGCTGGAAAATATGACAACAGTTTATCTTGAAGCATCAAGGTCCAGTGATGATGAAACTTTGGGGTGTGTTCACACTAAAAGTTGGCCTGCATGGAAAAAAACAACCTTTAATTCGCTTGAATGGAACCAGCTCATTGGTACAGAGTGACAACACAGAGGGCCCACAGCAACACAATGAAGGCTTGTTTGACAAAGCAGTCACACAAAGCTCAACCTTTGCTGCAATACATCTTCATCCAGTCAGGTGCCGAGATGCAGAAAAGTTGATTCTAAGTGAACTAGTGGTGACAAGGTGCTGCTTCCTCCCTCAGGAACTCTCTACCATCCCACAGTCAAAACTCACGTGTTCAGACTAACACCCCTCCAACCAAGTCAATATGAGATACTTTATAAAACAGTTTACAGTCATTGTTACAGTGTAAGATTTCAGGACCCAAATGAAGCCGGTGCAGTTTAAGGATTTATCAAACAAGAAAAACACTGATGTCTTACTTAAAGGTGAAACAAAATCCAATCAAGAATCAAATGAATCCAAGGTCCAGAAACAAAGACCAAAACTTCAGGGAGACTAAACAGACAAACTGACAAAGGCTCCAGGAAGGAGGTCAAAACTCCAGCAAGACTTATACAGACATTCATACAACACTTACAATACAGAGGAACTATACTATTAGACTGTCAGGTTTCAGCTTGTGCCCTTCATTTTTGACTTTCACCTTTCCCCATGCACCTTGGATGTAGGTGAAGTTGTGACAGAAACCTCTACTCTGCTTAAAGACTCATGGAAAGACAGAAACTGTGACACAGTTCAGGGGCTGCATCTGAAGACCGATTGTGTCACAGGGGCACGACCAGACTGTCCTATTTCAGAGGCTTGTTCAATTGCAACAGAGAGGTGATTCCTTCTTTTCCTGGGCTTCGAAGGCTCCAACGGGTGGATCCTTCGTGGCCCAACCATGGCCCAGCTTGGCATAAATTGGCAGCAAACAACACTGACAGAGAGCCCGGGGATTAGACTTTTACAGTTTTTCACTCTTGCAAAAACACAGTTCCTGAAACTAGGACCCTGTTTGTCAAAGCTCCACACACACAAACCAAAACCATAGACACAAAATACAATTACATCACTTACAAAAGAAGCACTACATCAAAAACTAAAACTCTTCTAAAACTGATTAACACAAACTTTATACACAAACACCAAATATATGGATCTTTCCACTGCCAACTGCACACGCCTGTACTAAATCTAAAACATTTTTCACATTTCTACTTTTCTCATGATATATGCTAAGTATAAAAACACTATTACTTATGTTTTTGACATTTCTCATTTGTAGCATGCTGTAAATATGAACACAAATGCAATGGGGAAACAAAATCTCTTTATTCTCAATACTGAACTGAAGATAACATGAACATACTGTACTGTAAAATACAGTAGGCCTATACAGTATTGCAGTTACTGTCTGTCCTGTCTCTGATATCATCTGTAAGAATTGTCCTATTTCTTCTGACCCGTCCTCTCGCCACTCCCTGTCCTGTGTCTCCTCTTGCTCCTCTTCCTCTTCCTCCTTCACCTCTTCCTCTTCCTGGTCTGCCTCTTTCTCCTCTAGCTCCTTCTCCTCTTCCTATTTCTCCTCTTGCTCTTCCTCCTCTTAAAAAAATGCCGTGTCGAGTTTCAAAATCTGTGCATTATTTTTTAATTTTTGTGTGTAAACAATCATAAAAAACTGTAAATGTAAGTATTGGGTTTCAGCTCAGTTCAACAACAGGACAACTGTGTTGTCAAAGTTGCTAGACACCAGTAGCCGCGCTTTGAGACACAATGATAAGGGTGGGCACAGATTCAAAGTGTAAATCCTCTGTAGACCAGAGCGTCCTGTTTCAGTTCGGCCTACGTGGTCTACCACAGCCACGAAGGGC
>NW_019525128.1:1156450-1160299 GCF_002814215.2 Seriola lalandi dorsalis | reverse complement strand
TCTTGCTCCTTCTCCTCTTCCTATTTCTCCTCTTGCTCTTCCTCCTCTTAAAAAAATGCCGTGTAGTGTTTTGCAAAAAGTGTGAGGCTGAGAATGTGCGTATAGTTGTGCAAGTATGGGCTGACATTTTGCTCCTTGTGTGTCGAGTTTCAAAATCTGTGCATTATTTTTTAATTTTTGTGTGTAAACAATCATAAAAAACTGTAAATGTAAGTATTGGGTTTCAGCTCAGTTCAACAACAGGACAACTGTGTTGTCAAAGTTGCTAGACACCAGTAGCCGCGCTTTGAGACACAATGATAAGGGTGGGCACAGATTCAGAGTGTAAATCCTCTGTAGACCAGAGCGTCCTGTTTCAGTTCGGCCTACGTGGTCTACCACAGCCACGAAGGGCCACACATTCATAGACTGCATCCTTTGAAGGATACAGCCCCTGAATTGGGACACAGCTAGAGACTTAAATACACAAGGGAGGCAGGGGTAATTGGTAACAGGTGAAACACATCAGAGTGGGGCAGACAATCACAAGAGAGTGAAAACGAGACAAAGACAAGAGGTAAATATCCAAGAAAACAAAATAAGTAATTCCAAAGTAAAACAGGAAATCATAAACACAAAGTCCAAACAAAGAGTCCTTTCAGGGCAGTTATTACAGAGCAGAATAAGGATTGTTAACAATGTATTGTCAGCACAAATGATCCAAATGTTCATTATTAATCTAATGGGAAAAGGCTCAAAACCAACTTGTCTCTGCTTCTCCAACATCAAACAGGAGAGACATGTGAAGCCAAGATGATCCTAACTAAACACAGTTTACAGGGTGGGGTTATCTCCAGGACCAGACAGACAGAAGTCTGCTGTTGTTTGATGGATGACACAGTCCTGCTGCTCAGAGTTGAGGAGTCATGAGACAAGGTCTATGGTTTGATTCCTGCTCTAGTTTAAAAGTGGCAAATTGCCTTTTAGCATGACACTAAACCCCTGCCCTGTTATACTCTCTACATGTCTCACAGCTTCATGTTGATGTGGTTCACAGATGACGCCTCTGCAGGAGCTGCTTGTTTCTGTGTCTCTGATAATGAAAGCTGCAGGGCGCTGGACAGGCCAACGGAAAAGGACAAATCTATTTAACACACAGCCGGTGGGATTATGATGGGGGGGGGGGGTCGGGATTCCCAGTTTCCACAGTCTCTAACCTGCTGGAGCTCTCTCACACTCACATCTGAATGTTGGAGTCATGACTTCCTCATTGTGACCGGGAGTCGACTCCACACCCCAACACCAGCCGAACCTGTAAAATCCATCAGTTGCTGCGGGAAACTCTACACTGGCACCAACACTGGAGAAATTAAAGGGAGACTTACCAATACCCAATACTGTTTTCCCTCCTGAGGGATACTTCTGGTTTAATGCAGCAACACTTGTGTCAATAACTCTGGTCAAGCAGCAATAATCACAGGTAAATTCATATCTCTGATCTCTAATCAGCCAGGTCAGAAACAAACCAACGGTGAATCCAGATTAAAACCACTGAAGGTGAGTACATCTGAAATGTCTATAATAATACTATTAAGACTCAAGAAACCAAAATGATCCTTTAAGGCCTTTGCATACCAAATTCACTATTATCAATATAACATCATGTTCAGTTTGTCATATTTTCAGCTCTAAACTGGTCAAACACAGTCAACAATTTTCAGTGTTGTTTCATATCCAACAAAAGGTTTAATTGAATTATACCAAAAGGAGGAACCTACCCAAGGTGGAGTATGACAAACAAACAAATACATAATTAAAGCAAATTTATTGATTGATTGATTAAAAAAACAAAACAAATCTGGCTTGCAAACTCCTTTACTGTGAGTGTGATCTATTGTCCAGAAAGAAATCCAACCCCTAGCCTACCTTCCTACCAACCAACCTACCTAGCTACCAACCTGCCAACCTCCCTACAAACCTACCAGCCTACCTAGCTATCAACCAACCTACCTACCTACCTACTTACCAACCTACCTACCTATCTTCGACTCTACTTGAAGCTGAACTGGTAAGACCAGATAAACCATCAGGATGTTATTTTTTTCTTTCATATTGCGTCTGTAATGAGCACTTTAGTCTCTCTAGGAGACACTACCAGGACTGGGTGTTGTATGACACTAGCTGGCCTGATGCTAGTACTGCAGCACCTCTGTTGCGCTCTCACACATTTTCTACGTTTTATCATTTGGGGAAATTATGCTGCTGATAATGTGTGGACTCCTGGATGTGGTCCAGATGGAGCAGAAGACAGAGAACGCAGGACTGTTGTTTCTGCTGCACCAGCTGCTTCACATCACACATATTATCCTCATTTTCCAACCGATTAACCTGTGTGTATGTGTGTGTATGTGTGTGTGTGTGTGTGTGTGTGTGTGTGTGTGTGTGTGTGTGCGTCCAGCAGCAGTGTCAATGAGCCATGTGATTGGCTCATTACTGATTTAAAAAAGGGACACAGTCAGCCAATCAGCACAAAGAAAACATACCTTTCCTCCCCTTTCCCATCATCCCCTGGGAGTGGATGAACTGCAGTAAAAACTCAATGACAAAACACTTCAGTGGTAGTTTGGTCTCCTCTTCTCGTCCCATTAAATTGTTGAGGGAACTGAACCTTCAACCCTGGCAGATCACAGATGTTTTCTTGATCCTTCTATGGGTGTTTACTGAATTATGATAAACAAACATCATAGAAATTTGAATAAAACAAATACCAAATCAACACTATATGTATTAAAATCGCCGTGGTTCCCTTTGTAGCCACAGGATGGCAGCAGAGTAAAGGAGAAGTAGAAAATCTTCACTCAGGACAGAGTGCAGCAAGATGTTTTCAGATGAAAACACATTAGAATACACATGATCAGTTTCAGTTAATTCTGATGGGTCCTGGCTTTAAACTGCAGATATGAAACAAAAACCATTGTTATACATTTTGCAATACACCTGGGTTATTATAAGCTCATTGAAATTTCACACCCTCAACATTGAAACATCTTAATAAAATTTGAAACCCGGACACTCCTCGGGGATCCCAGGTAGCCCTTCACTAGTCCCTAAAACCTCCCTAAGAACCCCTAGAATTTCCACATAAACCATTAGAGGTTCCTTAGGACACTATAAAATCTAATTAAGAACCCCACTGAAGGATGTCTAAATCTTCCTCAAGAATCTTTAGAACTTCCTCAGGGACTCTGGGAATCTGAAAAACCTCAAAGCTCTTCAAAATCCCTGGAAATACGTCAACAACAGTGGCGGCTGGCCAATAGGGGGCGCTAGGGCGCCGCCCTCCCTGATGGAAAGTGATTTTTAAATGTTTTTATTTTTTCCAAAATAATCGTTTAAAATAAATGATTACTGCTTATTTTACAAATAAATGTGTTTTGAATTATAAAGAACGAGCCATATATATAATATAAACCATTATTTACGGGGTAATTTGTATCCACGGTCATTTCCCCTCTCTCCTGGGGCTCTTGAAAAGTTGCCCCAGCACTGCAGCAGCTCAGCCAATGGTAGACTGTTGCTGAGACAAAAAAACACATAGCAACGGGTAATTTAGCCAATTAGCGTTGTCAAATTTGATAAGCTTGGGGCGCTGAAAATATCGCCCCAAGCCTATAAGTATCCTAGCAACCAGAAACAAGTGCGGGAAATCGAGACGGCGTCGTCAAGTACACAAGAACAAGAACACGCAGAGCTTCAGCTGTAACTGTAACAGGAGTTAGAGACCTAAAACATTTATCAGCGGATTAAAAAACATGAATGCTCGAAGGTGCACATGAACAACGCCGTCAAGCTAGCCGTGCTAGGCAGGAC
>NW_019525128.1:1148858-1156400 GCF_002814215.2 Seriola lalandi dorsalis | reverse complement strand
TTGGACCTGAGAAGCCCGGTCTGAATTTAACACAGCAGACACAGGAGAAAGGTAAAACTCACCAGAGGAGCTTCTCTCTGAACTGGTATGACATGAAGGCTTGGCTAACTGGATGTAGTTTTGCAAATGCAGTATTCTGCTTCCCGTGTTTACTTTTTAAAATGCCGGGGGCAGATATTACATGGACTGTAACAGGAGTTAGAGACCTAAAGCATTTATCAGCGGATTATAAAACATGAATGCTCGAAGGTGCACATGAACAACGCCGTCAAGCTAGCCGTGCTAGGCAGGACTAGCATAGCTGCGCAGCTGGATGAAGGACACAGGATTGCGGTGAGAAAACACAATGAAGAGCTGGATCGAGGATCATTGAGTGTGTGAAGTTCTGTGGAGCTTTTGAGTCGGCATTGCGAGGCCACGATGAGACAGCATCGTCCGACAACCCCGGCATTTTTCGGGGATTAGTCGACCTTGTGGCCTCGCTGGACGGTGTATTAGAGGAGCACCTGAAGACCGCCACTGTGTTTAAAGGCCTCAAAGACAGTTCAACACGAACTTTTGGACTGTATGCTGACGGTTCTTCCAGATTGCATTCTGGAGGATATAAAAAGGGCAGATTATCTGGCTGTTCAGGCAGATGAAACAACAGACACTGCCACTCATTGTCAGCTGGTGCTTGTGCTACAGAGGAGACAAAGTTCATGTACAAATAAGAGCACTCACTCACTCACTCACTCACTCCCTCACTCCCTCACTCCCTCACTCACTCACTCACTCACTCACTCACTCACTCACTCACCCCCTCACTCACACATACACTCACACAGACACACACACTTTTTCTGTGTATAGTTAACTTTAATCATCATCCACCTGTAAATATTATAATATACCATTATATTGTAATTTTGTACTATGAGTATTCACTAATGTATTTAATCCAATTGCTACATTTTATGTTCCTATGACTCGGTTTTTCTTTGTATATAGTTATTTTTAATCATCATCCAACTGTAAATGTCTCTCAAGAACTTTAATTTTGTATTAAGAGTAATCACTAATATACATCTCATATCATTGTCATTATCTGTCAAACTGTTGATTTTCTAAAGGGCAATTAAATGATTATTGTTTATCCCTAAAACAATGGTATCTTTTGGTTTGGGTTCTTTTATTGGGATAGTTACTGAAAGCTTCTGGCACATACAGCCCCACCTAGAATATTTTTCACCAGCCGCCACTGGTCAACAACCCCTAGAACCTTGTTAGGAAACCCCAAATGATTTACAAAACCCCATAAAATCACTTAAAAACCCCTGGAATCCCTTTCTTGATAACTCTGAAACCTCTGAAATCTTTATTTTAACTTTATTCATTAACCCCTGATAAAAACAACCCCTTGAAACCTCAGTAACACCAAAAGTCTCCTCAGGAAATCTAGAGGCCTCTTAGAAACAACAGCTTCTTCTCGACAACATGTTAATCATGTTGACAAAACCACAAACCCACTTTAGGACCCCTTAAACTATCTCAAGAGCCCTTTAAACCTCCCTGAACATATCTCAAACCTCTTCAAGAAATCTAAACCTCCTGAAGGCCCTGGAAATCCCTTGTAGAACCCACCTGACCCCCTGCAGGACTCCTAGAGCCTCCTCAGGAAACTTCTGAAGAACTGCAGTTCTTTCCCTGTTATTTTGTATTTAATAACAGGACATAACATATTTAGTGTTCTTTTCCTTTCCAATTCAGTCTTTTTTCCACTGCTCTCTGCACATTCATTAACTGGAATAAAAGTGAGTTTTTCACTCCAGTTAAAGCATTTTAAATTTGCATGGATATGTTTTTGCCCTGATAAGAATACCTTCACATTCGTAGGACACATTTAAAAGACAACAAAAAATTTTAACAAACAAGATAAAACTGGAAGACACAAAACTCGGTAGAACCAGACTACAAAATTTATGCTCATTAACATCATCTTTTGGATTGAGATTTTTGTCAGTACAGTATTTTGCTACTCACTTGGAAAAAGAGGACAAAATCTGACTTTGGAAATTGTCTCTCAGAGGTCTTCAAAAGGGACAAACTGACTAACAGCAGTTACACTTCCTAAATCTCTCAGTGGCATTAAACCCCTCTGTGATTCCAAACATTGCTGAGCCTTTAATCTGTTCATTCAGATGTCACTTTAATCTCAGTTATCTCAGTGATAATCTGACGTTAGTGTCTGTCCCTCAAAGAAACACCACTTGAAGTATTTGTATCTGTCTGATGATCTGACGTTGACATGCAGTCATTGTCATGCAGTATCTGCTTACCTGTAGATGTGACAGTTTAAAAAGGTACAAGCTGAAATGTGGTTGAGGTAAAAGGCAAATATAATCAGCATGTCAGTAAGCAGTTGGCTACTCCTGGCAAGAGATGAAAGCAGCAGATCCACATGAGGCAACGGCTGGGCGTGATAATTTGATGGATAGCGGCGTGCTGCAGGCCAAGTCCCGCCCCTGAGCTGTACATACCATGTGCAAGTTTTTAACGTAAAACTGAAAACAGGATGGCGGACAACACTGATGATGCTGATGATGCCAGGCCGACACATGCCCACCCTGCTGGGATTAGAAAGACGACACTGCTGCAAACCTTTAGACGATGAATAGATATTTAAAGCCAACATAAAGCATGAGAGGAACTTCTACCTGCTACCTGCATAGGTAAAGTCACAGGCTAAATGAGATATGAAACTGTAGGAATTTGTGTTTTTACCCTTTAATTACAATTCATGTACACTTCATATTCCTACTAATCATTTTACAATCACCCATCAGTTTTGTTGCTTCATTTCTATGTAAATCAACTTGCTGAGACTTGAAACTTGCTGCAGAGAGACAACCTATTACTGCTGTGGTCTTCACAGGTACTGCTGTGATCAATACTCAACAATGATTTGAGGGGGTTGAAACATTTATATCCTTCTTACCTGTAGCTAATTGTAGATAATACAATATATTTCCCATATGTCTGGATTTCGGACACTCCTAAAGTGGACCATACCATTTCGTAATCTTGACGTAAATTGAATGTCTCCTCTGCCTGCTTCACTCCATCAGTGACTCCTTCCTCAAGTCTCTGCCCCCGTATGTCAAACAAGCAAATTGAGACACTGTAAGTAAATGTAAGTTGCAGTACATTTATCTTTACTACACGTTACTTTCCTACCTTCAGAGTTTCTGAATTAGTTTGTGTCAGGTATCTATAGATGAATGCTAATGTTAGCTATTTTCTTACTTTTGCCTTAAATTACAGTTTAGCACATAATGTTAGATAGTTTCTAACATTACTTTAAATTACAGTTCATTTAACTAATGTTAGCTAGCTGATAGCGCACCCTTTCATTTCTAGTGTTAGCTTGTAATTTCATTTCCAATATAAGATGTCATATGCTATCTAATGTTAGCGATCACTGTTGCTCAGTCATGAGAGACAATGGAGGATTAATTGTTATAGAGATACTTTTTGACATCAATAGAGTTTATTATTTCATGTTGATAGTCTTTGTGTGGCTGTGGTGGTTTAGTTAGTCTTTTTTATTAGCTTCTATAATAGTCATAATATTCTTACAAGAATTCAGGAGTTTGTGTGCTGAAGCCTCAGCAATTCTATGAGCGGTGGTGGAAAGTTATTAGTACATTTAAAATTTTGAGGTACTTGTACTTTGCTTCATTATTTTCATATTGTGCTATTTTATACTTTCAGTCCTACCTTTCACATGGAAATATTCCCTCTACTTCACTACATTTATTTGACAGCTTTCAGTTCTCTGAAGCACGCCCCAGTGCTGTACTGGGTTCCATTTCATCCTGGGGAAAATGTCGATCCGCCTGATTGCCATTGTATAGTTTGCATTCTGACCCAGACAAAATAAACTAAGAGTTTGAACTGTGAAGTTCAAATTAATTAATTAGTTCATACGTTCACCTTTTGATTTTTGTTTTTGAATGCATTTACTTTACACCTGCATCAGCTCATTTCTCCCCTCCTGTTGGCAGCAGAACAAAATGTGAACACAACACTGATATGTCACCACTTTTCATATCACCAAGTTGATATGTTTAACTTCAAACAGCTGCTTGTTTCCACCTCCAGCAGTCATAGATCAACATGATGATTCATGTGTTGTGGTATCTGTGCCTGTGTATTAGCATTTTATTATTTTATCTTTACTATGTTGTCTTGATTTTTATTTGATTTTTGATATCATTCCCCTTTATTTCTGGTTTTACTCACTTTAATACATGTCCTCTGTTTTAGTATTTAATTACTTTATCTTTATCAATCTATCTTTATCTTTGCTTTCCCTTCTTAAATAAAAATATATTTCCTGAATCATTCTATAAAACATTTAGATCATCATACTCAGACATACAGACATACAGTATCTCTCTGGTTTGTCTGAGCAAGTCTAAGTGTATAAGTTTTTGAAATTCAACATCAACCAAACCTGCTCTAATTTTCCACAATATGGTTTTAAGCTAAAGTTTCAGAATAGAGCAGCACACACACACACACACACACACACACACACACACACACACACACATGCAGCAGCAGATGGTTAACAGCAGCATCTTTTACACAGATAGACAGAAACTCTAACAGGTCACAGTCCAGCAGATCTTCAAGGACACTTTCACTGGATGGATGGCCTTTACTGTCACTGTGTGTGTGTGTGTGTGGGTGTGTGTGTGTGTGTGTGTGTGTGTGTGTGTGTGTGTGTGTGTGTGTGTGCGTGCATGCGTGCGTGCGCGTGTGTGTGTGTGTCCTAGGATCACACTGTGAAAACCAAGTTTGTGTTGCTGTAAGAGCATGATAACACCACATTTTAAATCATTCAAACATTTTAATCAACAACGAGGACCAGAATCATTAGTATTGATACTAATACTTATTATTATCAAAAACAATGAATATACTGTGATGTAGGGGAGAGCATGAGTGTGTCATGATGCAACTGGGACTGGTTTAAAGGCAAACAGGGGTCACAGAAATTCAGGTTTTTATTCTTTACTTAACTTTGGATGAATTTAACTGATAAATAAAAACTGTTCCTGTTTTTATTTTGAAAACTTCCAACTTTATTTTTTACAATACATCTTGTGACGAACCTGTCCATTTTCCTGGCACGTTGCCTCACTCTTCTCTTGTAGTTCTGGGAGTTGGCTGAAAGGTGGAGCCGGGAGGGTGGCTAGTTAATACCTGCCCATTTGGGCAGGGTCTCGTAAAGGCATTAAGGTCTGACCCTCTGGTAGTCTCTGTCTCTCAGCTAGGCCTACTGTAGCCAGTTTCTCTCTTAGTTTGGTTTGTTGCATCTTACAACACACATTACACCATATTTTCACTCATCCACACACCTCTGACACGACTGACTCTTACTCACACACCCCAGTTGTTAGTTACCTTGTTTATTCATTTGAGTTAAATAAATAATTTCTTGATTGAAGTGTCTGTGTGTGGCCTCCCTTTTTGTCTGTGTTTCCTGTGCCTGCTTTTCCTTTGCCTGTGTCTTGCAGTGACCTTGTGAAGAGCAAAAAGCTGATCCCACTCTTCAGGCACTGTACAGCCAGGTTTTACCATAGGGTGAGGTGGAGAGTGCACCTATGATTGAGTTTTGCTGCATTTTTACTGGCCATGTTTGAAAAGGTAGGTGGGAAACCTAATCAGACAATTAAACCTGCGCCCCTTAATCCCATTCCAGTTGCTGAGCACCCCTTTGAGCATTTGATTATGTCACGCTCTGAAGCTGGTAGTAACTTTTTGCTTACTGTCATGTGCCAGGCTATGCACTATCCTGCTGCTTATCCCCTTAGAAACATCACGACCAAGTCAGTTATGAAAGCTCTGATGCAGTTCATGTCTATTTCTGGTATCCCAAAGGTTGTCCAGTCTGACCAGGGATCTTACTTCTCCAAGTTGTTTGCTGAAGTGTTAAAACAGTTAAATGTCAAACATACAGCACCTACCATGCCCAGATCCAGGGAGCTCTTGAATGGTTCCGTCAAACCTTGAAGTCCCTTCTCCCTGCATATTGCTCAGAATGAGACTGTGATTGGAAGGAGGGATTACCCTGGCTGATGTTAGCTGCCAGGGAGGTGTCCCAAGAGAGCCTTTGTTTTAGCCCCAATGACCTGGTTTTCAGTCACACGGTTCAAGGCCCTTTAGCAACCCTTCAGTGACTGGCAAGCAAAGGAGGCCCCAAAGTGTTAATAGATTATGTAAATGGTTTCCAACAGCGCCTGTAGCAGGCAAACAAAATGGCGCAAGAAAACCTAGAGGCAGCCCAAAGTAAAATTAAAAAGTGTCTATGATCAGTGGGCAGAACGATGTGAATACAGACCTGGTAATCAAGTTCTAGCCTTTGGTTGGTTCCCCTTTCCAGGCCAAGTTATCTGGTCCCTATACTGTGACCTGAAAAGTGTCAGACCTAAACTATGAGTTCAACCCCTGACTGGAAGAAGTTGTTGCAGTTGTGTCACATTAACTTGTTGAAACCCTATTTAGCTCGCTCTGCTGTGCCAGGTTCAGGGATGTCGATTTTCTCTGCTGCTGTTGCAGCACCAGTGGTTCATTCACCCCCACCTTTTGATCAGGCGGCAGAAGTGGAGGGAGAGTTGTGTATGCCAGATGATGGGATGTTGAGAGGATGTCTCAAAAACTCTGAGTCTCTTGCCAATCTTGATGTAATGCTGAAACATTTACCTGACCCAAAGCGAACAGAGTTGGTGAATCTGATTTAAAAGTTACCCTTGCCTGTTGAGTGACATTCCATCTCGTACTCATCTTGTTGAGCATGATACTGATGTGGGAGAGACCCAGCCAGTCCGACAACATTTTTATTGCATGTCTCGACCTTGTGCCTGCAGTTGGTCTTCCCGAAGCTTGCTAGTTTAAGATAAACACAAAGCTTGTGCTACAGAAAATGGACCAGACTCAGTGAATAGCTCCCTAAGCTTAACAGGTCCTATGATAACTATTAATTTAGCTATACAGACTAATGAGCAGTGATAACTAACATGTCTTTGGGGTCATCAGGTGGGAACCTCCTTTCACCAGTGTTTCGTCTAGTTGGTCCCACGACACCTCCAGGAGGCTAGACAGTGATCACTGGCGTCCCAGAGTCACTCCCCTAATGCCAGCCATCACTGCTCCTCACACCAAGACTATTTTCTTTATCTTGCCTATACTACCACAAACAACACCATCATCAACTCTGACAAAACACACTAACAGATTAAGCAGATTCAGCAAACAAACTCCCCTAAACAGTTGGAGAAAGTGGCGGCCATTTTGAATGAGGGAGGTAGAGTCAAGGAGAGATGCCTTTTTGAGCTAAACTCTCCCCCGCCGGATTAGGCTGTGCTCTACCCCCCCCTACTCCCCCACTCTCCAAGACATCAAACTAACAAACAAACACGCAATCAAACTCACCTAAACAGCCAAAGACACACTACAAACCAATTCAATACAAGCAAACAATACAGGCCACCT
>NW_019525128.1:1147661-1148838 GCF_002814215.2 Seriola lalandi dorsalis | reverse complement strand
TCATCTGACATGTCCTTTACTATTTTCCTCACACTCTGTCCACTTGCTCCTAACTCCCTCACCAAAGAGACAACAGACCTTGCTACAAATCCTCTACATCCTACTTCCACTGGACAAATCCTAACTTTCCATCCTCGTTGCTCTGCTTCTGCCCCTAACTCTGCATACCTGAGCTTTTTCCTTTCATATGCTTCTTCAACTGGAGCCTCCCACGGAACCGTCAGCTCTATGAAATATACTTTCATTCTACTCCTAGACCACAAGACTATATCAGGCCTTAGCTTTGTAATGGCTATTTCCTGGGGAACAAGAAGCTTTCCTCCTAAATCTACCTGCATTTCCCAATCACAAGCACCTTCTAAGCTGCCTTGCCTTCTTGTTGTCTTACCAACTTTCTCTCCCTCTTGAACAAACTTGATTGCACCTTTCTTTGTTTTAGGTCCTCCTAAATTTGCCTGCCTCCGTAACTCTTCAATTCCTGCAGCTAAGCTTTTTATAACCTGGTTATGTCGCCACGTATACCTGCCTTGCGACAGACTAACCTTACACCCTGACAGAATGTGCTTTAAAGTTGCAGTACCTGAACACAATGAACATAGTGGGTCTCCATTTACCCAGAGTTTTAGGTTCTGGGGAGTTGGCAGTACATCATAAGTTGCCCCTATCAAGAATCTAATACCACTTTCCTCCATACTCCAGAGTTCTTTCCAGCTAAGCTTTTTCTTGTCTACACCTTCCCAATTCACCCACTGTCCCTGCTTAGCCTGGGCCACTGCCTTAGCACCCCTTAATAATTCCTCCTGTCTACGAACCTGCTCCACGACTAGCTTTCTCTTCTCTTTGGGACCTGCTCTACTCCACACCGGTTTGCTTGGGCCAAGCCCCAAGCCTCCCCGGCCTATTTGGACATTACCCACAATCTCTGTATGCCTGAGCGTTGCTTCCGCCTCCTGCACTGCAATTCTTGGATTCCACTTTCTCCCCTTGATTGGGTTTGGAACCACCTTACTAACTACCGCATCTTTACTCCCAGATAACAGGAGCTCTGTCCTAACCTTGGTACATTTAAATTCCACTAGACTGGTTACTGGGAGCTGAAGTATGCCTTTCCCATACAGTGCCACCGTGCTTAAACATCTAGGAACACCTAGCCACTTCCTAATGTAAGAGCTAACTA
>NW_019525128.1:1146160-1147150 GCF_002814215.2 Seriola lalandi dorsalis | reverse complement strand
GTATTCTTTTCATACATGGCACCGTTGTAGTTATCAACGTCATGTCATCCATGTAGGCCCTAATTGGTGTAAGGCGCATCCCATCCTGCCGCCTCTCTCCACCTACAACCCACTTAGAAGCTCTAATGATTACCTCCATCGCCATTGTAAATGCCAATGGAGAAATCGTGCACCCTGCCATAATGCCTATTTCTAGCCTCTGCCATCCTGTTGTAAAGCCTGCTGTGCTTAAGCACAGCCTAATATCTTGGAAATACAATTTTACTAAATTAACCACTACTCCAGGCACTTTAAAATAATCAAATGCCTCCCAAATAAGGCTATGTGGCACTGAACCAAACGCATTTTCTAAATCCAAAAATATGACATGCAAGTCTCTTTTCTCTGTCTTGGCTGCCTGAATCTGATGCCAAATCATACTAGTGTGCTCTAAACATCCTGCAAACCCTGGTATTCCTGCCTTCTGTACTGCAGTATCAATTAAGCTATTCCTTTCTAAATAACTAGTTAATCTCCGTGCGACTACGCTAAAGAAGATCTTCCCCTCTACATTTAGGAGAGAGATCATTCGAAACTCAGACTCAGGTCTGAGGATTCCTTCTCCTTTGGGATAAAAACACCTCCTGCCCTACGCCATGCTCTGGGAATAACCTGTTTCTCCCAAACTATTCTTAATTGCCTCCACAAAAACTTTAGGATATCAGGTGCGCTTTTATAAACCCCGTAGGGGACTCCATTTGGCCCTGGGGCCGAAGAAGCCTTTGCACACCTGACTACCTCCTCAACCTCCTTCCACCTGGGTGGTCTAATATCCATCTCATGATCTATCTTTCCTACTGGCGGCATGTCAGGTGGAAGGCCTATTACTCTATTCTGCTCAAAATCTGAATATGTGTTTCTTAGATATTTTTCTACTTCTAACTTTGTTGCCTTAAGCTGCCCTCCCTTTTCCTGGTTAAACAATCATTTAACAAACTTGAAAGGGTCCCT
>NW_019525128.1:1099910-1145747 GCF_002814215.2 Seriola lalandi dorsalis | reverse complement strand
TCACCTCAGTCTCAGCTGCATCCCCTCTTGTACTCTCCTCTTCCCCCTCTGTAGCTGTGTTATTGATATCCTTCGAACTGTGGTTTTCTACCTGTCGCTGGACTTCATCCGACTTATTCGATTGACTTCTTAAAAAGTATCGATCGATGCGGCCACACTGCCTTTCCTTTGCAACACATCTCTTTCTTCCCTGATGCATTATAACGCCTCTAACTGACGTTACTTTCTGCCAGCCACAAGGACAAATCTGGAGCTTATTTCCCTCTGGTCTAACATTTTTATTCTCTCCAGCTACGCTCACGTCACCCTGAGAACTATTCTGCCCAGTTCTAGTCCTAGAGAATAGGTCCGTGCCCCTATCCTTCACTGAGTCGCATATCCAGCTCATAGTCATGTCCGTTCCAATGTCCGTTGCCATATAGTCTGCCTGTGAGTCATCTTCCACCCCTGCTCTCGCTGACCCTTGGGGTATTTTTCTTAAGTGAAACGTAGCTTATGTTGGCTGTGACAAAGATGCTAGGCCTCGCCACTGCTACCATGGATTGCTAGCCCATGGCAGCACCCTTGGGGTCTTTGCCTCCTGTCAGCTGTCTATCCAGGCTATCAAAAAAGTCAGATGGTACGTTTAGACCTTGTACTGATCTCAGAAAGGTGAACCAAGTAACCAAGCCTCATTCTTTTCCACTCCCATATATGGAGGATTGCGTGGACCAGGTCGGCTCAGCGAAGTTTGTCAGTACGTTTGACTTACTTAAAGGTTACTGGCAGGTTACTTTGACGCCTTTAGCTAGGGAGATTGCAGCATTTATTACATCCAGTGGTTTGTATTCTTACACATACCATTTGGTTTACGTAATGCCCCAGCTACCTTCCAGTGACTAATGAACAAGGTGGTGTCTGGGCTGGTGGGCTGTGCTGTGTACTTGGATGATGTTGAGATTTACAGCGACTCCTGGGAAGATCACCTTCAGCGCATCTGGGCCCTGTTTGACCGGTTAACCTGGGCATCGCTCACTATTAACCTGGCAAAATGTGAGTTTGCCAAGGCAACAGTCACCTACCTGGGAAAGGTAGTTGGCCAGGATTTCTTGGGGATGAAACTAGTTTCTTGGGGATGGTGGGATACTACCGTGGGTTCTGCAAAAATTTCTCCAGTGGTTGCTCCGCTCACTACGACCGTTACCATTCTCCTGCCATTTTGCCTCACTCTTATCTTGTAGTTCAGGGAGTTGGCTGGAAGGCGGAGCTGGGAGGGTGGTCCATTTGGGCAGGGCCTCCAAAAGGCATAAAGGTCTGCCCATCTGGTAGTCTCTGTCTCTCTCTGCTGGGCCTGCTGCTGCTGCAGCCACTACAGCCTGTTTCTCACCATATTTTCACTCATCCACCCACCTCTGACACGACTGACTCTTACTCACACACCCCATTTGTTAGTTGCCTTGTTTATTCATTTGAGTTAAGTAAATAATTTCTCGATTGAAGTGTCTGTGTGTGGCCTCCCTTTTTGTTGCCGGCCTTGAATCAGTAACGATATCCATCTCTGGTGCAGTAAATGTAATAAATATACCTTGTAAAATAAATGAAAATAAATACAATTATCTCTTCATTGATTATGTTCCTGAACTGTGTTGTGTGTGTAATTGGCAGGTTCCTGAGGAAAGGATTGATGCCAGTGGCCCCCTGTGACAGTAAAATTGTGGCAGCACTGCTCTGATTGGTGAATTGTACTCTGGTCTGAGCTTGCTCACTGGCACTTTGGCCCTGCTCCATTGCTACGGTGACAAGAGACATATACACACACACACATACACACACAAACACACACAGAGCACGCACACGCACTGCAATAATCCTCACAAAGCAGAGTGTCTGGTCTTTGAGTGGGCCCTTGGCGTGGGCTCCTGTATACTTGCCAATAGTAGTAACCCCCTGACCACAACACACACAAACTTTCCACTATAATAATGTCCTAATGCAGCAGTAGTGGGGAGGAGACTGTGAATTAGCTCTTTGAAGAGTTTTTTTTGAAGAAAATATTTTATTAGTCTGGTTAATTGACTGTAAATTTCTGTTATCGATTAGTCAGACTGGCTACAGTGGCTAGAATCAAGTGCTGGTGGAACAAACAGATCAGCATATCTTCATGAATGGATTGGCATAAACTACTCCACCACTGGTGGCAGACCATCAGCCACTTTTTGATCCAGTGCTGCGAGTTTTAAAAACATGGATACATTCTCTTCTCTCTGAATCCTGATGTCTGCCTTTCCCTGGAACATGCCAGATATTTCTATACATCAACAAACACAGCAAACATTGTGAGCACTGTCTGATCGTTCTTCTGAGAGATTCATGGTCAGAAATGGTTCCAAAAAAAAAAGCTCAAATGATGTTCACAAGTGCTGGCAAGTCAGGGACACCAACTTGGAAATTATACAGTCTCCTTAATTTAAAGAGCTAAACAGACATAGGTTTTCCACAACTTGGCCACTCAATACATGTTCTTGTTAATGAGCTATAATTAATATTCATTTTAACTGTCCTCCAACCTGAACAACCACACAGGCTATTTTACAATATAAACTAGTATTCCCTACTTTCACATGGGAATCGAACACTGCTCTTCTATGTCATAGTCATCAATCCACCACAACCTCCTCCTGACGTGGACTTTGTCTCTCTTTATACTACAGTACGTCACTGCACTTTTCCCTTCGCTCCTGTCATAATTACTACGACCACTAGATGTCGCCTGGCAACAAAACCTAACTATGGGCCATAATAACCTGCTGCACAGACGAACTATGGGCTCGTTTTTTTACAGGAGGACAGTCTCTTTTATTTTTAAAGCATTAATAAATGATGTTTAGTAACAAATGGTGCCTTATCAGAGTTGTCACCTTGTCTCTGTGTCCAGACTCAAGGTTTTCCCCGCTCAGTGTCATTTTACAGCACCTGGTGAACTGCTGCCGTCTGTCCTGATTGGAGTGTAAAATAACTATCACACTAATGCAGTTACAGTCAGTATAACTCCATGGGTGATCACATCCCATCTGACCAGTCCTTGTCATCCACAATATCTGTAGTTTAATCAGGAGAGATTAGTAACAGGAAAAAATAAGTGAGTGAGGAATTTGAAGTAAAATGGAATTTAATGTGAACAGAAGGAACAGAGGAAGTGGATCACCATGGGGAACAGTCCATAGGTATAGGGTGCTTCCTATTAGAGGAAACTTCCCCCAGAGCCAAGACACTGTTGGTGTTGATGAAGAATGGAGCTTGACGACAGGAATGTTTTCATGACGGGGAAACTTCTGATTGGATGGTGGTTGTCATGTGCCAGGATATACACGGACAGGTATGTGTGTCAGGTATATATGCAATTTTAAAAAAATGTTGCTGCCCCTTGTCTATATCACAACACTTACAGTGGGATCACTCATTTAAAGGAAATCTCTGCATATTTTCCCTGTAAGATATGACTGAGCACCACATTAAAGATTAATGTGCAATCCCTTAATAGTTCAGCTTTTACTACTACTACTACTGTTACCAGGGCAACCAGCATTGTTGGCTCGCTGGTTGCCCCTTCAGGCTTGGCTGCTGTTCAGAAACTCAGTGTAGCCCACCCCCCCCACCCTATAGTATTTGGTTTAGAGACACAACAGCAACCAACAGTCCTTCTCCCAGGCTTTTCTGCTCTGTTTGGGTGCCTTTGTGGTAGCGGTTGCATTGGTCTTTTAGGGGTGTGTGTGTGTGTGTGTGTGTGTGTGTGTGTGTGTGTGTGTGTGTATATATAAAAAAAAGAAAAAGAGGTTTCTGGGACATTCAAAGCTGCCATCACGCTCAGAGAGCCACAGTTTGTCCTCTGGTGACATTAGAGATTAGAGGGTTGACACTCTGAGTGCTCACCTTGATTGAACATGTTTTAAGAAGAACAGTCACAACATGATTTGTTATGATATTTAAATCTACCAGGAGGAAGGATTACATCTCCCCTGTACTGGTCTTTCCTCACTGGTTACCAGTGCAGTATTGATTTCAAGGTTCTTGTCTTGGTCTTTAAAGCTCTGCAGACTCCAGGTTACATCTCTGAAGTCCTCAGTCCACGTCCAGACCCCTCAGATCCACAGATCAATGTGTCTTTACTTCAGACTTTCAATAGTCAACATGAAGACATGGCTGACCTGCTTTCATCTGTTTTTATCTATTTATTCTCTGTGCAGCGCTGTTTTATTTTTAATGATTTTATCTAAAATGATTTATTCTGAAATTTTATCACATTGCTTATGTCTGTTTTTATTTGTAACTGTCATGTCTCTGGTTAACATTTGTAAATGTGCTCTATAAATGAAGGATGCTGCTTCATATTATATAAAATGTGAAATCATCTAAATCCCCAGTTCTCCATCTGTCAAAGAGCTTCACTCTTCTCTCTGTGAGGAGGAGGATATGCTGTAAATATACATCAATAATCTTTAATGCAATGTTAAGTCCATTGAAAATAAGCTTTTTTACTGATGGCTGAAGAAAAACGGTTTGAAAATATCTTTCCACAACCAAAATTAAGGATGTACAAAAAATCAAATCACATAAGCCAAAGACTTTTAGTTACATATTTAAGAGTTCTTCAAATATGCGGAGGTTTACAGATTAAAAATATTCAGGAGGATAATAGAGGATCAAAAACTGGAATGATTATTTAATTTTTATTATTTTGTCTATAACTTTGTGTCAAAAGCCTGGAGAGGAAGTCCAGATCTGAGGCTTGATGTTTAAGATGCAAAGTCCATGGTAGCACAGTAGCCTGCACATGAGTAGTGAATCTGTTTTATTCATTATGTGAATTGGCTGCATTATTGTATAATTATTCACTGCCAGTCGAGCTGGTGAGAGGCCATGAATAACGCATCTGTCAAATAAGGCAAATAAAAGCAGAATTACATAAAAGAAAGAAGTTAAGATTTCACTCGATGTAGAGAAACTGAATGAAGAGAAAAATGTGTTGTCCCCAGAGGATTGACTCTATGTGACCTCCTGATCTTTTGTCCAGGGTAACCTCTCTACATTTTTACCTCCACAAATGGTAAGACTCAGCTTGTTCATACTATCGTCTACAGGACATGTTTGTGGGACTAAAGGACTAAAACAATCATCTGTGCATGCACACATTCATATATTTTGGGCTGTTTTGGGACATTAACTGCTGTGTTAAATCGAGCCGTCTTAGCGCAGAACTCTATAATATGGAAGTAATGAAAAGCTGTGTGGTCAGATTTGAGATTTAGAGGCGTTAGTTTGCTGGATTCCTGTTGGGATTAAACCAGATTAGTTTGTGGAGTGGAGGGAACCTGCAGCGAGAACAACAACCCAGCTGCAGGTCAGGACTTCAGCCTGCTGCTGTTCGACTGGAATATCAAAATGTTCAGATTCCACTTGTTTCTTGGTCACGGCTTCATTCAAAGTTACATGGATGTAATGAATGCCCATTTCTTATTGTCAATGTTTTCGATTAAGGGATGATGTCTGAAACCACCTGCAACCTGTTCTTTCCTAGAGACACTTACACTGCAGTCACAGTCTATGGTCCAAAAACGGTTGGAGCAGTTCCCTGCACCTTATCCCCAAAGCTTAATTTTCCACAAATGCTTCAACTAATGTAAAAAATAAGGCTAACATATGTTTGATGATGTTCTACCTGTGTAAATCCTAATCTGAAGCACTGTGTTACTTTTCATTTTTTTGTAGACGCATTTGTGGTTCTAACTTTAGATTTGCGCATTTTCCTTGAAGGAAGAGTTCAACATTAGGCCTATTCTTGTTCACTTTCTTTTCTTTTCAACAGGAAATGATGTGCATAAAAAATAGCTCTGCTTCAAGTATTTATGCTAAGATAGGCTAACCATGTCCTGACTCTAGCTCTGTGGAGATCAGACATCAAACCGTCTGAGAGGCGGTTTTTCTCTGCTGCTGAAGTTCTAATACAAAATTATAATACATCCTTTGAGTAGAGCTATGTAGGGTTGCCACCTTTAATGTGACACAAAGATTTTTTGAGAATTTAAAATGCCAATGCACATTCTTTTATGTGCTCCTGCATTTTGTGACACTTTCGTTCAGACAGACTGAGAACTGACAGAGAACTGCCAAAGTACTCAAAAAACCACCTCGGTGATAATTACACTAGTTGTCTCCAGGACCACATTTGCCATGATGACTCTCTCACACACACACACACACACACACACACACACACACTACAAGAGGAAATATCAGATCTCTTTTTCTTCACACCCCAAAGCTTTGTCCAAACACACACACAAAAAACATTTACGACGCTTCGGTGGAGGCACACGTTCACCCACACACACCCACACACCCTGACCTCTCCTGAGAGTCTTGTGACCCCACAGAAAGCCAATGAGAGGTCTGCTAGCTGGTGATGTCACCAGGTGAGTGTCGGTGTATTGTTGAGAGCAGAGGGAGGCACGCTGCCCAGCGACACCCGACTCCTCTCTGCTGTTAGAAGAGTTAGTAAGGTGTCATTAGCTGTCACTCATCTTGAACATAATCTTATTACTTCACCACCAGCGGTTTAATGTTGTTGCCAGATCTAGTTAACCATACTGTTACTGCAAAAAAGGAAGGTGAAACATCACGACTGTGCTCTTACAAAAATCTGTCATTTTCCAGCAGCAGCAGCAGCAGCAGTTTTTTTCATCAAACAAGTTCTGATAAAGTCAAAGGTGTAGAATGTGGTGAGGATGGTAGTGACATGTCCTTATCAATATAATATATACATCATATAAATATACTGTTGTCTGACAGTGTCTAGTCAGTGTGTTTGGTTCACGAATGGTTAACAGATCTCGTTCCCTACCCCAGTATCACTGATTGGCTTTGCTGTTTCTTGCTAACGAGTGAGAGGCTGTATCTATGTCTGGTTGTAAGAGGCATGTAGGCTAAATGAGGAAGACTCCATCCTTATACTCACAGCTCTGTCCACAAGACAAATCATGTCCTGGTATTGATAAGGGACAGTGCATTTTATTTTTCAGCACGGGATGATCCCGTATTATACGGTATGGATGTTGTGCCTTAATGTTAGTGTGTGTGTGTGTTTTGGCAAGTGGAAAAAGTGTTTCCATTTCACTTTTGTGAAATATTGCTTCGTCAGATAGCCTGAAAAAAAAATGTTTGCGATATTTGAGAGAGGACATCGTTTCCATTACTCGTCTTTAAATTTACAATTTCAAGTTGTGCATTAAAGGTATAACGTGTATGATCGTGCTTCTTGCTCCACCTCCACAGGGGACAGCATTTCACTTCTTCCCCCTGTCCAGTTAATCATGTTGTTGTTTTCCCCATGTTCCTATTGCCAGGTAGGTTTTTACTTACAAGATATTTGGCTTGGTGTTTGGTGCAATAAACATATTAACAGGAAATAACATAAAAAGGTAAAGTACTGCAACAGTCAAAAAGATAAATGTACATAGACACACATATTAAAAAAAATAAAACCATGAAAAAAACTACGTACATAAGTATGTAGATAAAACTCCTGATGAGCAGGATGTGGAAAAGATCACAGTATAGACAGTAAAGACAGTTCTGTGCAGGGATAATACTCCAAGGTGTTACTGTAATGTGGTTGTTGATGGCAGATGAAGCCAGACGCAGAAGAAAAGGCAGGTGCTGGTCCATCACTGGGGAGGACTGGACAGAAATTCTGATCCTGATACAGACAAACATGTGATAGGACAATTAGTTTAGATCATACAAATCCTTTATATTCAAACATGTTTGGTCTGTTGTGTGTGTATGATAGATAGTGATGATAGATATGAATATGCTTAAATAAATACAGTACTAGGCAGTGGATCCTCAACCTGCTGGTTCTGGATCAAACAGTCTCTTTGTCTTATTTGTAAAAAAAAAAGTTACTGACGTATCTATCTGGACAACAGCCGCAGGAACAGGCTAAATGTTGTTAAAAAAAAAATTTAAAAAAAGTAATTTGACACAGTGTTGAGAAGATATTATACTGCCCCCTACTGACGGCTTTTGTAAGTGTTTTTTTTGTCTGTTCTGAATAAAAAACACGTGAGACAACAATAGGTTATGGGCCCAGAACGTCGCTGAAAAGCCGTGTTGTGATATAAACAGTGTTGTGGGATTCACAATGGAAGATAAGCTGTTTATTGACAGGCTGAGCGGGCCACAGAACTGGGCAACATGGAAATTTCAGATGGAGCACTTGCTGAAGGCAAAAGGACTGTGGGGCGTGGTAATGGAAACGGATGTGCTAGCAGCAGGAGCTAATGCTGTTGCACAAGCTGAGTTTCAACGACGGAAAGTAAAGGCATTTTCCGTCTTGGTGCTGAATTTAAGTACACCCCAGCTGTACCTGATAACAAGCTGTCAGACCCCAAAAGAAGCGCGGGATACGCTTGGAGGACATTTTGAGAGAGACACTCTTGCAAATAAACTGTTCCTAAAGAAAAAAATACTTCAGATATGAAATGAAGGAAGGAGAAAGTTTAACTGAACATTTAAAACGAATGAAGGAACTGACTGACAAACTTGGAGCAATAGGTGCTATAATTAAAGAGGAAGACCAGATTGTAACTCTCCTGGGTAGTTTGCCATCAAGCTATGCTACAATTGTCACTGCATTAGAAACTAAGATGGACAACTTGACACTGCAGTTTGTTCAGCAAGCATTAATAAATGAAGAACAAAAGAGAGTGCAAGCAGATGATAATGGAGCTGCATCGGGTGGTGCATCAGCCATGTCAACGCAAGTTCCTGGAGATATGCAGCCTAATTCCAAGGCAGTGGGAGCTGACAGATCCAGCTCATGGAGATGTTACAAATGTGGAAAAGAAAGTTATATAAAGCGTGACTGTCCAAGAAAAAAAAAGAAAAAGAAAATCCACAAGGCCAAAAGCATGATGTGTGAAGATACTGAAGAGTCATCTGAGAGTGCTTTTGTAGTTAAAGAGACTAATCAGAATGAGATGTCACAACAGGCTCAGTGGTTGATTGACTCTGGAGCATCAAAGCACATGACTTGCTATAAAGAATGTCTTCAAGACTACCAACAGTTTTCAGAACCACAGTCTGTAAAACTTGGTGACGGCAGGGTGGTGGATGCACTAGGACTTGGCAACATCAAACTCAGAATGACATTCAAAGTCAGTGATGTAAAAAATGTCACAATGTATGATGTGCTGTGTGTTCCCAAGTTATCCGGAAATCTTTTCTCAGTGGGAGCTGCTACAAAAAAGGAAATACAGTGCAGTTCAAGAGGTCTCGCTGCTACATAAGTGGGAAAGATGGAACTCTCCATGGGATGGGAACACAAAGATCTGATAGGCTATATCAGCTGGACGTCGAGGGAAGTTTGCCTGTGTGTCACGGTGCGAAGAAGCTACCTTCTGTGAAGCCTGTGTGGAGGGCAAGCTGTCTAGAAAACCACACAAGCCAGTGGGAGAGATTCGACGTAAGTTGCAGTTGATCCATAGTGATGTCTGTGGTCCCATGCAGACTGAGTCAATAGGTGGAGCAAAGTACTTTGTGATTTTTATTGATGATTATTCCAGATGTTGCAAGGTCTACTTCCTGAAACAAAAAAGTGAGGTTCTTAGCAAATTCAAGGAATTTGAAAAAACATTCTCCAATGAGTGTGGACAGAAAGTCACAAGGCTGAGAACAGATAATGGTGGGGAATACATATCCAGTGAATTTCAAGAATACTTGAAAGCTCAAGGTATCCACCATGAGATGACTGTACCTCACACACCTCAGCAAAATGGTGTTGGTGAAAGGAAAAACAGAACACTAACTGAAGCAGCCAGAAGTATGTTGTCTCATGCTAAGTTGCCAAAAATGTACTGGGCAGAGGCTGTAGCAACTGCAGCATATATACAGAACAGGTTGCCCACATCTGTTCTGAAGAAAGTGACACCCTACCAGAGATGGAGTAGCAAAAAGCCGGACATGAGTCACATGAGAGTATTTGGCTGTGTTGCCTATGCACATGTCCCAGACACAGAAAGAAGAAAACTGGACAAGAAAGCTGTGAAGCTTCGCTTCATGGGATACGCAAACAATGCAAAGGGCTACCGTCTCTTAGATGAAGAAAAAAGGAGGATTCTCATTTGTCGAGATGTTATCTTCGATGAATCTGACTTTGGCTGGAAACAGGAAGTGGAAGTATCCTGTTCAGAGAAGGAAATATCCATTAATACTGATGAACGGGAAACACCATTTGACGAGGCCACTGTCAGTGAATCTGCTAGAGAAAGCAGCAGAATCAGGAAACCTCCAAAGAGATATGGATATGATGAGTTTGCTGACAAAGTAACTGTTGATCATATTGCCAATGTGTGTTGTGTTACAGAGCCAAGCACACTAAAAGAGGCATTAATGAGTCCTAATGCAAAGGAATGGCAGGAGGCGGCTAACTTGGAATTTGAGTCACTGCTAGAAAATGAGACGTGGGACTTACCAAAGGATCGCAAGGCAATAGGATCGAGGTGGGTGTTTAAAGTCAAGCATCACAGTGACGGACGAGTGGAGAGACACAATTGTAGACTCGTTGCTAAAGGCTACTCACATATGTATGGTGCTGACTATGATGAAACTTTTTCACCTGTGGTACGATTCAGCTCGATTCGTACATTACTGTCTTTTGCTGTCCAGAATAATCTACATGTAAACCAGGTGGATGTAGTAACTGCATTCCTAAATGGACACCTGGAGGAAGAAATCTACATGGAGCAACCAGAGGGATACATCAAACCAGGACAGGAACATGTTGTGTGCAAACTGATGAAGTCAATATATGGGCTGAAACAGTCTCCTCACTGTTGGAGCAAGGCTTTCACAGAGTTCATGAAAGACATTGGCTTTAAACAATTCAATGCAAATCCAAACACTGCACATCTGAAGGCTGTGAAAAGAATTCTACGATACTTGAAGGGTACAGTGAATCTTGCCCTCAAGTATGAGCAGTCAGAGTCAGGAACTTTGATTGGTTTCTCATATGCTGATTGGGCCAGAGATCAGGATGACCGTCGCTCAACAACTGGAAATATGTTTTTCCTGAGTGGAGGAGCAGTGAGTTGGTTCAGCAAGAAACAGGCAACAGTTGCACTGTCAACAACAGAAGCCAAGTATATTGCACTCAGCCAAGCAGCTCAAGAAGGAACCTGGCTGAAGCGATTACTGACTGAACTTGGAATGAGTGATTCGCCTACAGTGATCCTGGAGGACAATCAAGGAGCCATCGCAATCGCAAAGAATCCAGTCAATCATTCAAGAACTAAACACATAGACATTCGCTACCATTACATTCGTGAATGTGTGCAGAATGGGCAAATACAAGTACAGTATTGTCCAACAGTTGATATGAAGGCAGAAATCTTGACCAAGCCACTGACAAGACAAAGGTTTGAGTACCTTAGGAGAGAGATCAGGCTTTACCCTGTTTAAATCTGTGGAATATGCTTACTGTACTGTCTATTGTTCAATATGTTATGAAAACTGTAAGCAAGGTAACAGGGAATAAGAGGAAATAATAATAAAAAAAAAAAAACTTGTGCAAGTTTGGAAGGATTTATTATTTTGACATTATTTGTGAGGTTGAGCGCTGATCTTAGTTATGGAAATTGCTTAAGTGTTTAAATGCCAGTGTAAAATTAAGTGCGATTGTTGTAAAAAAAAAAAAAAAAAAAGTAATTTGACACAGTGTTGAGAAGATATTATACTGTCCCCTACTGACGGCTTTTGTAAGTGTTTTTTTTTCTGTTCTGAATAAAAAACACGTGAGACAACAATACTAAATTCTACTACTTCGCTAAAACGTCTGTTGACATCATCAATAATACTTTATGCCACTTGAAGTGTTTGTCAGTGCGGTTTGTCATTTGCACTAAATATACTTTTGGCTACAGACCATCATTAGGTGTGACTCACCAGTCTAAAGGAAAAGTCGCTTTACTCGCCTGGAGCTGTTGGAAGCCACATCAGGATTTACCCGTGTTGTGCTTCTTTGCTGTTGAACGTGGTTTCTTGACGGTTCTTCGGGATGGAGATAAAGATCGCTTTCTAGGCGCTCCAGCCATATCTGCGTTTCTATGATGCTCGTCTGCAGCTTTTTTTTTTTCTTTTTTGGAGCTGTAGTGTAACTTCAAGCTCAGGAGGAAGCTCTTCTTCTCCGTGGGACTGTGAGCAGACTAGACACTACACTGACTCATACAGCATCTAGTGTGTCTACAGTATTACAACACGGCCCGGGTCGGGGCTAGTTGGTTAGCATGCTCGTTTCAGTAGATATCTCTGAAATACAATAGATGGAATTCTTGCTCATGACATCATCACTGTCCTTCACATAGCCTACTATTGATAGTGTTTGTTGTAATTTTTTGAACATTTTAAACTAAAATTCTGGCCAGATCTTAGTGCTTCCTCCTGCCACCTAGTGTTTAAAGGTGGCATTGCACCTATATTAAGTGGTGAGTTAACTGCCATTTTTAATGATTCACCATGTGCTCAGCCATGAGGTATGTTTCTGCCACCTTTTCTTTGGTTTATCCCAATTTGGCATAAAGGAGAAAGAAAGCTAGTGTGTGATAGAAGTGTGTGATAAATTCATGGCAGCAGCTTATATTGTAATATGACAATGTGTCTTTTGTATTTTGTGTTTTTCAGTTTTACACTTTTTCACATTAAAATCTACTAAAGATCATACGGACTGCTTCTTAGTGGATGGCTGGCAGAGTGTTTATCTACCTGAATTACTGAATATATGGCTGAGTGACAGTGCTCAGTGAGGACAGGACAGCAAGAAGACAGCACATTCATTGGATTCAGGCAGCCAATTGCAGAATCATCTAAAAATAGGACTGTGAACAGAAAGCTGCTGAAACACAGTTAAGTCAAGATATTAGTGAAACAGGCTGTATGTGTTCCTCTCGTTCAGCACGCTCAAGAGTTACAGTGCTCAGTGAAGGCAGGACACCAGGTGTTAGTACATGACATCTGAACACTTTAGACCCATTATTGAGAAAACAGGACTACCAGTCTCCAGCCGGGCCAGCAGCTGTGTGAGGCTGTGATTCTCACTGTTTAGCTCACCATACTGTTGTCAGAGGACCATCAAAGTTCACAGAGACCATGAATGATTGAGCCAGATTGCATGGTAATCCATCCAACTGTGATCAAGACACTAAAAAACAAACATTTCAACCTCATGGTGGCACAAGTGGAAAAGTCAGAGGATCACTAAAGTCAGCAGGCTTCATCCTTTGGAGAAGATAAATGTCTGATGACAAACCATCAGAGAGTTGTTGGACTGAATTGTGCAGACAGAATCCAGATAATTAAAGTCTTATCGATGTGTTATAGGTCTGTAATCAGACATCATCGCAGATCACAGCTTCAACATCAGACTCCATCCTGTTGTCACATTAACCACAGAAAAACTGATCAACTATGAAAGTATAGTTTTCTGTGTGCTGTTAGAAAGTGTTAGCAGCTGGTTCGTCCCTCCAGTCTGTGATCAGCACCCGGGCGAGCGAGGTTAAAGGCCTGGAGGTGTTTCTCTCTCTCCCAGGGCTTTAATTGGCCCTGAGCTCTCAGCAGGTTGTCATTGTGGACGTAAAAGAAGCTTAGCAGCACGAGGCCAACATCCAGCTACACACACACACACACACAATTGAGGTTGATTGTTAGAGTGCTTTTGTGTGTGTGGGTGGGTGTTAGGAGGGTATTACATGTCATGAGTGTCTATGTATGTGTTTTTAGGGGAGTAGCTAATGTGTGTGTGTGTGTGTGTGTGTGTGTGTGTCTGTGTGCACTGATCTCCCGTGCAGTAGTCAGTCGTTCCAGCCTGTTGTCTTTAGTTCATCTCATCACATGCATCATGTTCCCTTTCCGTTTTATCGTAACTTTTTGTGATCATGTATGTTTGTATGATCCCTGTGGTAGTTTATTCATACTGTGTTGCAGGTTAATGTGTAAAACGGAGTCCAACATACTGGGGTGAAATATTAGTGAAAACATTTATTGTATTGAACCTAATGAAGATTCTGTACTCAGCTGAAGTCGCCGACATCAGGCCTCTAAATGACCAGGGAGCAGAACAAAGAAACTGTGTTGTTGGTGTTTCTGGTTAAACAGCACTGTGCTAGACAGGTAGCAGGTGTGTTCACAGTGTGTGAGCTCTGACAGAGGTCGCAGCAGGAACCCAGGTGGTGTGTTTACATCACTGCCGATCGGAGGCAGAGCTGATAAATACCTGCGTCTACTGGAGAGTCAATTGACCTGAGTGTGAATGCAGATTGTTCCCTTTCACGTTGTAGAGAAAAGCCTGAGGTTAGTGGGTCTTAGCGGGTTTTTGACCAGTGGAAAAAGAGCTTTAGAGACATTTCTCTTGAAACATTCATCACTAGTAAAGACATTGGGCCTCATTCACCAACCATTCTTAAGAAGAAATTTCTTCTTAAAACCCACTTACACACTTTTTACAAAGAGTCTGACATTCACCAGTGTTTTCTTCTTTGGGATTTGTTCTCAGGTGAGAACAGAATCTACACACACTCAAGAGCATTCTTACGCACATTTGAGTGCTGCCAGGTTTGAGCAAAATAAGTGGTTATTGCGTTTTCTTCTGTTCTACAGTTATATAATATATTATATACAATAATACCTATTTCTAATATAAAAAAAAACTTTTGTTATTTTACAAAGCGTTATGGTCTTTTAAAATAAATGAGCGCTACATTAACACTTAATTGCTTGTTTGTGGCTCACTTCCTGCAGCAGTACCTCCGCTTCAGAACTACTAAAGTTCCTTTTGCGTTTTGATTCCGGTGCTCCGTCTTTAGACTTTTGTTTTGGCATTTTCTCAACTTTCCCTTACGGTATCTCTTTGTGACTTCTGTCTGAGTCTGCACACGACCCTTCAGTCTCATGCCCTTTTAAGGGCATTTTCGGGCGTTGCCTGTGCTAATTAGGGCCAACTGGCGCACGCTTTCAATTTACCAGGAGATTGGCATTCATCAATCTAAGAACACAGGTGCGCACAGTTCTGTGGTTTAAGAACACATTCATGAATCTGACGTAGAGTTTTCTTAAGAACTTTCTTAAGAACAACTTAAGAAAGAATTTAAGAAAATACTTAAGAAGATATTGGTGAATGAGGACCAGTGTTTCTATTTATTTATTGTTTAAACCAACTGAATATCACCATGGAGAACAAAGTTAACTAATAATAAATGTTTCGCAGATAATGATAAATCTGGTGTTATTTCATTGTATATTTGTTGAATTAATTTTCCAGTATCATCTGTTGGATTATTTTGGATCATTAATCAGACAACCGAGGTGACACTGACTCCACAGTGTCTCCAGTGTGAGGGAAATACTGTCTTGTGTTTGAAAACCACAATAAGAGGATCAGTCACCCAGAAACCAGCTGTTCTACTGGACATGAAAAAGTCTGTTTCTTGTTTTTTACATGTTACTTTGGTCTAAAATAACTGTGCAGAGAGAGAATAAGGACAAATTTTCCTTTGAGAGGTCAGTAAAGGGTTAAACATTATCTGGTGATCTACTGTTGCTGTTTGAGGATTTTGAACTAGAATTTATGGATCCTACACAGTATATTTATAACTACACTACATGGTTTACAGGTTTCACACGTTGGGATGTGGGGACTGAGGTGATGTTTCTGGTCACTGCATGAGGGTCTGTGGTTGTTATGGTTACTGTAATGTGGTTTAAAGTAAGCTAATGGAGGTTTGTAGGTGATGTGGTGGGTAATGGTTCTGGGGTATTATGTCAAGCTTTTCTCTGGTGGCTTTTAGATCTGCTTTAAGGTTCATAAATGAACGTGTGTGACTGCAGCGACAGATTGTTTAAAGACCGGAGAAGTCAGGTTTAGATTAAGTGTGTAGCTGAGGTGGGAGTGGTTGTTAGTGTGGCAGCAGTGTGTGTGTGTGTGTGTGTGTGTGTGTGTGTGTGTGTGTGGACGTCCAGTAGAGTGTAGGCTGCTGGCAGTCAGGCAGCCGCTGCTGTTGTCCAACAAATTCTGCCGTCCATCCCCCTGTTATTAGGATCCCAGCAGGGTGGAGGAGTCAGAAGGGGGGCTGGCGGGGTTTAACATCTGTCCCACTGAACCTGAATTAGACCACCAGATAGCCCACCTGTAGCCCCACACTGAGGGGTGATTAGCTGCTAACTGCTGGCAGGACTGGAGGCTGTTTGTTTAAATGTCTGTCACTTTTAACACCATTAACTCTCACCTGACGCTGGTGTAACAGCTCTACAGGTGCACACATGGACACAGTTGATGGATTATTATTGATGATCCAATAGGAGTTATCTGCCGCTGATCGGGACCTCTGGGCTTCAGTGCATGTCTGTCACAATTACTTAGAATATTCTGTAAAAAGATGGTTTGTAATGTTGTTTAGAAAACTTGTCAATGTGGGAATATGGCAGATAAAATGGCAGATTTAATAATCACAGGTATTATTTGTCACATGTTGATACATTAACTGCAGTAAATGTAGAGTATCTTCTCCCGTGGCTGCACTAAAATGTTCACAATCAAGAGTAAGATTTAGAATATATATTTAACAAATAAATAAGAAATATAAAAAGAGGAAAACTTAGAGATAAAAAAAAATTATAAATATATGAAATGTTAAAGAGTAGATTGTTCCATTGTGCACGAGCTCTGCAGTTTTTTCCAGTATAAAAACACTACTTATTACTACTTATTTCATGGCGGTTTGATCAGTTGTCATCTACATATATGCTCTGAGGTGTTGACTGGACTGCAGGTTAAGGAGCCTGTCTGCACTGGGAGCAGCCCAGTATGACCACAGTCTGCTGCTGCAGTCGGAGCTTCAGTGACCGGCTGAAAGGCATCTCAGCAGAGACCCATTAGACTAAATGAAACCAGCTGGCTGCCGAACTGGAGGCTACAGAGATTCAGTAATCCTCTGACCGGCTGCCTGCCGGTCTGATTTTGTATAACTACGGCAGCCTGGAGGCTCAGTTTAATTGGCAGACAGCGTCCTGAGCTACTGGCTACAAATGAGAGCTCAGCAGTTCACCTGGAGACATCAAAGAGGAGCTGAGAGGACGACCTGCTGAGAGACACGCCCACATACACCCCCTGTCTGCCAAACACATACACACACACACTCACACACACACTCACATACAGACACACACACACACAAACCGTGTCGACTAGGGGATTCGAACCAGCAGCCTCACAGTCACAGGCCCTCTCCTGCAGACTCCACATATGGCTGCGGCTGGGTTTACTCTGCTGCTATTTGATGTGCAGCAGGCCCTCTGGCGGAGGTGATTAACCCCCCTCCGTGACCACTTAACCAGTCACAAAAGCTAATGGGAAAAGTTAAATTTAATGGTCGGCCAGTTTCCCTGCAGTGGAGGGGGGAACAGATTTCTGCCTCAGCTGGCGGTGGACAAACGTCTGGACAATGTGACAGACTGTTCATTAGATTGACTGTCAGTGATGGACATTTATACCACAAAACACAGTCAGTGAAGGCAGCACCACAACTGACCTTTGACCCTTGGTGTGAGGGAGAGACAGGTTCACTGCAATTACACAAGAATACAACAGTTCTCTCCTGTTTCCTCCTCATCTTTCCCATTTCTCCTGTCCTGTCCTAAACAGAACAGTGTGAAGCTGCGTTCACTTCTTATGCTACACACAGCTGGAATAAACTTCCTGAAGATCTTAGCTGTGACCCAAATCTGACTACTTTTTAAAAAATACGACTTTTAACTCTGGCTCATCAATGACATTATATGTATTTTGTTGTTTTTATGCATTTATACTAAGTAGCTGTGTCCTAATTCAGGGGTCAAGGTGTGGTCCTTAGCAGACCATCAAGGCCGAACCGAAATGAGACAGTCTTGTCTATGGAGGATTTTAGCTGTGCCTACCCTTGCTCCTGTTGCCTAGCAACCTTGACAACTCGTCACTTTTTTTCAAAAACTTGAGGTTTTAAATCTCTAGGTTTTAACAGTTGTACCGTTAGCTGTTGGACTGAGCTGAAACCCAATAATTACAGTTGACAGTGTAATCCTCAGGCTCTCTGTCAGTGCTGTTTGCTGACATATTGTTTTCATTACCAATGAATCTTGGGATAGATTGGACCATGACTATCTACATTTTGGAGCCTTTGTTGTCCAGGAAAAGAAAGACGCATTTGAAGGAGCCTTTGAAATGAGATGCAGTCGGTCTTCAAATGCAGTCTCTGAGGGATGAGGACTGTGAAATGAGACACAGCTTTTATCTTTGTATTTTTTCATGCTCTCTTCTTTTTATCTATTTTGATGTAAAGCACATTGAATTGGATCTGTGTGAGGAATCTCCTCTCTTAATGTGTCACATTGTTGGTATGTCAGTTTGTGAATTAGATCCTAATTGTTGCTGCAGTTTAACTGACCTGCTGTCAGATTACAGGTTAACTAAGTGGAGGAGGATCAGGTGTGTGTGAGTGTGAGTGTGAGTGTGTGTGTGTGTGTGTGTGTGTGTGTGTACAAAGCAGTGTAGTATCAACTCACACACTCAGTATCACTAGACCTCAGCTACATTATAAACATGTTGCCATGTTTTCCCCCTCAGGTTATCTCCTCAAACCTGCCTCAAACTGTTTGAACTGTACAAAAATAAATCCTGAACATCGTAATTTTTAGTTTGAAATAGTCACATAGAATGACCTTTCCTCCAGTGCCACCATCAGGACATAAACATATTTAGCACAAATATGAAAAACAAGTGGTTTGGATCTTTTGATACCAATATTTTTTGTGAATGATCCATAAAGTCTCTTTCACTATTCTGAAGTGTTCTACTGTAGAAAATGTCACTGTACTGTACGATACCGTACCTAAAAGTGACAATAGACAACATTTTTGTTTCAACTCATCATTATGAAGTAAATCATCTTTGCACATTGTAATGGCTGTAGAATAATGGCGTTTAGATGGGTTCCCTATCAGCCTCGCTTTCACATGCAATTCTTTTGGCCACAAAATTACTATTGATGAACTGTTCACAGCACAAAGTCTTTCCCCAGGTAGAGGAAATGGTGGTCAGTGGAAACTCTCGGCAAAAGGAAAGAGTCGGAGGAAGCAAAGACGGTGAAAAGGAAGAGTGACAGAAACCGAGGTAAAACAAGAGTGAACTTCCGACTGGATTTTTTTACTGCCCACCGGCACAAAGATGTGGGGCCCACAGAGCTTTGTCCCAGTAGTCCCTGTAGAGAGAGCTCTGGGACTTGAGAGGGTTTAAAACTGACATTCAGTCTTTCTTATCTCTATACATTAGAAATAAAACCTGTAACTTATTTATACAACCATGTGCTTTAATCTGCCTCTATTACAGCGCTGAGATCAGGGTTTCTGGTTTGTCCAGTAGCCACACTGATAGCGGTTGCCATGTATCAAATGCTACAGCTAGCAGCTAGAAACAAACAATTCATTGTCTATTTGATAATCTAAACAAATGACACGTTCCCTGGCAGTGACCTCTCTAAAATGAGAAGCGGTGAAACAAACTACATTCTTCTATACAACAGCGTTGTCAACTTTAGTACCACCTGGAAACACTTACCTCAATGCTGCATTCATGAACTGTCCCCTGAAAAAAGTCTGCTTTCACTCAAAGTGAAGCTGGACATGAGCACAAACACTGAGCCTCAGGCTGCGTCCACACTGATATCATTTAGTTTCAAAACAGTTTGAAAACTCTGGGGTTGTGTTGTAGTCTGGACAGACACAAACTGAGACGCCTCCTGATTGGCTCTCATCAGTCACAACGACCAGACAGTGGTGAATGCAACATGGATACAGACCATGGGTAACACCACCAATTAGTTCAATCACTTGCACACAATTACATTCCTGAATATGAAGAGCATGGCTCAAAAAAAAGAAAAAAAACAGCCAGATAAGCTCCAAAGTACTTGATCATTAATCGTAATCGAAGTGAAAGTTAGAAATAATAGTAATATTGATTCGTAGTCATATTGCACAGCCCTAGACTCTTGTTTGTTGTGACACTGTCCTGTACCTGAAACCCAATTTGATCTAAACTTGTGTAGAACACTAATCCTAATCAATTCTCTAGGTGGCGCTGTAGCAAAAAACTTATGTCCTAGAAATGTGGTCTTGGGACTGTGGTTCTGAAAGTCCTGAAACTGCAGATTCTGATGACTGCATGTCTGCCCGGGTTTTCCTACCTGACTGACGGAATCAGCTCAACTCTGAAGCGGCTGTCTGAGCGGAGAGCACCGACAGCGTCACCGGCTCCAACCGACCAGCTGATTGGATAGTCAGCTGATTGTGTCATCACACACACACACACACACACACACACGCACGCACGCACACACACACACACACACACACACACACACACACACACACCTGTCTGTCTGTCTGTCTGTCTGTCTGTCTGGGTGTCAAAAAGCTGCAGTTTGAGCTGCTGGAGGTTTTTCTCTGTTTCAGTCCGCGGTGTCTCTCACACCGGAGTCTTCCTCAGTGCGTCAGGATATTTCACCGCCTCACATCTCCTGTCAGGATTCTTCTTATCCAGGTTCATCGTGTTTTTAATCTTTTTTTTGTGTGTTCCTTACTTTCGCCTACTTGGAGAGTCTGCAGCGCGCTTTTACGCACAGCCCAGCGCAACACGTGCAGTCTGAAGGGGACGATCTCAGGAGTATCTCATCCTCAGTGAGTTCACATGAGTTCACGTCTGAGTTTAATAAAATATTAAAGTTGACTAACATGCAGTCGGGTAGTTTGGTGACCTGTGTTTTTACTGGCGGATTCAGAAGGTCAGGTTGACGTTATTTGAAGGTTTGTTTTGAGTCTGGTTGATAGAGACATATAGTTTAAATAGATACAGACATACATAGGCTGAGATAAATTGTACCTACTGTAGTAAACAATGATGTTCAAATAAAACAAATGTACCATAACCTGCTCTGCACAGTATTGTAACTGTACTAAATAGGCTACAGGCTGGAACTGCACCTCTGTGCTGACTGGTTAAACTAAGAAAGGTATAATTATTTCAATTTAGTATTGCATCCATACATTTAATTTAATATGTAAAATATACTATGTATAACCTGTAAAATAAAAATGTAGATACAAACTTTTTATTATTTTCCTTTGTTCATTGTATTAATGTTTTTTATGTAGAAATATCATCGTATATATGGGGAGTTTTTAAGTGACTTTTAGCGGTCAGATTCCTGAGGTGTAACACACTGTGTGGCCAAAAATATGTGGACACATCTCGGTCTGTTCTTTCTGGTTTAGTCTTCTGAGTTCCAATTGATATTTTAGACAGCTTTTCCAGCTTTATGTCTGTTTGTGTTTGTCTCTGTGCATAAAGTCAGCTGCATAAGGAAATGGTTTTCCCAGTTTGGTGTGAACTTGACTTGTCTGCACAGAGCTCAGACCTCAACCTACAACATCAGCTGAGTCAGACCTTATCACCACAGTCAGTGTTCAGCCTCACTGATGCACTTTAATGTCTCTGAATGGGAGCAAATCCGAAGTGTGTGTTTGTTATTTAGCTTCAAAGTTAGAGAGAAAGGAGTTTTTTTTGTCTGGATCTTAAATTGTGAGTGAAGTGTTGATCATCACCATATCAACACACAGTCAGCTGGCACTGCTGAGCACACACACACACACACACACACACACACACACACACACACACACACACCCTCCCTCCCTCCCTTTTCTTCATTCACACACCAACTCTCTCTCCTCCTCCTTCTCCTCCTCTTCATCATCATCATCACCTTAGGCTCCAGGATTTGGCCCTTGGCTCTAACACTGTTGACATTTCCATGGAAACCCTGGCCTCTGTTTGGACCCATGACCCCTGTGACCCCCGTGACCTCAGAGACCTCGGAGAGAAGCAGCATGAGCCTTCGAGTGTGTGGGGTGAGTCGAGCTCACAGCAACAGCACATTTAGTCCGTCTTCAGATCCTGGACTTCAGTAGAAGTAACAGAACCACAATGTTACCAGTAAAACATCCTCCAGGGTTTTACAGTTAGAGGTTTTAACAGCAACATGTACCAAAAGTATTGAATGTAAATGTTCTCATTCTGCAGAATGACGCCCAACTGGACTGTTATTGTTATTTTTCTGTTATTACATCATAATTATTACTAAGGCATTATATGTAATCAGCATTTTAAAGTTGTAGCAGGGTAAGATCAGAGATAATTTGACACTTATAATACTGTCAAATAGTTTGATTGAGGAGATAAAAGTGGCATAAAATGCAAATACTCCAGTAAAGTATAAGTACCAGATACTAGACTGTAACCAGCTGATACTAGACTGAAACCAGCTGATACTAGACTGTAACCAGCTGATACTAGACTGTAACCAGCTGATACTAGACTGTAACCAGCTGATACTTGACTGAAATCAGATGATACTACACTGAAACCAGCTTACACTAGACTGTAACCAGCTGATACTTGACTGAAACCAGGCTGGATGATGATGCGATACGATGATATGATATGCTTAATAATATGCTAATTAGCATATGCAAATGCCTATTAGCAGGGCGTCGTGTGGCGTAGTGGTCTAAGCAGGCGCCCCATGTGTAGAGGCCACAGTCCTCGCTGCTGTCGGCCCCGGTTTGAGTCCCGCATCGGACGGCCTTTGCTGCATGTCGTTCCCCCTCTCTCTGCCTCCCCATTTCCTGTCTCTCTCTACTATCCTGTCCAATAAAGGCACAAAAGCCCCCCCCCCCCAAAAAAGAAAATATCTATTAGCATATTCATGATCATCTAGCTACATTTAATGACTTTTCCAGGAAGCTTCAGCTACTTTCCATTGAAAATAGTTTTCAGTTTCACACATTGACTACACATGTTTCAGTTAATATACCAGGTTTAGACCTGGTCTTGTTTACCTGTCCTGTCATGTCAGGCATTAAAAACTATAAGATCATTAAAGACTCAAATTACAGCGGAGTATATACGGGTACAATATTGAGATATTTGACTTAAATAAAAAGTAGAAATACTCCATTACAGGTAAAAGTCCTGCATTCAAAATCTTGATTAAGTACAAAAGTATTTGAGAATAAGATATATTACTGGATTATAACTATTGATGCATTAGTGCGTTCATCACTTTAACGTTGGAGCTGTTGAATAGCTTCATATATAATAATACATTGTAAATGATAAGATAATTTTTATTTTTTAATAATAATTTGAACCTGTGAAGTAACTTATATATTACAATATTTACAACATTAGGTCCTAGACAAAAGCTCATTATCCCTGTAAAACAGCACATTAACATTTGTTTAATCTGTACAAAAACAGAAATGAAAAAATGACACTCAGTGAGCTGGTGGGTGGATGTTGTTTCCTTTGGACAGAGACAGGCTAGTTCTTTTCCCCTGTTTCCAGTCTTTATGCTATGCTAAGCTAAGAGAGTAGGCTTGCGGTCTACAGTGTTGACCTGTTCCTTTAATAAGTTCAACATCACACTGGAATACATTTTATTATTATAAGTATTATTACCCTGGCATAATATTATGTGAATCATTTAGAGGCCAACAGAACATTGTTAAAACATTCAGCACTTTACAAACAGTTTCTACCTGTAGTTAACCAGTTCCAGGACTGTTGGACTCTCCAGTCAGAGTCCAGCTGTCTTTGTCTTTGCTGGCTTAGCGCTGCTCTTTATGAAGAAATATTATTTCTACTTCTGTGTAAATGCCACATTCAGCAGAGTGGGAGTCTGACGGCACCTCATTCATCACACAGGAGAGTTTCACGCTTTCTCTATGAACTCTGGGGAACTGAGTGCTCCGGCAGGTTCCACATGAGAGATCTGTCTCTGCTCTCTCTGCTGCTGCTGAAACATCCGCACAACTTTATATGAAGATTCATCTTTTAATTTTCTCCACGTCTCCTTGCTCAGAGGATTCGATTCATCAAGTCGTCTGAAACATAACTGAGCTCCTCCTGACTGTGAAACCTCTGAGTACTGCAGTTCCCCTGATGGCTACTAGGTGTTGCTGGTGGCTGTTAGTATTTTGACTGCATTTAAGTTAAAAACAAGAAGTTTGCGGTCACAACTGATGATTTCCAGTGGTGGAGACCAACTGAGTACATTTACTCCAGTGCTATACTTAGGCAAAAGTTTGAGGTACTTGTACTGTATTTCCATTTTATACTTCTTTATCCTCCTCAGTTCAAACACAGTTCTTGTAATTAGCTCAGCTCAGTTATTTTTGCAATTTGCTGTTACATTAAATGTGCTTAAGTGGTCTTATCCTGCAGAACAATGTTCAACAATATCCTAATAAAACCATAAAAACATAAAACCTTAAATACAATAAATACCATCAGGTTTTTGTTTTAGGAGCACAGGAGCAGAACCAGACAACAGACACGAGTGGCAGTGGTTTGTTTACTGTCAAGATGAAGAAGAGCTGAGGACAGGAGGAAGATGGGCAGGGGAGCTGGGGGTGGGGGGGTGGGTGGGGGTGTTGTAGATGGCTGATGAGTCCTTAGAGACAGGCAGGCTGGTAGATTGTAGTCCTGGACTCAGGAGACTTTACCCATAAGTATTTCTACACTGTGGTGTTGCTACTTTCACTGAAGTAAAGGATCTGAACTTCTTCTAAGTGTTACTGCAGGATCAGATTCAAATGGCAGGAGCCTCCATCTGTCACACTCTTTCTGCGTAATGGACAAAGATGACAGTGAGCGGTGGAGCCTGACTGATACTGGATTTTTGAAACTAACAATACTGATATTTTAGAATTAAAAACATATAAAAATACATTGTTGTTGTTCTCATTTTTGGCTGGACCGCAACAGTGTGGCCAGCCCTATAATCTCTAATGCCTCTGACTGACTGACTGATGATATTTCCACCACTGGTCAGTACAGACTATGTTACTACTGTAGCCAGAGATTATATTTATTTTAAAAGTAACATCAGTCTTTGTGCTTGTATGTGTTTGTCAGAGTCTCAGAGTGTCTTTAGCAGCTCTCCCCCTGCTGGTCTGATGTGGACAGAGCAGCTCTCTCCCCACCTCCAGAGAAACAAACAGGTACCAGCATCTGCACAACATCTGCACAACACCTCAATCTTCATGGCATCAGGTTATCTTTTATTGTTTTACTGCAACAACCACAGTCACAATAGATCTAGTTTAGTTATTAAATTATATTTACAGTTACTTTATTATATTTTTACTGAAAAAGTTGTATTAATTTAAATCCAGTTTTCTGTCCTTGTGACTAAAGAGAAAAAAAAGGAACACAAACTAATATTTTTGTCACATGGATCCCTGCAGGACAGAAAACAAGTGGATTTCCAAACAGTCAGACACAGTCGAGTCGTGCTGTGTTTTTGACTTTGTATTGTGAACATGTCTCCAGCTTCAGGACACTCTGCTGCAGAGAGATGAGGAGCTGGCCCGACTGCAGGAGGAGAACAACAAGCTCAGAGCGTTCCTCAGCTCTTCATTCGTGACGACACTTGAGCAGAAGGCTAAAGTTTGTTCTCCATCATAACGTTCAACTGTTTTCACCCTCACTGCCTCCTATACACCAAGATACACCTGAGATAACCCTCATGACTCCGATGACCAGGGTTATTTTTTCAAACTTTAACCATCTTCACACACTGAACAGTGCTCACCAGTAAACTGAACTTAATTTGTTAAACCAGTGAAATGTCTAGTTGAGAGCAGTTTTCCAGAGGGATAGAAATATTGAGAGAGTAAAAATGAACATCTTACACAGTTAAGAATAATATAGGTAAACATCTATGATGTGTGAAAATCAAACCATGAATACAAACATTCACCAAACAAGGATTCTGCAGAAATTATAATGTAGTTTTTTTGTTTGATGTCTCAGGAGGTGGAGTTTACAAATGGACCCTAAATGCACCATCTCATGCAAACAGCCAAAGAAGCCTTTCAGATTCTTGTCTGTAACATCACAGACACTTCAGACCAACCTCCTCCCCTTGCATGAACAACCTCCTTTTATTAGTTTAGACTCTGTTTGTACTTTCTTTATTTTGAAGTTGGGTTTCAAATACAAATCAGGCTGAATTATTTGATACATTTCCATCATGGTTAATATAATGTTATTCTTTATATTTTGTTGGCATGTAAACTTAAAAAATGACAGAGGAGAATATTTCTACATTGATAATGAAGCAGTCAGGACTATTTCTAATGACCCATATCCAGAAAACAGATATTTTTATGCCATCGTTGGTCTTATAAATGTACTGAAGTTTTCAAACCATCAGTGTGTGAGGATGACCTCACTCTTGACTTGCCCCCCTTCCCAGAAATTAACCGCTGATGGGAGGAAGAAGCTGAAGAGAAACCTGACGTACATGGATGAAGGACCTTTCCTGAACTGCGGTCACCAGTTCGTGGCCTCTCAGCCGGTCAGCAAGAGAGTCTGCAGGAACCTCACTGCCGAGTTCTGTTCCGAGTCCTCCGAGGCGTCTGCCTCCTCAGAACCACAACTGGACATCTGGGTTCTCCGAACGTTGGGACTGAAGGACAGAGACACCATCGACACATCCAATGACTCCCTGTCCTCGCTTGGATACAGCCTCAGAGGTTTAGTTTATGATACTGCAGTCTCCTCTTCCTCCTCGTCCTCTGGATACACTCTCAACTCTCTCAGCCCGTCAGTTTCCACCTCTACACCCTCATCAGCCCACAGCTACTGCCAAAGCTCCACATGTCAACCTGAGTACAGGTACAGTGCTGCCAAATGCCAAGAAGCAATCTGTGGTGATCCTGCCAAGTCAGCTCAGACCTGCACCACTTCTCCAGACCCACACTCTGACTTCACTGCCACTGCACCGACCAGACAGTATGAAGCCCCTGAGGCTGTGACCAGGAGCTACAACACCCTACCCTTCACCCAGTCACCAGACAGAGCAGAGATCTGCTCCATCACTGCCTCGAGCCGAGCACAAACTCTGGAGGGAAACTCAGCGTACTGGTCTCCACCGACAGGCAGCCAGACGCCGTCAGAGGACACATTCCAGTTCAGTTCACCAGCAGAGAGAATCCATTTCTCTCCCATTTTGTCTTCGACTCCAGTCTCAAATCAACCCTGGACAACTGGCTGCAGCCGAACCAACCTGTCAGCAGGATCTCAGCCTCCCGTCATGCCTCAGACACCTCGCGGCCGGACAGATTTGGCGTTCAGTATGTCTCTCTGCCCGTCCAGCAGTGTCAAGACACACAGCTTCCCCCAGGGACAAGCCTTCATCAGGAAGGACACAGAGGGAAGGTGGAACTTCACCTGGGTGCCCAGACAAGGGCCGTAGGCAGCTTGTTGTCCCCTCTAAAGGACCTGGAGGAATTTCAGGTTCCCTCTCATAGTTCCCTGAAGAAATGTCTCAGACCTCAGATTTTGTACTGGGCCCCAAGGCACTGATTATACAAGCAGCAAAACAAAGGACTTAAAAAGGTGACACTTTTGGCCAATACAAACAGGTACTTTTTCTTTAAACAGTTAAACTGCCCTCAAAGAGCTTAATACAATAAGGGAAATATTGTCCCTCTGATAACTTTTGTTTGTTTTTTGAAACATTATGATTCTGCCATCAATAAGGATCTCACTCAGATTTCATGCTGCGTTGCCTCATGAAGCGTTTAGAGAGTAAAGGAACCAGTGGAACCACAGTCTAACCAACTTGTTTTAGGGTCAAACTGTGGGCATTACAGAACAGTTTACACTTTAGGTACATAGCTAATTACAGCCAACTTATAATAAGTGTAACATTAAGAATTAACAGCACTGCCTAAAATGTTTTATATGTGTTGAAATATTTATTTAATTTGTCTGTGAAACTGCCACAAAGTGACGACTGCCTCAGAACAAACCTGCACTGACTTCAACAGGTTAATATTAGAATAAAGGAAGTTGGTAATAAAAAGTAACAGATTACATTTTACCTTAAAGTAAATCCAAAAAAATCAATTACAGAAAAATACAGTGACTCAACATGATGTTAAAGCTGCCACTGATTGGTTAGAGGGTTGATGATGTGATTTGATGTGATGAAAAGAGCTGAAAGATGTCACTGCCATTGTTGCTAACTAACAGCTAATTGGTGAAAGTTAGTACAAATGTGTTTTTAAGCATAGTCAACCATCGAACTAACCTACTGACTGAAGAGAAAGTATTTTTGTGCACAAGGAAAAACTGTGCTGAATCTGTGAAAGAATAGGAACCACATCGCAGGCGTCTGCCCTGTGGTTTTTATTTTCACCAGATGTGTGTGAAACATTCACATAAACAGTCGACTGAAAAATCCCATGTGAATTTATCATGTGTAGAACAACATTTCATATGTGATAAATTCACATACTGACAGGTGAAAACAATAGCGTCACAGTCTGTGAGAACCATGTTCAAAGCTTTGTGACAAAGTGTTTTCAGATAATTCAGTTTTTAATGGGTTATAACACCCTCCTTCGGTTCATCTGACGAAATCAATATCAGAGTTTGGAGACGCATTTCACATATAGATGTGTTTTTTGGGGAATTTGAATTAACAGTGTGTTTTGTCTGTAAGTGTTGGACTCTGAACTTGAACTTAACCTGACAGATTTGCAGTTTTTTGATGTCACCATCCTTGGATCCACAGATCACATGACACCATTCAAATGAACTGAATTTGGTGCAAAACTCCATCCACAAATCCAATCCACAGTCCAGCAGCTGATTATGTCAAGCTGTTTAACATGTATCTCTCTGACAGGCTGTCTGCGTGCTCTAGTATTTTTATATGACGTGTACAGAATGAATTGAGGAAACTGTAACGGAGAAAAATATTGATTCACAGACATGTCTGAGTTGTCTTCTTTTTTACAATCTGCTCCTGGTGAAATCTCACATCTCCATTACATTTACATTTACATTTAATCATTTATCACAAGCTTTTCTCCAAGGAGACTTACAGTGAGGGACACCACTAAAGCTTCAGAGCAGTAGAGACCTTGGTGTAAGGACTAAGTACTACATCTATTTAATATAGATAGATAATATATATAAAAGTGCCGGTAAAGTTCACAGTAAGAGCTAGTTAGACATGTTATGGTGTTAGAGGTGTTAGGAGAGGAGACCAGTCTTCAACAGAGTCTTCAAGATAGAGAGGGACGCTCCTGCTCTAATAGACTTTGGTAGCTTGTTCCACCATCAGGGATCCATAGACCAGAACAGTCTGTACTGAGACTTTCTTGTGTGCAGGATGGTGATGACAGACCACATTCAGTTGGTGGAGGTCAATGAGTAGCAAAGTGACATGTGACCTTTTAGGCTGATCAAAGACCAGACAGGCTGCTGCATTCTGGATCATCTGTAAGGGTTTCACAGTGTGAGGGGAGGTCCACCAGAAGAGCATGCAGCAGTCCAGGTGAGAGATGAACCTGGTCTGGACTAAGAGCTCGGTGGAGTACTGAGTCAGGCAAGACCTGATTTTTCTGATGTTTTGAGCAAAACTTCCACAGCTGGGCGACAGATACATGATTAAAACATGACCAACATATGACCCTGAGGAAGACCAGTGTCATCCGTGTTATAGCTATCATATTCTATAATATACTATAATCCATAACAGTTCTACATTAACAAAGTGATGTGCCATAATTTTGGATTAAGAATCTATTGTATTCATGTATAGTGACTCCTGCCTTGTGTTATATCAAAATATAGCTTCCACCCTTGATTTTTTCATTCTTTAAATTAGGATTCTGAACCGAGAGATAACAGGAAGTCAGCGACTGCGTCCGATGAGTTTGGGAATTTGGCATTTTACTCTCAGTGTTCAGGCTTGACTCATTACATGTCTCACTGTCAGAGCAGAGTGTGTCAGGCTCTAAGATATCAGTTTTGAGGCATTACATGAACTGATAATAATTAGTTATAATAATGCTAATAATTACTCATGTTTGAGGGAGATATGATAACACTGCCTGGATAATTCCTAGTGGCGAAATCTTTACAATTGATGGAAGTATGATGTTCTTGTATCACACACAAGATGCAGGTCAGATATTTTCAAATGCTGATATTTTTGGAAATGTTTGGTATCTGGCTGTGAAGGCTCTGGACCAAGACCTGCAGGACAAAAACAGGAAACAGTTGTCCACATCCTTCTGGGCATCAGTATATTTTTCATGAGACATTTTTAAGAACCAAAAAGTTATGCAAACAAAACTCAACAACTGCTCTTTGATAAATATTATGAACCAAATAAATAATACTATAATATTATGGTAAAACCATGCATATTTTCAGAATACTGTGTTTATTGTGACAAATATCAAAAGTGAATTAGTGAAATGGATTTTGTAAATGTAGTGAGATGCATTTTTAATATGTTGCAACTGTCCTCATGGTTAGAGTCCGTTGCAACATTCATATTTTTCCATTCAAATAAATATTGTGAATGCTTTATCATGGGGTATGGGGTATGGGTCATTATCAAACATTGTCTGTAGGCATCGTCTCCTCTACTTTCTGTTAAAATCTGTTTCTTTTCAGCGTAGCTGGTCTCTTCCAGGAAAACTTGCATGTTTTCTCTCAGGTGTCAGATTCAGGTCTGAGTGGACCAGGACTTGTTAAAGTTTCCTCTGTGCTGTCTGACAGCCACCTCAGTCTTTAGCTCAGTTACCAGTTAAACCAGTCTGACCATCCTCCTCCAGCTCCCTCTCTTCTCAGGAACAAAAGGAGTCCGGCGACTCCCTTGTGACGCACCCCCACCTTCTCCTCCACCCAGACCCGCCCCACACAGATAACGATGGTGGGGTTTCCACCCCCCGGGAGGTTCCCTACACGGGGTCCTGGCCCTGCCCCGAGTCCCCTGAGAGCGCGCCGGGCCGAGGGAAAGTTGGGAGCGAGCTGTGTCCGCAGCGGGCAGATCAAGTGGTCTATCTCTAATGACAAGGTAAGACGGGCTGCAGATGTCGGACAGATTGGAGGCTCTTTGAAAGCAGCGAGGCCTCGGAGTCTGGAAGGAATGTGAAAGGCGGGCTGCTCCGGATCACAGGCTCTGTTGTTGTTGGTGGGCTGAGTGTCGGCCAGGGAAAGGGGTCATTAAAGAGGCTGGCCGGCTGAAACTCTATCCTCCCTGTCTTATCGGGGGAATGGCCTCACCTCCACGTTCTCGCAGAACCTGACAGCTTGGCTCACCTTAAATCACACTGACTAATGAGTCAGGAGCTGGTCTCTCTCCCACAGTTTCAACTTGTTTCAGCTTTAACTCCACAGTTGCCTGGAGAACCAGGTAATCCCAGGACCAGAACCACCGCCATCACCACCATCAATACTGCTGATCTAACAGTATATCACATAATGCATCATTAATAGGTAACTTCTGAATATATTCTTTTTATCACCATGTAATTTCCCAGATTTCTGTCTATTACAAACAACAGCAAAGTGTTCATGGATGTGATGTAACATGATGGATCTATTTTTTATGCCTTGACCGTCAGAGCTGGAGGCATATTGTTTCTGTTCTATCCGTCTGTCCCATTCTTGACATGATATCTCAGTCACACCTTGAAGAAACTTCTTCAAATTTGGCACAAACATTCACTTGGACTCAAGGATGAACTGACTGAGACAAACTCATTGAGAATTTACAAGAGAGACCTGGCCAAGATGGCAGCCATACAAACTCACCACATATTAAAATAGGGCAGAAAACATAAAATACCACATATACAACATGTCGGTCACATGAGCTCAATGGCCACTCAAGAAAAACAAGTACACGTCTCATTTATCACAGTTTTTATGATGCCCTTAAAGGTTTCAATGGATATAAGATTATTCCACGTCCAAGGTGCATCATAAGAAAATGCAGTTTTCCACAGATCTGTGAAAACTCATACCTATGTTGAGAGCTGCTGGAGCTGAGGCACAGAAGGGTTTTCTAACCTCCTGCTGCTCGTGCATCCCTCACCCTAAACCAAATCACACTTTTTGCTTCTTTGTTTGATGTTAAAACTCAAACTCTTTAACTGTGACTTTTGTTGCCCTTGATAAATAAGAGTTTGTATTTTTTTATGTAGACGTGTGAAAGAGCCTTTAAAGACATAAACTAAGTTTGGAGTTTATCTGTATTAATTCTGATTAAATTTTTCTGATCAGTATGTATATGGATACATACTGATCAGAAAAATGTAATCAGTATGTCTCGCTTGTTGCAGCAGTTGCTGCAACAAGCGAGACTGCAAGAGCAAGAACACCCATCATAGGCTGTGCTTTTTACGCATGAGTCTGTGTCACCTGGTGAGCTTCAGTTACAGTTACATGTTTCTGAATTGCTCAGAAAACTGAAAACTCCTCACACACACTAAAGAGGAGCTAAAGGATAAAAGGTAAGTAGAGGTCAGAGGTCAGATCCAGCAGGGTTGTGGGTCCAACATGGCTGCTTCTGATGGGTGGTGGGAGGTGCAGCTGCTGTCAGTCAGGTGTAGGTGTAATATTAACAGCACAGACTCAGACCACAACACACTCCCAGAGAGCACATTAACCTGACATTAACTCTTAATGAGCTGCCACATCCCCACCATCCTCAACCCTGCCTCCATGATGTTGCCCCTATCTGCCAGAAACACATTCCACAATGCCGTGCAACACACGGTTGTGATGCCTCCTAAAACACTGTTTATGAAAAGTGTTCTGATATTCAAGCACAGCCACAAAGCTGCAGATGTCTGCTGGAGACATATTAATAAATGTGTCTGAAGAACAGACGTTGTGCTCCAGTGGACACTGAGGCGGCGGAGCTGCTAATGAACCAGAGCGCAGCCACATCCTGTGGATATGACAGCTAATTACATTTACATTTACTGTCTATCTGAGATTCACAAAACAACTCAAACAAATTGGGGAAACTGAAGCCATGAGACTAGGAAGAACAGATAGAGAAGAAGATGTTGATGTGGGAACTTATTAACATGAAACAGGACAAAACAAAGCTAAATGTCAATAGTGTCTGATAACAGCAGAGTGCACTGTGTGTGCCGGGGTCAGGTCAGCACTGAGTCATGACTGAACACTGAACGTTCAGTTTGTCAGAAGATAAATGCTACAGCTTCCACAGAACCAAGCAGAGGTCCTGACTTTTGTATGTTAGCTGCAACTTCACCCTTCAACAGTAACATTAAGGAGTTTCTGCAGACCACAACCAGAGGCAGGTAAGTCTGTTACACAAGCTTTGGTTCAAATATTTTCACTCCATCCCCCTAAAACATCCAACTGATGGACAGAAATAACAGAAGCATTAATAGACTTATATTATATTATTGATTATTATTTTGATAGTTGTGAAACAGAGCCTATATTACCAGCTGCACTGTGAGTATGTGTGTGTGTCATTACTCTCATAGTGTCACAACCTGCAAGATACAGTCACTTAACTTTACTGGTGTGTAGTTGAGATCAAAATGAAAGCTGAGTAAGTAGATAGGTGTGGTCTGACCCAAGAGCACTGATGGAATAATGCAGTAATGACTGATGAGCACTCATGGGTCAGAGCGTCAACTTTGACTTATTTCTAGTACAAAGAAACAATTAGAGGTTCACTGTGATGACAGAGGTGTGTTTAATAATCATTTATTAATCGTTATCAAGATAAATTTTGGAATCGTGACATTGATTTCAGCCTTAGCTTCAGCACCACATTACTTTCACTCCACTGCAGTAATTAACATAAATTAGGACAAGTGTACAGTGGCCCTGAGAGCTCGGTAATGAACCAGGCTGGAATGTATTTGTTGTTCAATGCTTAAAAGTCAGAAAGCATTTAACAAGTGTGTCCCAGCTAGGTCCATCACTTTTTTTTTTGTCCCCTGGAAACACTTCTGTTGTGTTGTGAGTATTTGCAGCTCATGTGTTGTCAAACTGATGATGTTTTCCGAAGTTGTTTGTGTTTTGTCTGTTTGCATGTGTTTTCTTAAGTTGCAGTGTGTTGAGCTCACCGTACAATTACCTATATGTATTAGCCTGATATGTATGATATACAGATCAGATGTCATAATCAAATTACATAATTCCTGAATTGCAGATAACTGTCTCTTTAGCTGCCACTAAAGAGTTTTTTTTTTTAAATATATAAATCACTGTTGAGTTTCTGTCAATGAAACTCAATGAAAGTCTTCTAATGTGAAAAATCAGCAGGAAGTGATGAGAATATATGTGATGGAAAAAACGTCAAAGTTGAAATGAATGGAATTCATTGGGGAGTTAATATTTGAGATTGTGACATTGTGACACCAGACTTTATGCTACACAGACTGGAGAGTGTAAGAGTTGTATTTTGTCGGTGTAACACTGCCAAATGCTCCTAAAATGAATTAAAGGACATTACACAGCTGGGAGAAAACAGATGTCAGTTCAGTCTGAAGAGAAACTAAACTGCTGTCTGTTTTGCCATATTATTTCATACAGTATATTATCATATATTATCAGATATAACTAAGTGTTACCTTTTTACTACCTGTGGTCCAAATATAACGATTCAATTATAACTGCATAGAGAAAGAGGCTGCTCTCTGCCTCCATACACTGAGTGTGTGTGTGCGTGTGTGTATGTGTGTGTGTGTGTGTGTGTGTGTGTGTGTGTGTGTGTGTATTGCGTGTGTACAAAGACTTTATTGATTAGTCTCTATCAGTAATTAGCTGATTGATAAGGGAATAATAAGGGAACCTTCACAGTTAGGAATACAGACACAAATATGCGCACATTTAGACACACACACACACACAGTTACAGATTGACTGAACGTCTGCTGTGTTTCACACTAATTGGTTTTGGGTAATAAGTCATGTATAAGTGTGTGGATGCTGCTGACCTCTGACCTCTGGATGGACTGATCAGTGAGGGAGAAAACTAGCAGCAGAGACGAGGATAGGCCTGTTAATGTGCATGAAGAAGACAATGAGGAAGTTCAGGCCTTATTATCACACACACACACACAGGACTCCATAAAGGCAGAAATTAAAGAGAAAATTATAATAATAATAATAATTCATCACTAAATGACATTAAGTAATTCACTGTTTACAATGTCAATCATGCAGGCCCCATCAGCAGGTTAATAGTAGGTGACAGAAAACAGGAAACAGTACATTCCTGCAAATATAAATTAATTATATAATAAAGAAAACACACCAAGAAGTAAAGTTTGTGAGATGTGGTAGCAAGTGGAATCAGATAGAGATAGATAGATAGATAGATAGATAGATAGATAGATAGATAGATAGATAGATAGATAGATAGATAGATAGATAGATAGATAGATACTTTATCTATCCCCTAGGGCAAATTCATGTGTCCATTAGCTCATTGATGATAATAATAAAAACAGTTAATAATAAATAAACAATAATAATTTGGCTGAGATGTTGTATAGCCTGATGGCAGTGGGAACAAAGGATCTCCTGAACCTCTCTGTTCTGCAGCGCAGTGAGATGAGATGTTCGCTGCAGCTGCAGCTGCTTCTCTGTCCTCCCAAAATGTTGTGGAGAGGATGGTTGGTATTGTCTAAGATGGCCTCCATCTTACATTGCTCTCCACAACAGTGAGTCCAGACTCCTGCCAAGCACAGACCCAGTCTTTTTTACTAGCTTGTCCAGTCTCCTTGTGTTTGTGTTTGTGCAGACTGCAGCATAAAAAAGCACACTGGCCACCACTGACTGACAAAACATGTGCAGCATTTCACTGCAGACATCAAAGGACCTGCAGAACCTGAGCTTCCTGAGGAAAAAGAGCTGGCTCTGCCCCTTCAGGTAAATGACATCTCTGTTCAAGCACCAGTCTTGTTTACTGTCCAGGTGCACACCTAGGTATATATAAGTGTGCACCACCTCAATGTCCTTCCCTCGAATGTTGACTGGCTGAAGGGATGGCCTAGACCTCCGAAAGTCCATGACCATCTCCTTGGTCTTGGAGGTGTTCAGAAGGGAGCAGTTCTTGTCACTCCATTCACTGAAGGCCTTCGACAGATCTCTGTACTCCTCTTCACCTTCAGCTATCACCTCCTCCACTGTAAAGGACAGGAGACTTGACCCCCGTGTGGAGGGAGTTGCTGCTGCAGTGTCAGGTTGTGGAGGAGATGCTGTAGGAGAAGCTGCAGCTGAAGCAGTTGAGGAGAGAACAGGTGAGGCTATGTCACACCTGTTGTAGAACAGGTTGAACTCATTGGCCTTGTCCACATCATCTGATGTTGCCTGGCTGTTCTTCTCTTTATAGCCAATGATGGTCCTCATCCCCTTCCACATCTCTCTGGTGTTGCAGCTTCCTCTCTACTTTCTTTTTGTAGTCCTCCTTCACATGCCTTAATCTCCTCTTCAGCTAATGTTGCACACACCTGAGCTCCTCCCTGTCTCCATCTCTGAAAGCCTCCTTTTTCTGGTTGAGGAGGGTCTTGATGTTACTAGTGATCCAGGGTTTGTTGTTTGGAAAGCAGAGTGGCCTCAGTCCTTACATTACATTACAGTGTCCATACAGAAGTTAATTTAGTCCTTGGTATATTCAACCACTCTATCAAGGTCAGGGTCCTTGCTTTTATCATTTTCCTGTGACTCCAACAGGACATTCCAATCTGTGCACTCAAAACAGTCTTTTAGACACTCACTGGCCTCCGGGGTCCAGTTCCTGAATGAGCAGGTGGTTGCAGCCTGCCTCAGTACACAGGGCTTGTAGAAAGGCAGTCAACATACTGAGTGAAGCCAGTCAGATGACAGGTGACATGGTTAAAATCCCCCGCTATTGCAATGAATGCATCAGGGTGCTAGGTCTGTACTCTCGCAACAGTCTTGTGAATGACGTCACACGCGACCGCAGGCTCTGCTCATGGTTGAATGTAAACAACAATGGTGACGATGTGTGAGAACTCCCTCAGTACATAGTACGGTCTAAGACCAACTGCCAACAGTTCAATATCCCGACAGTAGATCTTCTCCTTCACTGTGATGTGACCGGGGTTGCACCATCTATTGTTCACAAGCAGAACTAGTCCTCCACCACAGCTGTGTGCTGTGTGAGTAAATGTTGGTGGATCATCCAGAGGTGATGCCTACCTTGAGTGATGTGAACACAGCCTTTGTGTCTGGATTGAGGATTGATCATGGTGGAGACTTCACAGAGTGTATGGATATCACATGTACAACAACAAAGTTCCACACCACAATCACTGATAGTTTGAAGGCCACTCTGCAGAGGTGTTGAAAGACTGACTCATTGTTTTTGGTCGGAATGCAACAGCAGTGCCCTATAATCTCAAATATCGCTGACTGACTGACTGACTGACTGACTGATGATATTTCCACCACTGGTCAGGGGAGTGCCCAGCTGCAGTCTACTGAACCTCTCTGGTTTCCCGGCTGCTCGGGAACTGCAGGGAAGAGGAGGAGCACTTGCAATACACTGAGCCTCGCCTCCATTACAGCAAATAAACTACTTTGATTACATGTATCATTATTACTGAAGGAGGCAGTGGAATAACTAAACATAAGACACACCGAGCAGAGAGAGGGAGGGAGAGAGAGAGAAGTCACTGGTAACGAGGCTTCGTACTAACGACTATGACCAACTCTACATATCAAACAGAGGGAGTTAGATGTAAAGACCTGCCTGTAATAAAAGTCTGTTAGGTTCTGGAGTTGAAGTAAATAAAGACTTAACTATTGTGGATCCAGTGGAAGGCTGTGGTCTGTGTCAGAGACTGAATTAGAAAGATATTGTGTCTCAGGCACCGGTGGATCACCTGGTGGAGCGCATGACATTTGGTCATTTAGTCCTTGCCCTAGCAGTTCAGGTTCTGTGGCTCTTTGCTGTGTGTCATCCTCTCTCTCTCTTTCTCTCTCTCTCACGATGACTAATAAATGCAGAAGTCTAAAACAATAATTAAAAAAAAAGAAAGATAGTCCGTCTCTTCTAACTTTCTCTCTGAGTGATCATGTTACAATAAATCCAGCTGAAATCACAGCTCAGTCTTTGTCTTTCATTTATGTGTTTGATGATTTCGTCAGACAACGTCACAGTTATAAAATCAAGATTCGACCATAGGTCCAGACATGGACTAGGTTCTGACCTAGTCTTGTTTTTAACACATCCATATGTTGCTCCCTCATCTCGCCCTGGCTCCGACCCATTTTTCCAAAACTGGATCAATTATCTCCAAGATGAACCAAAACATCATGTTTTCATATATTTGTTCAGAAACCTAGGAGGAGCAGGAGGACTGTCTTTATCATAGACATAAACTGAATTTAAAGCTCAAAGGAAACATTGGATATCACTGTGCTTGCGTGTGTGTGTGTGTGTGTGTGTGTGTCTGTGTGCTCTCAGTTTAATGGTTCAGAGTATCAATGGTATTCTCTCTGATGATGAGTAACTACATACCAAGTTACTAACTGCTGCAGTCCCCTGCTCAACAATTAACCCAATGAGTGCTCTCTCTCTCTCTCTCTCTCTCTCTCTTACACACACACACACACACACTCACACACTCCTCAGCTCCACTCCTCCAGTGTGAAGCTGCAGGTTTGAATAAAGATGTGAAACTGAAGTGATGATGTGACCTGAGGCTGATGCTGGGATCCACCACCGTTCAATAACTATCAATAACTATTAATAACCATCAGGTTCTGTATGATGACATAAGGACTTTCAGTGATGGGCAGCGGACACTTGCTGAATCTGTGCCACAGATCTCACTCTCATTCACCCCTGCAGCTGATACACAGTCCAGTCCAGCTCTGCCTCTCCACTGTTTGTGGTTTTTTAATGAGAGGATCATTAAAGAGTTAACACAGCAGGAAACACAAGGTGTTAAAATCAGATAACTGTCTAAAACACAAGAACATAAATCTGAGGAACAGGGAGCGGCGGGTGATTTTTGTTCAGTGGATCAAATAACGGTGGTCGCGTGTTCTAAGCGTGTGTGGAATGTAAGTCGACCAACAGAGATGACCTTTGGTACTATAGACACACACAATACTTTGCAACTGGCATGACGCCATCAACACACTCAGTCATGTCCAAACGCACACACCTCAAACATAATGTGCTGCTGGCACAGAGCCTGACTCCAGTATGATTTAACTAACAGCTATAATTAATAACCAGTCCAACCAGTTCCCACAGAGAACAGCAGACTGGATTACACACAAACATCTCAACTGTTAAATCTGATATCAGCTCTGAGATTACAGACCAGATCCAGCCCGGATCCTGTGTCGGGCCATGCCCCCTTCCTGACTCACCACAAACATATAGGATTTGGTGTAATTGGAGATGTAATTGGGGGCGAGGCCATTTAAAGCTTTAAAAGTCAACTATAAAATTTTAAAATCAATCTGAAATCTAATAGGGAGTCAAGTACTGGAGTCATGTGATTGGCCTGGCTGATACCTGAATAAAGTGCATTACAATAATCAAGTCGAGAAAAGATAAATGCAAGTATGACTTTTCTTAAATCAGTGATTGATAGAAATAATCTGATTTTAGAAGTGATCCTGAGTTGCTAGAAACAAGACTCAACCACATGTTTGACTTGATTATCAAAACTTAGATTGGCATCAAATATATGATCCCTGGACTCCTCGCAGCCGACTTAATATAATTAGAGAGGTCACCAAGGTTTGCACTGAGAGAGCTAATTTGTGTGGACAAACAGAATTACTTCAGTTTTATTATAATAATGTTGGCATATCCAGGATTTAATATAAACAGGCAAGAGGTAAGCCCCTTCAGCTTTAGAGGAATATATAGAACTGGGAGTCATCAGCATTGTAATGATGATGATTCTGAATAACCTGGCTAAGTGGCAGCATGTAAATTGAGAACAGAATCGGGCCAAGAATGGAGCCTTGGGGAACACCCCATCTTAAATTTGTGATACATGGTACAGCTCTGAGGCTGGATGGAAAAGGCAGCTTGTAATGTTATTTTCAGATGAATGAGTGACTGTTCTTCACATGTTGTTTGATTTGCTGTTTTCTAGTGATAAACTGGCTGATTGTACTGAGTCCTGCACTGAATGAAACATGCAGTAATGCTATGTACTCACAGGTATAAAACTGTGCTGTGTTTCTTTGACTTATGATATAAATAGTAATGTTGGATCATGTTCAGAGGCCGTGTATTATTTGAATGAATGAAGCAACACATTTATTAGTAGCACTAGGTGATTGAGGTGGATGGTGGAATAGAAAACACAAGACTGTGACATCAAAGACCAGGGTCAAATCCAGAGTCCTGTCCGTGGTTTGGACCATTGGTTCTCAAAAGTTTCCACGGCAAGGATCCCAAACTGATATAAATTAAACCACGGCCCTTCATCTGATCAGTATTTTGCTTTTAAATGTTTAATTACAGAAAGTGTTTGAACCATGACCAAAATAGTCACATTCTGTCATTGTATTACTTATGAGTGGAGTTATAATGAAAATAAAATATTCTCCTTTTTGCTGGGGACCCCCAGAACAGGATCCCCGCACCCAACTTTGAAAGGCAGTCAACATAACCACTGGTTCAGACAACAACAGCTCTTTGATTAAGGTCAATGAAAGATGGAGGTTTGGGTTAAATGTAAACAGGTTGTGTCTGAATTTGTTCTGGATTAAAACAGACCAGGATCTTTCCCTGACCTGAACCTTCTGTGAGAGTCCAAACAGAACCAGTTTCATGAAGAACCAGAGTCAGAGTCACTACAGAAGGTGTTGTTCTGAGGGATCAGATATTCTGTTGGAAAGCAAACAGACTATCTGTGAATATTTTACTGATATGGTACTGATGTCAATGTATTTGTGACTTGTCAGATTCATAAATTTCATAAACATTTCTTCATGATATCAATAGAAACATGATCTGGTCACAATTATATTTCCTACAAAACATATTTGCTGTTAGTAAACGGTTTAGTTGTATATAATCATAATTTCTAGGAGACAGGGCCACTCACTGACATGTCATTCATTATGACCTGAGCGGAAAACTGTTATTTTTTGTTGTTGCTATGACAGTTGTGCCAGCACCAAGCGTCAGGTACATCCACCATCAAGGGTTACTGTAATGCGAACGTGTGTGCCATCTGTAAGGGTTCTCTCTCTCTAAGCTAACAGGCCAGGTAATAATCAGTAAGCTATTAGTCTCCACAGTTTATTAAAAACTGTATTATGCCGACCATGTCTGACACCTCTCAAATCTAAAGACCACGTGTCATAGGTCACAGAGTTTTTAGTCTAACGCTATAAGATTTTGCATGACTAGATTCTTTTGAGATTATGTGATATTATTATTATTAATAATAATAATAATAATAATAATAATAATAATAATAATAAGTTAGAAATCAAAAAGTGGAAGAAAATGTTTTTTCTTCCTGTAAACTTCCACCAGGAGCATGATGGGAAATAAAGTTTTAGCTCAACACTATAATTGTCATGATCTGCCCCTAAAATAACTTGAATTTATTTATGATTTCCTGTTTTATTTTGAAATTGTCTTCCTTGTGTCCAGTTACCCTTGCCTCCTCATGTATTTAATGCTGGCCTTACACTGAAATATTCATATTCTGGTGCCTACCTGGAGTCTCCTCCATTCTCACTATCAGCTGGTTCGCTGCTTTGTGTTTGGTGCTGGAGAAGTCATTGATGTCACTTTCGGCATCAGCCAAGAGTAAAAACTTATGATAATATTGAACATGTTGGAATTTATTTGAATGCCAAGACAAAAAAAAAAAGACTAACTGAAGACAGCTCAGACGATCAAGATGAAGGCAGTCCACCACAACTCTAGAAAAACTCTGATGATTATTTTACTGGAAACTTGTCTGTGATACTGAAATCACTTGTTAAGTCGTTTGATGTGATGCTGGCTAGTCTTACATCCTCCTGCCTCCTGACTGTGTGTAAACCAGGTCTCTGTTTGGACCAGTTTCCACTCTGACACAGATTGAAGCTTCAACAGCGTCCTCCATATTGGACTCTCAGCTCAGCTCTGTGAAGATGGTTTGTTATTAGTCAACAGGAAAGATTTGCAGGTTAAAGTTTGTTAAGGTTGAACTTGATGAGAACATTTTGCATATATTCACTTCATCCCTGTGAGTTAATTCAATAATTGTGATGATTCCAGTGAGATTAATTGAATTCGCTACAAAAATCAGCTGTTTATCTTCTGGTGTGACAAGATCTGATCAATGGTCAAACACATGACAAAGTACATGTGAGTGGAGTGGACACAGAATGTGATCTGAACAGAGCGGTGAGTATAACATGACTTGTATTAGGGAGACTCACATCTTAATAAAGACACTGAGATTCAGGTATTATCTGAATATCAGCTTTTATTCATTTATGACAGCTCTGTTTTAACTTTATGTTGAGACGAATCAAAGAAGTAACACAGTGTAAACACAGTGTAAAAATACCAACAAGTCCATATGAGCATGTCGGTTGTTTGTTACTACCCTCAAATATGACCCAGAGGAGTGTTTCCTGAAATAGCACCCCTATCGGCGGCATGCATACCGGACCTCGGTTGTCATGATTACCATATTAAACATGCGATTTTACCAAGAGCGGCGTACCAAACGTTGCCCTGGTTACTATAATAATGGTAATGGCTTGATTAGGTTTAGGAACATAAACTACTTGGTTAGGTTAAGGAAAAGATGGTGATTTGGGTTAAAAGAAGTACTTCCTTAACATCAGACAATCTTTGTTGTCATGGTTACAATAATAACGATGAATGGTCATGGATAATAGAAACAATATGAACTATTGCTTTCACATGGGAATGGAACACCGCTGTCCTGTGTCATATTCATCCATCCACCACAACCTCCTCCTGACGTGGCCTTTGTCTTTCTTTATACTACGTCACTGCACTTTTCCCTTTGCTCCTGTCATCATTACTATGACCACTAGATTTCGCCTACCAACAAAACCTAACTATGGGTCATAATAACCTGCTCATTTTTCAGAGGAGCACAGTCTCAAAATTACAGAAGTATTATCAGAAAAATGCACTTACTGTATACCTACAATACATACTATACTGTCTACACACACACACACACACACACACACACACACACACACACACACACACATACAGTGAGAAGCAGCAGGAAATGTGACTGGAAATGATGGATGATGCTCTGAGCTTTGACTAATTACAGTTTATATTAATAGCTCAAGTGTTTTTTTTTTCAAGCCTCCTATTTTGTTTTTGTATCTCATGGATTATTTATTTCTCCTCCTCTTTTTGCCTCTTTCTTTATTTCATTTTAACACTATTGTTATAATTTGCTCATTAAATACAGTTAACATTTTAAACCAGAGTGTTTCTACCTTTATAACCAAGATCAGAAACTATTTGATCCAGAAACATCTACATTTAATCATATTTCATGTTTATTTACATTGTGATGTAAAGAGTCTGCAGGTATGAGCAGCTTCCTGTACAAGACTTGAGACCACTGAACAATGACAGACAGAGGAGAAATAGTGAAATAACTGAGTAATCTACAGAGGGATGAAGACATGATGATGATGAGGGAGAATTATTCTGGAGCGTGCCGGTCAGTGAGAGGAGGACTGGATTAGTGTGAGATTAAAGCTCAGCTTCAGGACTGAAACCTGATCCAGCAGAGAAGAAGTGGTTTGGTTTCAATGGTTTCTGTTGGAGGAACAATAACAGGTTCATTCAAACCTACAGAGCCTCAGATACACTGTACTGTCTGACCTAAACCTGCAGGAGCCCGGTCCTCCACAACATGACCCTGATGCTTCTGGTTATTATTATTATACAAAATATTCAACCATCATGAATGATGTTCTACAATATTAACCCAAACATCAGTGCCAGCAAATGATTAACCATTCAAATTTAAATGAGAGAGCCACAACATTTCAGTGGACGTCTCATGACGAGTTCAATTTCTCTTATATCACATGAACATTGATGATGTTGCAGCTGAAGAAGCATCAGGAGGTTCTGTGGTTCACTGAGGAGCTCCAAGACCCAAACTGTTCAGCTTCACAAATGTTCAACAACGTTTTAAGATCCGATTTTGCATCTTTATGAAGAATTTTTAAGAATGTATGCAGACCACAAAAATATATGTGGATATGGATCTTATCAGTGACAGGTGAATGTCTCAACATACACACCTGGGAGATGATGATGTGTGATGTACACTGATATCTCCTGACTTAATGGGTCAGATGATTAAATCATTTAAACACAAAGTGGATTCTGGTATATTGAGGCCTGACAGGGGCAAAAGACAGCTGGATTTCTCTGAGACTGGATCAGGATCTGTCACCACACTATGACATAAAAATAAAGGGACAAACACCAGGGGAGAAAGACACAAAAGTAACATTTACTTAAACCTGGAGGCTGAACACAGAGGCCTAAAGGCCAAAAGGATCAGGGGGCCCTGTACCAAAGCCTCTGTATGAAGTTACTGTTAACATTTCTTGTTGGAAAATCAGACAAACAAACACAAAGAGACAGCTCCATTGTCTTTGAAAAAATAAAAAAATAAATAAATGCACATTTCTCACTATAGATGTTATCAAAATATATTTTAATGGTGTAGCTGTCTTCAAATATCTCATTTTCCACTGAGAATAAAAGGATAAGCAGCATTTTGCTTGAGGCTCTCACTGCAGGCGCACTTGATCACTTGTGTTTCTGTACATTAATATATCATGCATGAAATACGATTAGAGATATCATAAGATATCATAGGAACCATTTCATGAGAATACGTTGTTATCAGTAGAGGGTCAGAAACAGCCCACCTGACTGTCATCTCTTTGGTGTGGTTAAGTTCAGGCAAAGATCAGGAGAGATAAGGAAACATGGCTGAGACAGAAACAGCTGTGTTGAACATAAAGATCAGATGGTTTGTGCTTCATCTCCTGGAAAGGAAAATCATCCTCATGGTGTCCATCAGCTGACTTCCTCTGTGTTTTCTCCAGACAGTGGAAGCTGTGCTGTGTGAACATGTCTCTCAGACTTTGAGGTTAACCAGCTGATTTAATCTCCCTCAATGAAACCAAACGATCAGCTTTCACACAAAGCTGCACTTTTCAGGAATTAACAGAAGGATTAAGGAAGAAAAAAACGACTCAACGCCCCATCAACGCCTATATATCCTGAAACATTACAATAGGTTTGAAATGGACAGAGAGGGTCAGTACAGAGAGGAGTTTATAACAGAGACACTCTTTACCTCAAGTACTCGGAATTCTGTTTAATAGTCTTTTTCCTTCTGTTCAGGCAGCCACTGGTTTCAGTTCATGTCTATTGTAGCGTTAAGCCATATTTTAGGATTTACTCTCGTTGAAATGGGGCACCAGTCCTCTAGGAGGACAACAATGAATTACTTCATTGCCAAATTTATTCAATGGATCTCCAGTCTCTACGTCAAAACAATAGAACAGGACAACAACTGGGTGTAAATAAAGGAATTTATTTAACTAAACTACTATCTACAGAGCAAATGCAACATGTAATAATCCTAAAGATGAAAATAATAATGAATGAGCAGTGTGATGAGTTGGCAATGGTGGGAGAGAATATGTTATGGCTATACACTATGGCTATACAGCTAATGATGCTACATCTACAAATTAGGTTTGATGATTAAATATTGCTATATTTCGACATCAACCCAGTC